>NW_015639782.1:783475-827557 GCF_001515625.1 Sinocyclocheilus rhinocerous | reverse complement strand
CATGAGTGCCGGGATCTGAACACCACGCTCCAACATGAAACAGTACACGCAGACGAGAGCGCACGGTTCGAGCACTCTCGAAGCCGCACGCTCACATGAAAACAATGACATGATGATGCGAGTGTCAGGGCTCTGTCACAAAACCATGAATTACACTAGACCGAAGTGACAGAACCCTGACAACTATACTCTTAAAAAAAAACAAAAAAAAACTAGTAAATATATGCATTTAAAATGTCTCTCTTTTGGAAAATCCGACCAAAAATATTAATGACTCATCCTGCACTGCACAGATTTTTTGCTCAATCAAATGCTTGAAAAATAATGTCACGCCCCCTAATACCACCCTGTAACCAACCTACATCATGCATTTTGGTTATTTAGAAAGAATGAAAGCCGCTTTGATATATCCATCTTACACTTCGTGTTTCAAGAGGAAATGCATAAAAAACAGGAAAGAAAACTGCACTCATCTAGAGATTTCAGGTTTAATGCAGCCAAGAAGCAGAGTATGTTGAGCAGCATTTTAAATGAGAGCGATATTGCTATAAAGCAAGAAGAACACACCAGTGCTTGTCATTTTACTCCCAGAACAAGTCGTACAATATTCATAAAAAGCTTTTTGGCAACCACACACATCCGTAAGCAATGCTACACTTGTTTATTTACAAGGCTAGACAAAAAAAAAGCTCTAAAACACTGCATTAAAAAGTAATATCTACTCTGACATCGTGAAGACATGGCATCAACCTCATTCGCCCCATGAAAAAGAAACTTTTCCGCTGACACACACTAACATTTTGCTCAAGGAAGAAGTTCATGAGACGATGAGCTGACACACAGGCAGAAGCTTCAGGGCCAAACTGAAGAGTAGAGTCGCAGATATGAGGCAGTGACATCATGAAGTTGCAACTTTGGCTAGGGTAAATGCAGAAGTGATGTCACTGCCTCTTAGCGTCTTCGTCACTGTCAGTTCTTTTGTCTAGGATGAACTTTACACCTGTTGCTGGAGACTGCAGGGCTCTGCTCTAAATAGAAGTCTGTGCTTGTCCACTGTTCTCACAACCTTAACACATCATCCAAAGAGTCAGCATGAAAATCTATGTAGATATGCACTTCCTACAGGAAGAATCGGTGGTTTCAGGCCAGTAAAAAGAATAGGATAAACAACAGAACAGATTTGGAGAAATGTAGCATTACATCACCTGCTCACCAATGGATCTTCTGTGAATGGGTGCCATCAGAATGAGAGTCCAAATAGTTGATTGGCTGAACATAACAATAATTCAACAAAAAGCTGCATGGTTGTTAGAAACAAATTTATCATTGAGACATTTTAACTTTTAAACCATCACTTCTGGCCAAAATACACTTTGCTTTCCAATCAAAAACATCAATATTGTTTGTTTAGAGCTTCTAAACTGTGCTTGATCTGTGCACATTTTTCTCCTGATCCAGACTAGACAACTTTTTCACAGAAGAAAGCCATATTATGGATAGAGGACTTGCAAAAGTTTGTTAAAAACATCTTAATAATTAATTTGTTTATTACAAACACAACTTTTCACCTCACAAGCTGTTAATTGATGTACTGGAGTTGTGTGGATTACTTGTGGATTCTTGTGATGGTTTTATCAGCTGTTTGGACTCTCATTCTGACGGCACCCATTCACTGCAGAGGATCGATTGGTAATCTGTTTTGACGAAGAAACAAACTCACCTACATCTTGGATGTCAACATAAAATAAATCAACAAATCCAAAGCTAAGCACAATTATATATAAACAAAACAATTACAAGAAGACCAATCTAAAGGCTGGAATACACAACATGCCTTTTAAAATCTGAACAGACTTTAAAACACTAGGCATCATACACTTGCTGACTTTGTAAATGGTTACAGAAGAAAAACTGGGCACTACAAATTAAATGACTGAGGATCATACATTTCTTACCAAGTTAGCACACATCAAACTAAAATCATCCACAAAACAAAGTATGAACGGAGTCATGCACAGCAGGTTCTCCTCACTCATATCAGCTGTTCGGTGTGGAAGTATATAAATTGCTAATTATATTCCAGCCGACTCTCTTTGATGTCTATGACTGATAGAAACAAGTCTATTTTTTAGCAATAAAGCGCAGAAAAAACTTCTGTCTTCCCATCCTCCCCTCTCCCTACCTCCAAACCCTCAGTCTCCTCATCTCTCTAACCCTACCTCCGCCTCCTCCATTGTGTGGTCTTTGGAAACCTCTCACCTGCACTGAAGATCAAAGTGTTTGGAATAAATAAATAAAAAAAAGATTCCTCTCTCTACTCAAGATAACAGCCTACCTTCAAAACCACTAAATCACAACTATCACCATTGCCTTGTTCGTTTGTATTTTTGGAGTGCAGAGTTTTTCCGAGCATACCCGTCTTTTTCACCTTTTTGCACTCCGTCACTCACTCATGTCACACTTCAGACTTGTGAAGTGTTTTTTTTTTCCTCCTTCTTCATGCCACCTTCAGTATAATGTGATAAATTAATATAATATTACTATGGCTTTGAAGTGTAACATAATTTGATCAAGAAGACAGTGAATTTGTGTATTTTAGATGACTGGTTAACAGATATTCAACTCTTTGGGGTCTAAGGGTATTTTTGGGCCCTATTTTTGAGAAAACAAAGTTTATGCCCGGTCATACCAATAGTTCACGCAAAAATAAAAAATTCTGTCATCAGAAGATACTTTGAAGAATGTTGGTAACCAAGCAGTTGCTGGAAGCCATTGACTTTCATAGTATGAAAAAAAAAATACAATGGAAGTCAATGGCTACCAGCAACTGTTTGGTTACCAACATTCTTCAAAGTATCTTCTTTTGTGTTCACCAGAAGGAAGAAACTCATACAGGTTTGGGTGAACTATCCCTTTAAGTGATATAATAATATTAATATTAATAAAAAAAATAATAATGTTTTTACAAATATTTACATATACATTTTTATGTATACATTTATTTTATAATTATATTTTATTTTTTATATATTCTATTATAAACCTTCATAAAATCTGTGTTGGTAACATCCAAACATACTACAACAGTCTCCACTGTCATTAACAAATGCAAACAAAGACAATAGAAGAAAGATTCTGACTGCATCTTATATTGTTTGAATGTGTTTCCATATTACTTTATTATGCTGGTAATGCATTTGTAATTTGGTGGAAACAATGGTAATTTTTTTGTTAGGGTCATGGATACATCTCTTTTCTCTTACGTGTGAACAACAGATGCAAATAAGAAGTATTTATAGACGTGACTAGGCCGTGTGTGAGAGTGACAGTGGGGTGTTTTTCTACCTCACACACACGCACACACACACACACGCGCACACGCACACGCACACACACACACACACACACACACACACAGGGGCTGTGGTTTGAAGTGCTACTATGAGGTAAATTCATCAGCCCTTTGCATCAGCTGACCCTGAGGAGAGAGTATGTCCCTGTGCTCGAGTGTTTGGATGAACCCTAAACACCTGATGCAACCGCTCCTGAGTAATACCTGACATTACATCACACACACTTACTGTACAGCCATAAACCATGGCATCAAACAAATGATACAGGGAATTTTGAATGAAATCATAATCGACACACCTCACTCTTTTTAGTTCTCTAGTTCTTTACTAAATCATTTAAGATGAAGGAGAGTCTGTGCTTTCTATGAGCTGAAAATGAGATTTTTAATTACTGCATGACCTGGGGTATATTAGCAACATATTAATGTGCGTCATTAACCCAGTGGTAACTAACCCCGTCAGCTCATTAACTACATGTGATTGGACCTGAGTGAGCACAGGCGAAGCTCCTGCTCTCATCACAACCACCTGTGATGATAGCACACATCCGCTAATTAGAGAACTTTGAATATGCACACGTGTTATCTTGTGGTCAGAAGAGCAAATACACAAGGTCTTTATGAAGCAAGAAAAATATGCAGTTTTTAGACAATAATTATGTTTTATCACAAAACATTGCACATAAGTAGTTGCAAAAGTTTGATTTTTGCTTTTATATTTTTGAATGTTGCATGAATAATTCATGAAGTAAATTTATCTGTAAACATACTAAAATGATATAGACATTTTTAATGGAAACATTTAAGTAACACTATTTATGAAACCAATTCAAAATGGGAGAGTTTTAAATGTTTTTGAATGAAGTGTCTTATGATCATCAAGGCTGCATAAGCACTCCAGAAATACTTTACAGTAAAAAACAAAACAAAAAAAAGCTGAATTCTCAGTATCATTACTCCAGTCTTCAATCTCACATGATTTCTTCATAAATCACTGTAATATCATAAATATTTGGTGTTCAAGTAACATTTCTAATTATTAGTGCTGAAAATTGTGCTGCTTAACATTTTTGTGGCTTTTTCAGGATTCTTTGATGAATAAAATGTTTTTTTCAGCATTTTATTTTTTTATTAAAACAGCATTTATTTTTTACAGTGTTGTGTAACATTATAAATGCATTAACTGGCACTTTTGATCAAGTTAATGGATCATTACTCGTGCTGACCTCAATCTTTTAAAAGGCAGTATATGTGTTAAACATTTAAAGGTGTGCAATGTGCATTATGCACAATATAATATTAATTTTGTGTTAAGAAAGTTGTTAATGCATTATTCTTTTTAAATGCATTATATATAAGGCATTAAAAATAAGTTTATCATGATACATCATATTTACAGGCTTAATAAAAAGTCTTTTCAAACACTGTATTTCTATCTACATGCATCCTTATGGATCCATTTAACCCTCTGGGGGTCTAATATAGAAAATACGGTCTAATTTAGATAATATATTGTCTAATAATGCAAAGAAGTGGGTGTTACACACACACAAACAGACAATTGTTCTGTAAATGCCATTCTAAACACACACAGGTTCATGTGAATGCCCGTGTACCCACACATTCATGCTCTCTCTTCTTTTCACTCACACACACACACATTGTGAACAGATGGCTGTGTACATTAGTAGATAGGGTGCTTAATAAATGCACCTGCACACCAGATCTCTCTATAACATATCGAGTCATTCTGAACAGCTTTCATGTCAGAATAAATGCACAAGAGACCGCATTTGACCTTGCGAAAACCAAACAGGGTAGAACTCAATAAGTCTCCCACAATTCTTCCTCACAAACACACTCACCATCCGACCTCACAATCAATACATTCACAGAGTGTTTCACCAAAATCAATGCTGTGACCATATAGAAATGATCCTATAGTCTGAGACCATATCTAAAGTAAAGAGTGCCTTACCTTCTCCTGTCTCCATACTGCAGCAGTCAGCTTTATTTCACCCGTCCATGACAGGAGGACAACACGTCTGTCAGAATGCTTGACTCATTGATTCATTTACACTAGGAGACACACTTACAGTCTCACTGTGCTTCTGTCAGTGTCTCACTACCACAGAGACTTCAGCTAAGAGCGAGGAGCTAAAGGAACTCCCCCTCTCTCTCTCTCTCTCTCTCTCTCCTCTCCTCCCTCCTCCTCCTCTCTTGGGTCCAGTTCCTGCATGGTGTGCCATTAGTAAAGGGTCTCTGTAGAGGCAGGCGGATGCTTTTTATCTGCTTTTGGAAGAGGCCAGTCACATCGCGTTTTTGAGGACTTCTCGCGTGCATTCAGGGGTTTTCAAAATGCCTTTCTTATTTCTATCTTTTTTGCAGGCTCAACATCTTATTTTCACATTAGGCTTCTTCTTCCCGTGTGCCTCCATCCATCTCTCTGAGGAGGGAAGTTGTGAGAACAAGCATCACTTTCACACCCAGCTATTACTTGATGTAGCATGCACGGCTACGAAAGCACTTAAGAGAGCCGTTCTTTGAGAGATTACGAGGTATGGACACCATACATTACACAGAGTGCTTTAAATGAGCGTGAGGACTGAGAGAAGACGAGACGGACAATAATGTCTTGGAAGTTCACCACAAAAGCTCTTCAGGTTCATTCCGCCTAGTTGCATCCTCAGACAGCACACCCACTGACCGCCCACAGCCCGTCGACTGACCGTCTGATGCATACTAAACACAAATTTGATGCCACTTTCTGGATTCGGCAAATTGAAATCTAATTGGATGGCTTAATCTGCCTGGAAACAAGTCATATTTACAAGGTACTAGGGTTGGTAAAAAAATGAAGTGCTTTTAAACTACTCCTGGATAATGTCATACCAATATGATAATGACAACCAATAATATATTAAATCATAAAAGTGAAAAGTGACGTGTAGCCAAGTATGGTGTCCCATTTAACCCTTCCAAATGCACACACACTGTGAGTAGTGAACACATACACACCTGGAGCAATGGGCAGCCATGCTGTGGCGCCCGGGGAGCAGTTGGGGGTTCGGTGCCTTGCTCAAGGGTCTCACCTCAGTCATGGTATTGTAGGTGGAAGAGAGCGCTGTACATTCACTCCCCCCACCTACAATCACAGGCGGTACCGACTCGAACCCACAACCTTTGGGTTACAAGTCCGACTCTCTAACCATTAGGCCACGACTGCCCAGCAAACATCATCTGAACTTATTAGTGTTGAAAGGACAGCAATTTTGCTGTGGAGACAGCCATAACATTATTTCAATTCTGGGGGAAAAATAAAAAGAATAAAATAAATAATAATAATAATAATAATAATTAATAATTATTGGATTGGATCACTATAATAATAAAATAATAATAACAACAACAATTTTCTTATTTTTTACACATTATTTTTAGCTGAAACTAATTAATTATTATTATTAATAATAATAATAACAATAACAGTAATAATGATAATAATAATTATTATTATTATTATGATTATTATATTGATCAATAATAATAAAAACGAGTTTAAGCTAAAGTCATGTGTAAAAAAAAAAAAAAAACTTTATTGTTATTATTATTATTATTCCAAGCTAGTCTATAATTGCAATTTGATGATGATTATTTATTATAATCTAATTTGATTACTTTGGAACAAATATATTTATACATATATAACATATATATTTCCAAATATATGAAGACATAAATGTAACTGAAACAATCTGCTCTATAGTAAAATATTGACAAAATAATTCACCAGGCTCTACATTCAGTCTAAAAAACTGAATTTTGGACAAGAAATGAATGTCGGCTAGCATCACGTGTATCAACTGACACAGACAGACTTTTAGGCTGTTCAATATAAGATTTGCATATCATGAGATTTGTCTCTACTCTCTCTCTCTCTCTCTCTCTCTCCTCTCCTCCCTCCTCCTCCTCTCTTGGGTCCAGTTCCTGCATGGTGTGCCATTAGTAAAGGGTCTCTGTAGAGGCAGGCGGATGCTTTTTATCTGCTTTTGGAAGAGGCCAGTCACATCGCGTTTTTGAGGACTTCTCGCGTGCATTCAGGGGTTTTCAAAATGCCTTTCTTATTTCTATCTTTTTTGCAGGCTCAACATCTTATTTTCACATTAGGCTTCTTCTTCCCGTGTGCCTCCATCCATCTCTCTGAGGAGGGAAGTTGTGAGAACAAGCATCACTTTCACACCCAGCTATTACTTGATGTAGCATGCACGGCTACGAAAGCACTTAAGAGAGCCGTTCTTTGAGAGATTACGAGGTATGGACACCATACATTACACAGAGTGCTTTAAATGAGCGTGAGGACTGAGAGAAGACGAGACGGACAATAATGTCTTGGAAGTTCACCACAAAAGCTCTTCAGGTTCATTCCGCCTAGTTGCATCCTCAGACAGCACACCCACTGACCGCCCACAGCCCGTCGACTGACCGTCTGATGCATACTAAACACAAATTTGATGCCACTTTCTGGATTCGGCAAATTGAAATCTAATTGGATGGCTTAATCTGCCTGGAAACAAGTCATATTTACAAGGTACTAGGGTTGGTAAAAAAATGAAGTGCTTTTAAACTACTCCT
The DNA here is from genome assembly GCF_001515625.1 of Sinocyclocheilus rhinocerous. Lineage (NCBI taxonomy): Eukaryota > Metazoa > Chordata > Actinopteri > Cypriniformes > Cyprinidae > Sinocyclocheilus > Sinocyclocheilus rhinocerous. The sequence goes on along the minus strand of NW_015639782.1, from coordinate 819,573 downwards.
GGATAATGTCATACCAATATGATAATGACAACCAATAATATATTAAATCATAAAAGTGAAAAGTGACGTGTAGCCAAGTATGGTGTCCCATTTAACCCTTCCAAATGCACACACACTGTGAGTAGTGAACACATACACACCTGGAGCAATGGGCAGCCATGCTGTGGCGCCCGGGGAGCAGTTGGGGGTTCGGTGCCTTGCTCAAGGGTCTCACCTCAGTCATGGTATTGTAGGTGGAAGAGAGCGCTGTACATTCACTCCCCCCACCTACAATCACAGGCGGTACCGACTCGAACCCACAACCTTTGGGTTACAAGTCCGACTCTCTAACCATTAGGCCACGACTGCCCAGCAAACATCATCTGAACTTATTAGTGTTGAAAGGACAGCAATTTTGCTGTGGAGACAGCCATAACATTATTTCAATTCTGGGGGAAAAATAAAAAGAATAAAATAAATAATAATAATAATAATAATAATTAATAATTATTGGATTGGATCACTATAATAATAAAATAATAATAACAACAACAATTTTCTTATTTTTTACACATTATTTTTAGCTGAAACTAATTAATTATTATTATTAATAATAATAATAACAATAACAGTAATAATGATAATAATAATAATAATAATTATTATGATTATTATATTGATCAATAATAATAAAAACGAGTTTAAGCTAAAGTCATGTGTAAAAAAAAAAAAAAAAAACTTTATTGTTATTATTATTATTATTCCAAGCTAGTCTATAATTGCAATTTGATGATGATTATTTATTATAATCTAATTTGATTACTTTGGAACAAATATATTTATACATATATAACATATATATTTCCAAATATATGAAGACATAAATGTAACTGAAACAATCTGCTCTATAGTAAAATATTGACAAAATAATTCACCAGGCTCTACATTCAGTCTAAAAAACTGAATTTTGGACAAGAAATGAATGTCGGCTAGCATCACGTGTATCAACTGACACAGACAGACTTTTAGGCTGTTCAATATAAGATTTGCATATCATGAGATTTGTCTCTACATTTGCCAAACACTACTATACTATTATATCAATTATATATATTTTCCACAGTGGTCTATTATTATGATATCATGAATTTCAGATATACCAGATATATTCAGATTTATATATATATAAACAGAACATAAAACCAAAACAAACTGTGGTTGTTTGCTTATGTCAGTCAGACGCTCTCTTCCTATGTAAGTGGGCGTTTCTTGGCCAGAATAAGCTGCAGTGTGGACCAGACCTCATGCTGTTCAGTCATGACTGACACACTGACTCCGAAGCGGGTCATGCTAACAGAGAAGGAAGTTGTTTTTCAAATCAACCCACATGATGATATTCAGCTAGGGAGGGTCTGAGGAGAAAGAGAGCTTTCTCTGCCGATCGCTGCACAACGGTAGCGGAATGACAGGATCTTGACATCTTTCCAGGGCTTGCCAAACATCTCCCCCCGTGCGTCGGCATCTCTGCATCCTTCATTGTGCGTAAGTGTGTGTTTGGGCATGCATGTGTGTGAACCGAGGAGGGAGGGGGCACTTATTTGGCATTCCCTTGTGTAAGGTTGGTGGTATAAAACCAGTGGGATGCCTCTACGTTCATTAGGTTGTGCTGATGATCCAGCTGCACGTTGCAGAACAGGCGTTTTACGACCCATCTCTTCCGTTCTTTTCACTCTTTCCCCTTTTGTCCTCGTTCTCCGCGTTTAATTTTTCCATGTGCACCTCAAAGCATACGTATAGCTCTATATAAGAGAACAAGAACTCTGCCAGTGGGTGCAGTCAACCACAAGTTGATTCCAGCTAAATCAACAAAGCGACTTATAATGTACACTTCACCGCCTCCTCTTCCCAACTCAGCCCCCTTTGCTCGCATCTTCCGCTCCCCATGCCAGAATTCCAGCACCCAGCTGGAGGAAACATAGAAAAATGTGTCCAATTATGATACAGCATGCCCAAACTCTGCTAATTAGCGCTAATTCAGTGACAAATGGATTCTTCTTTGAATAGCCCTCCACTCAGGCTCAGCTGTATTCACCACAGTAATATGCAGATTGCCTTAAAGCGGCTTATGATGAAACTATGAGCTGCATCTCAATACGGCAAAGTCAGTTCAGACCAAGCCAGTTTGCGAAGAACAAACCCCACTTCCACAGTTCCGCCACTGAAAATGATAGATAAGACAAGGGAGAAATCTAAGAATAACAAAAGACAGGAAGACAAGTGGACAAAGAGGAAAAGAGAGTGAGATGAAAGCCATCTGAGGAGTTTTGGGACATTTAACAAAGCTATGAATAGAATAACCTTTAGATTCCCATCTGCAAAGATAACGACTAGGTTTCTCTAGTTGGCGTCGGATTTAATTGGGAGTGACATATAGCAGTCAGGATGCGATTCCAGCTCAGCTCTGTTATTAGACTTTCATCTGCCCCGGACCAGTTCACATAAAGAACATGCGTAGTCCCTTCATGTGCTCAGTAACACATCTGCTCAGTGGAGGAAATGGACAAGCACCTAAAAAAAAAAATAAAGTTCAGCATTGATAGAAAATCACGCTGTGTGAGTCAGTGGGAGAGTGGATTGGATGGCGGGATGCGCACACGCTAATTACTGTCTGACACAATGGCAAATACAAATTAAGTTGAAATTGAGCTCGAAACCCTTCACACGCGAATGTGATGAAAAAAACTACACACTCTCAAAGTTAATAAACCAATTTTAAATGAAACACTGAGGAAGACACAAACAGGATTTTGAGGTAAACAAAGACACCGTGCACTAACCAGTCGCCTGTGTTTGGAAAGCTTCTCTAAAGACTGTGGCTTGTCAAGATAGTTAAGCTAGAGTCAAGCTATAATTTAAGCAGATCTGTATTTTTACTGGCAGAAAAAACATTGAGGGATTTTGAATGAGTAGGTTGACAGTATCAAACTTGAACAGATAAATGTATACTAAATACAACAAAAAACAGCTTTTACGTACACCCAAAAACATTGTACTTACTGCAGGGACTTGAATCAGTAAACCATTTTTTTGTTCATTTGCATGAACCATCTAGAAGAAGCCATTCACTAGAATTAATCAGATTTAGAATGCTACACATGGGAAGGGGCCATTTGGGGAGAACCAATTTGCGATAATAAATTAGACTTTATTAATGCTATTAATGAAGAAGGACCATTTAGGATGAACCGATTCACTAGAATGACTCACACATTCCAATGCAACAAATAAGAGAGGGCTATTTATGACAAATTGATTGACTAGAATGAATCACACTTTCCAAACTGACATATGAGAGAGGGCCATTTATGACAAATTGATTGACTAGAATGAATCACACTTTCCAATGTTACATATGAGAGAGGAGCATTTAGGACGAACCCGATTCACTAAAATGAATCACATTTTCCAATACAATACATGAGAGAGTGCCATTTAACAAACTGATTCACTAGAAGACTTCATCAGACTTCCCAATGGTACATAAGGACCATTTAGGTAAGTGAGTTTGACTTTTCCCTCATTGTTTGGTCATGCTACACCACTACCTGCCAGAAAAAGTAGCGAACAAAGTGTGAGCACAATAACGGCTCAAAACTTGTGTTAGGAAAAGGTGCAATACACCCGTGGAGAATTACTGTATATAACTTTCTCCTCATTTTCCATTCAACTCCATTCTTGCCCCTTTTATCTCTCCGTCAGTCGGTCTGCATCTTCCCTTTCTTCCGTCATGCTGATGTAGATCCTGTTCACATTTCTCCATCATCTCTTTCTCTCTTCCATCAACATTAGTCGTCGTAATACCCTAATACTGCTCCTAATGACAGTCAATACTTATAGCATTATGAGGGGAATGGACATGCGGATGGGAGAGGTGGTTGTATTCCCATGCGTCTCTCGTTCTGCGTTTCTCTCTCTCTCTCTGTAGAGAATGCAATCATGATCGGTTAGCACCCAGCTCTGCACACTCGCAGAAGGGAGCCAAGCAGAAAATTGTTTTGGACATTGTGATGAGAAAGAGACTTTTTTGTTTTACATTTACATTTTTAATGCAAGAAAAACATTGTCTAAGTTTTGCATTTGATTATACAATGTTCATAAAACACACATCTGGCTCTCTCATTACGCCGGCCATATGGCCCCATCCTACCATCTGCGTCTTTAATCAGGGTGTTTGGATGCAGAGCGGTCACAGCGACTCCGCCAGACATCTCAACCTGATCTGTGGGGCCCTAACGTATGGCTGCAAGCCGGGCTCCGGCATACACAAACAACCCAAGGTCTCTTTTTCAGTTCGGTCACTTTATGGGACTTTCGTGTGGGAGAATGAGCTGCGTGGGAGACAATCAGAGCAGAACAGAGAAGTGTTATCTACACAAGCACAGACAGACACACATGAACGCCCGCCTTATATATGTCAGCGATATCGTCAGACGCTCTCGTCTCTGGCTGACTGCGGCAAGTGGTTCTGCGTCGAGCTTCGGTCTCTTGGCGGACGCGCTGAGAGGAACCATGCCGACATTGACGTTAATTAACCTCGCAGGGCCTCGCGACAAATTAAAACACTAATTAATAAAGTAAACAATGCAGGGACACATAAGGTGATTTTGCTGAGACCACTAGTGGATCTCTGTACTTACTCAAGTAACCTAACCTAGACCGTTTTAAAAGTGACAATGAAACAGAATTAGCAACAGATCTTTTCTTACGTGCTTCAACATACATCCGAGTGAAACGGATTATCAAAAAAGTGGTTCAGAATTTGGTTCTGGTCATTTGTTGTTGACCAGATGGAGGCAGACCTGAATGTGAGCTTGTGGTAAGAAAAGGTCAGAGTTTAAGTTGACCTAAATGACTGGAGAAGTCCAGCATACAGTACGTCACCGGAAGATATAGTGACATTTTGAGATCTATAATATGCATTTACAAAATAGACAGAGTGAACTTTCACTTCACGCTGACTTCACAGGTCACCATAGAAGTACTAAGTGTGGTCTCTCTGCTTAAAAAGGTGGGTTTTCTGGTCTTAGCTGGATCTAACTGGTCTAGCTGGTATTTCAGTGTGGTCAAGCTGGTGTGACCTGGCTTTTCCAATCTTTATCTTATTTTTCCAGATTGACTGATTGATTGATTAAACTCTTGCTTTACAAACACATCTGAACTGAATATACTGGGCTGTGGTGCTCATGTGGAAGATTCAGGTTTGAATCTGGCTCACGTTACACACTTTCCATAGAATTCCATTCCATTCCCTTCTCCCGCTCTCATAATTTCCTGCTCCCCCCCCCCAAAAAAACAACTAAACTAAAAATAACAGTAGTAAAACTCTGTGCTCTGTGGTGCTCAAGTGGAAGATGCAGGTTTGAATCTAGCTTGCATCATAACCTAATCCAGTTCCTTTTTCCCTACCTCTTAAAAACAAACAAACAAACAAAAAACATTAAAATAGGTAAAGCACACTTTTTCTTTTCATTTTTTGCTTGCCGAATGTATAACCCTCCACTTCACCACCTTCACCTCCTCAGGTTCTCTCAGCCTTCATTTCCCTTTCTCTTTCATCCCATCTGTCCTCTCCTCCATCTGCTTTCCCTTCTCGTTTCCTCTCCGTCTGCTTTTGTCCTCTGTACCTTTTTCCTATCCTTGTGAGGTGCAGGCGCCATCGTAGGAACCTGATCAGCACTATATCAGCTCCCTCTCACATCGAGGCACACACTGTGAAAAACACACACACCGACTCAATGCCTTATTTCAGCACTCCCACCCTCTCTTTTCCTCACCTTACAAAAAAGACACACACTGCAGGAAAGGTCACATAATTAACACACAAGCTAATGGTGAAACACTCTTTTAAAACACACGCACACACAAAGACAGACTCGACTCTTAGGGTTGTAACATATCTCTGGATTCATGAGTTTATGTGATTTGAAGACACAGATCCTCATGTTATGTCTCCCTCAGCACGGAGAGTGATTTTCCGAACCCAGTACAGCTGAGCTAATCTCTCTCGGTTTCCTTTTCTTCAACGTTTTCTGCTCTCTCCCTCTCTTGGCTCTTCTTGCTGAGCTTCTTGTTTCTCCTTTACGCGGGTTGAGGGATATTTTGTGCTTACTAACTCACTGCCTTTCTGCTGAGATCTAAGGCAGCGTTTCTGTGCCGTGATCTCCCGTCGTGAACCGCAGCCCCTCTCATTGTGAACAATTTCCCAACCGTGACTCGCCAAGACTCACATCCATCCATGCCCTGACTCCACAGCTCCACGCTTAATATCTCGCCAGCTGTTTTGAAGGCACGCGCCACCTCTAAAAGAGCTCCATTTTACAAAAACAGTGGATGAATGGGAGTCATTAGCCATGCTAAGCTAATGGAGGAGAACTCATCCTGTCCTCTGCTGCGTTAATAGCCTGGGCGTCTTCTACAGAGAGAGGGCCAGAGTCTCTCTCAGGACCCATACGGCTTAATGAACCATAACCCCCTGTGCCTCAGAAAACACAAAGCTCTTTGGATTAGTGTGCATCTCAGCAGCAATGGAGATTTGCTGGTTTTGTGTTCAACTCAAGGTTTTCATATGCCTCCCAGGAAGCGCACGTACGTCACCAGGCACTGCAATGAAAGGGTACATCATTTGGAAAGTATTGTGTTCTACTTTATAAAACAAATTGTTTCAGTCCTAGATGCTGATCGGTCAATATGGCGTTCCAGCCATGCTAGAACACACACTATAATAGCTGTTACAAAGCTAAACGACTAGTTAATGTGTGTATCACTGCGCAGCACCCATAGAAGTGCACAGACTGCTGATCTTAGATCAAGGACTATATCTTCAAGGATGCCACTTAATAAATTTGCTTAATACCATAATGATATAGAAACCATAGATATGAATATGTAGATAATGTAGAATTAACTGCTTTTGTGTGGAAACTGTTTCATGTATAAAATATAAAATAAATGTATATGTTTAATATTATATGCTTGTATGTCATTTGTATCTCATTTAATATATATACAGTATATATATATATATATATATATATGGCAGTGTTATTTTAGTATTATTTTACATACTATTATGGTATTTAATAATATTTTTAATTAGTTTTTTTCAAGTTTTAGTAATTTATTTATTAGTAATTTATTAGTTATTTATTTAGTATTACAAAAATTAATGCTTTATATCAGTTTCAGTCATTTTAGTCCTCAAACGTATTTTATTTCAGTTTTTTTAAGGTTTGTTTAAGGTTGTAAGCGTAACTTGTCATCTAATATTCTCATTTTATAACAGCTTTTTTTTTTTATGAAGTATAAACAAACAAACAAACCTCACAACACACCGTGTCAGTCAAATTAGACAAATAGTTGACTATAAAAAGATAGTCAGAATAGAGTCTGGCCTGTGGTCCAGTACCTGTTGGGTAATGGAGACCAGAGAGAAGGGAAGCTGCTCTAAATGTTCTCATGCTCATTGTGTATGTGTTGTGAGTCTATAAAGAAGCTGTCGCTCTTCATTAGTGTTCGTTTGTCTGTAGAAGACCTCCTCTGTCCCTGTCCCTATCATGTCCTGTCTCTCTCTTGCTCACTGCTATACCCATCTGCAGTCTGCAACAGGAATAAGGGATTCCTTAGTCACACAGCTTCTCTGTCTCTTACATTAATGAGGAAAAAAAATTAACTTAAATGATTTAAATAAATGGCTGCAATATAACAAAGAGTGAAAAATTTAAGGGGGTCTGAATACTTTCCGTACCCACTGTATATATATACACATTTACAATATTTAAAAGCAATAGTTCACACACACACGCATGCACACATGCGCACACACACACACACACACACACACACACAAACAAAAGGTATTCATATTCAGACCATCCTAGATGTAGTTTGTTTTTTTCTTCAGAACAGATTTTGAGAAATGTAGCATTACATCACTTGCTCACCAGTGGATCCTCTGCAGTGAATGGGTGCTGTCAGAATGAGAGTCCAAACAGCTGATAAAAACACCACAATAAACATTTGGCAGGTTAGACGCAATATTGAATTTAACATGGATGAAAACAAGGCTGTAATGGATAATGTATGTGTTGTGAGTCTATAAAGAAGCTGTCGCTCTTCGTGTGTGTTCGTTTGTCTGTAGAAGACCTCCTCTGTCCCTGTCCCTATCATGTCCTGTCTCTCTCTTGCTCACTGCTATACCCATCTGCAGTCTGCAACAGGAATAAGGGATTCCTTAGTCACACAGCTTCTCTGTCTCTCTCTCTCTTTGTCCTACAACAGAGAAAATTAAAACAAAAAAAGAGATTAAAGACTACAGTCAAGCAACTCACAATGAATACCTTCATCTTCGGTCCTATAACAGATAAAAACAAACCAAATAACAACAATATAGTATAACCTTCAGCGATGAGTGTCAGTATCACCCTAAATTAATTTTAAGAGTCTTCTCATTCACATGGGACTATTTTCTATAAGTGCAAAGGAGATTTATAGCTTAAAGTCATTGTTAACAAGGCGAGAGTGAGAGAGATGGATATTCATTGAAAGAAAGGCCTGAAGAAAGAGTGGACAGACAGGCAGAGAGATATTTTGCTCTTTGTCAGACACACTTAAAGGGATTTGGAATCTGGAATGATGAGGCAATCCAATCTCAACCAATGACTGCTCTAAGACACTTAACACACACAAATATGCTCGAGCAAATCTCTGATCCATGGCATGTGCATTCAAGCTGTGCGTGTATTCAAAAATATTTAATATACTTGCTGCATGATGGCCAGAATGAAGCTGATATGAATTCAAATGAAAATTCATAACGCTAGCATTACATCACTTGCTCACCAGTGGATCCTCTGCAGTGAATGGGTGCTGTCAGAATGAGAGTCCAAACAGCTGATAAAAACACCACAATAAACATTTGGCAGGTTAGACGCAATATTGAATTGAACATGGATGAAAACAAGGCTGTAATGGATAAACTGAAAGTCTCATAACTTTAAACTGTACACTCAAATGAATGCACAGTACTTCTATCCCTCACAGCCTTGTTTTTATTCCTGTCAAAAATAAATATGGCACTACCGTGACTACGGTTTAAGGTTTGCTCTCACATCACAATCCACCAACATATTTGTTTATGACTGTTTCAAACTGTTTTCACAGTGATTAATCTGTGCATATTTCTCTCCTGATTCAGACAACTTTTTCACTGAAGAAAGGAATATCATGGATAGAGGACTCTTATTTTTGCTGGAAGCAACAGTTTGAATGAAAACACATTACACACATGCAACTTTACTTTAACTGATGGACTGGAGATGTTTTTCTCAGCTGTTTGGACTCTCATTCTGACGGCACCCATTCACCGCAGAGAATCCACTGGTGAATATTTAATATACTTGCTGCATGATGGCCAGAATGAAGCTGATATGAATTCAAATGAAAATTCATAACGCTGCTTTATGCTCCTTAGAGAGGCTCTTAGTGAAGAACAAACCGCTGAGTGCAGTTATTGTATTATGACTGATCATGTATGAAGTACAACTCACACAATAGAACTATTGTTCAGAAATACAAGTAATCTCACCCATACACGCACAAAGAAAAATGTGCACACAAATGTTTCTTGTTTTTACACCATAATAACCAAATTATATTTTCAGATAATACAATATATATATATATATATATATACAGTGGGCCGTGACTACGGTTTAAGGTTTGCTCTCACATCACAATCCACCAACATATTTGTTTATGACTGTTTCAAACTGTTTTCACAGTGATTAATCTGTGCATATTTCTCTCCTGATTCAGACAACTTTTTCACTGAAGAAAGGAATATCATGGATAGAGGACTCTTATTTTTGCTGGAAGCAACAGTTTGAATGAAAACACATTACACACATGCAACTTTACTTTAACTGATGGACTGGAGATGTTTTTCTCAGCTGTTTGGACTCTCATTCTGACGGCACCCATTCACCGCAGAGAATCCACTGGTGAGCAGGTGATGTAATGCTAAATTTCTCCAAATCTGTTCCAATGAAGAAACAATCTCATGTACATCTTGTATGGCCTGAGGGTGAGTTAATTTTCAGCTAATTTTTTATTTTGGGGTCTTCAAGTCAAGCACAGTGCATTCATTTACCTGGAGGAGGGAGACAGCTGACTGGCAAAAAAAAAAAATTATGCATAACGTAAGTAACGAAAGGATTTCCATAGTAAGCAACACAGTCAGTTACTTTTTATGACACTGCAATGTTAATGTTGAAAGCAATATTATACAGCACTGCATGATGAAAACATAAAACACAAATGCATGCAAACAAACAACTGCATGCATGCATGCATATAGAACAAGCGATGACTCCAGCAAATGACACACTCACCCAAGCGTATGCAATGTATGTATGTGTATGCAATCCAGCGGGAGATTCTTAGTGACATACAGTAAGAGAATTGGATTACTGCCTCTCTCACTCTTTCTATCTCTCTCTCTCTCTCTCTCTCTTGATGAGGATGGCTGGGGAATAATCCCATTAGGGCGATACTATGGGCTGCTGAGCATCCTTTTTCTCCTGCAATTACAAACCGCCTGAGACACGCGAGAGCCCATTGCTTTCACAGCTTGTCCCGTCCATCATCTGTGTGAAAAATTTAAGGGGGTCTGAATACTTTCCGTACCCACTGTATATATATACACATTTACAATATTTAAAAGCAATAGTTCACACACTCACTCTTTCTATCTCTCTCTCTCTCTCTCTCTCTTGATGAGGATGGCTGGGGAATAATCCCATTAGGGCGATACTATGGGCTGCTGAGCATCCTTTTTCTCCTGCAATTACAAACCGCCTGAGACACGCGAGAGCCCATTGCTTTCACAGCTTGTCCCGTCCATCATCTGTTTAGTTCTTCAGCGAGGCCCACCGCTTCCAGCTTTGTTTGGGTTTGCACGGCCCTTCTCACTGTGCCATAAGCGAGAATGATTCTACCTTTATACAATCTATTTGCCATACATGAGTGATTATGTATGCTAAGAAAATGAGGAGATGGATCGGGAATTTAAAGCACACTGAGCTGTTAACACACAAATTGAACTTCAAGTTGAAGTGCATAATTTTTAAATACTTTCTTCTATCCTGTTTAGATACTAAAATACCACTAACAGTAAGCTGTTCATAAGCTAATTTCCCTGAAACGTGTAAACACTCAGATTTGACTGGCCCTATCAAAACTAAATTCGATTTCAGCTTCACCAACCTGACACAGCAACACTGTCTCAACTAATGGTGTGAATTGGGGGCGGGGCTACACATTTGGCCAACGAATGATAAATGGAAACAGTATTTTAGAAACCTATTTAAAACGGTAATTATTTTCACAACTCTGTTTGGTACTGCAAGTAGTTTGTAGTTATTATTATGATTATGAATGACGTTTAACTTTAACTTTTTTTTTACTTAGAGTACTACTAAAAAAACAACACTAAGTAACTCAAAAATCACATAAAATTTCAATGAAAATAGTAAAAATAAATAAATAAATGTAACTAAAAGCTAAAAATAAAATGGTTATATTTTTATAAAACATCTAAAAATAAAAACTATTTCAAAATAATACAGCACAAAATAGTTAGTACATAAGTAAGTAAATAAATAAATAAATACTGGTGGGAAAAAAATCAATGGAAAAACTAAATTTTGACTGTTTGGTAAAATTAAAACTATAAATAGAACAATATTTTTTAAAAAGTATAAAACTGTTGAGGACCATCATTTAATTATCAGTTAATGTACATTTAAATATTTATATTTCATTACTTTTTGATCAACATCCTTATTCATATTTGAATATACAGTAATACTTTTTTGTTAATTACTTATTAATTAAAGCACCTTCAAAGTGTTCCAAGACCATAATATACCTTTGCATAATTGCAAAATGCTAAAATTAAACTCAAACTTTCTGTAATAACTGGGTCCTACTTTCCACTCAGAGCACCAGCAGGTGCAGCCGCGCACAATATAAGTCCAGATCAAATTGGCATGACATAATTCGACAGAAATGTTTTCGTTAACGAACACTCTTAAGCACTCGCACACACATACAAACACATTGGCGGTGTGTGAGCGTGTGTGAGAGAGCTGGGTGACGTTGAGAGGTGCAAGACTGCAGTGCTGATGAGATGAGACGTGATATGCCCTCACCAGCGGTGGCACTTTAATTAAAACCCCCAGCCACAGCTCCACCACATCGTTACAGAGAGAAGAGATAGAGACAACAATAATGCTCGCAAGAAATGGTGAGAGGCACCGTATTCCCTCCCTCTAATCAGGCAGACGAGGACGAGGTCATTGTGTTCACAGTCCACATGAGTTAGAGTACGGCTTTCACTTTCTGTTCTCATAGAGACGGCAGCGCTGATCCAGGTAATGAACGACTGGTGGCATGGCTTGTTAGGCTGGAAAAGATGCCGATGTTTGACGACACCTGCTTGAGGTTGTCTATGGTTATGTATCATTATTAAAAGAAGAGGTTGGAGCTGTGGCCTAGTGGTTGGCCAATGTGTTCCAGATGTGGTTCTCATGTGGGAAATGGAGGTTTGAGTCTTGCATATATAGTTTAAGGGGTCAAACAGACAAAAAGTTTGACTGCAACTGTGCTACATCCTGTTTGCCGATACCATTGATAACGTCCTTGCATGGAAACCAGCACACGTGTCCCGCAGGAGCAAGTGGGACTCAGCGGACTGCCGCACCCCATGTGTCTGTCAAGTATTTTGGGGAGAAATTCAAATTCAATCACGGCGACAATGTCCGTCAATTTCTCGCAGTCCCCTTGCTAAATCCCACCACATCCTAAAAACCCACATTCTGGAGGAAAAAAAGGAAGTTGACAGGAGTAGAGGGAGCGTTGAAGAGAACGAGAATAACTTCCACTCAGTTAAAGTCTGGATGAGTAAAAACTCCCTTCAGATTACAGAAATAAGGAAAGCTCCCTATTTGTTTATAGTTAATGCCTTTTCGTCTTGAAAGCTCCCGAGTGAATCCATCTCAGTTTGAAATATAACAACAGTTTGTATTTACTGAGAATCACAAGATTTTATATGTGTAGACTGAATGATTGTTTAAATATTTAAATGTCTCTGTAGGTTTCACATGCATAATCAACTGCACAAAATGACTGGGATGAAAAAGTGCAAGACCAGACCAGCTTAAGCTTAAATGGTACCACTGTACAACAAGGTTAAATGTGTAAACCCAATGTTTTACATGCACTAACAATGAACAATACTTTTCAAACATGTATTTATTCTTGGTAATTGTTATAAAAATGTTTTAAAAAATGTGCATGTGTTAATGCATTATGAACAAACATGATTAACAGAATATACAAATATAAAAATATGAAAAAATACTTCAACTTGAAAGTATTTTCTTTGATGTAGCAGTCAAGGCAGCTTTTTATGTTAAAGTTCTTCATCTAATATTTATATTTTACTTTGTATCAGCTTTATTTCATTTAATGAAAATAATTTTTAATAGTTTTAGTTAACAATAACAACACTGTTTTCCACCCAAGTATCTACGATGGAACCTTCCTGTTCAAACAACAAGACATGATTAACAATAAATACTAATATAAAAATAGTTTTAAAAAATAGCATTAAGCAAGATTATTAAAAATGCTACAATTAGTTTGTTAGCATTAGTTAATACAGTAAACAACTATTTAAATTTTAAAGCATTTATTAATATACTAATTTATGAATATACTGTTGATTTAGTTAATTATACATTAATGTTAATTTATAAAACTTAAAATGTTAAGAAGGTATTTGTAGAAATGTACATTCACTTAAGATAATGAATTCAGTATGATTGTTAATGCATTACCCAATTTAACCTTATTGTAAAGGGTTACAATAATTGCTGCAAAATTTAAACATTAGGTATTGTAAAATGTTTTACATTAGGTATTGTAAAATGACAATAAACTTAAAATGTTGCAGCAATTATTGTAACCCTTTACAATAAGGTTAAATTGGGTAATGCATTAACAATCATACTGAATTCATTATCCTAAGTGAATGTAAATATAATATACTGTATATATAAGCTGATCATAAATAGTAATGTAACATATAATCCTAAGCATTTGGTTTGATCTTCCAGCAGCACCTGTTAGATCAGCTCCCTGTCTTCCTGAACCTCTGCATCAATTATTCAGTCTGACAGCACCAAAGACACACACAACGCCATCTAACCCATTTTTTCCTATTATCTCTTGAATTCTAATCAATTTTTGTTTATGGTTTAGGAAGAGCAAACACACTTCCATTTCCTAGATCACAGAAACTGGGAAAACATGGTAAACCAGAACAGACTAAAGCATGTCTGGCATTTTCCTCCTCCTTCAAACACAGCATGATGGGTTCTCTAAGATCGCTTGTCCTATTATGCTCTTTTACAAAGTCTTGATTTTGTTTTGGGGGTTCCCGGAAAATGTGCGTTGTAGTCCAAACGAGTCGTTCGTTGTAGTTTTTGAAAAGTGATTTCTGTTAAATAATCTATCTCCTTTTGGAGTGGACTTTGAGCTTTGTAACTTTGCAGATCTTTTTTTATGCTCAAACAGCAACATTACAGACTAACTAAAGTTGAAAAAGTGAAAAAGCATAATAGGACCCCTTTAAAGGACACACACACACACACACGCACTTTACAATCAGTGCGACACCTAAACCAGCAGGCACACAAACAGCTAGGGAGAATGAATAAAACAGAAAGCAAGAGAATGAAGAGATGATATGATATGATGACATGAACTTGGCAAAGAATGAAAGAGGAAGAAAAAATGGGATCAATGCTTTAGCCTGGTGGGGTGTTGGTGGGAGGCCTTATCATGAATGATAGATTGATGGGCGTTGGAGGGAGGAGGAAAGGCCAGAGTTCATCTAAATTGTGGGGAGATTGGAGCAAGCAAAGAAAAACAGAGCGCAGAAGCCAAGCACGGCCAATGAGTTACGGGATCTAATAAGACGTGTGACCTATCGATCGCCCACAGAGAGGGAAAAAAGCAAAGCCTGATGGGCTTCCTGCCGCCACAGACACAGAGCGGGATCACAATAACTTACAAATTGCGCACAGACACCGCACACAAAACTGTCACAAACACATCCATTTCCTGACAGCGCTCCGCTAACAAAGACAACCAAACAGAGCGCCCAATTTCGGCTAATGCAGAGAGCCAGAAAAATAAGTATTTTGTTAGAGGTGCTTTACTTTGACAAGAAAAGCCTTGTGCAATTCTTGCAAGGTGAAGATGGAAAGGCTTCATCTAAACTTTATCTGTAAGCTAAGCTGTATATCTCATGTCTGCCCTTGTGCTGTAAAGGCATTCAGCATGAGAAATAGCAACACTACACTGATGAAATAAGAGTATATACCTGCCTGATTAAATTGGTGACCTAGTCCTGTTAAATGTGCTGCTAGTGGACTAGTATAAGTTACTTTTATGATTGTTTTAACTGGTCATATAACTGGTTATTACAAGCTAACCTCCAGAAAATTAACCAGCTTGTAAGACTGCTTATCTAAAACCAGTTAAGACCAGTTATTAATATAATAATATATAATAATGTATACCGCATGTAAAAAAAAAATTTCATACATATATTCACTTAAATAAATACAGCACATACACATATAGAATATCACTTGAGAGCTTGGACATTTTCAACTTTAACTTAGCCAAGATGCAAGTATATGATACCATATAAACATGGCGTCTCCCACAGAGACACACACACTCACATTCATACATAAACATTTACTTCTAAGCAAACAATGCGAGTCAAATTTCACATGATAATAACAGTTTAGCTTACATTTGTGTAAGACACTGTTAATGTCCAATGGCACTGCCCTTGTATTTCTTTAAACAGCATCGTCTGAGTCTTGGACAACAGATATAAAGTAAGAATATCCCACATCTGACTCTGTGTAACACATATCTGGGCAAAAAGCAGAGCACATATTAAGAGACTACAGTATTTCCCAGTGGGCCAGACAGGTTAATGGCTTTCTTTAAGGAAGATGATTCCTAGACCACATATGGTGTGCACACACACCCAACACCCCTCCAAAATGCAGATTTTCCACTTGCACCTCATTAAGTGCTTCTCATTTTGAGTAAAGAGCATTTTTCATAGCAAACACTCTGTCGCTCATGGCTATTCAGTCTGAGAGGGAACAAACACTCCAAGATGATTGCACACACTCGCACTGCCAACACCCTACAAGAACAGACCTGGCGTGCCGTGCTCCACCGCGAGGTGCCGGGCTCAGGGCAGGACTGACCCCATGGCCCCCCTGCTATGGTGGGAGCCACTCAACAGCCCTTTAGAGCCAACGTGCACCTGCGGCTACTTACTGTTTAATCTCTGTAAAATACCCAGGAGCTTTACAACACTGCTGAGCGAGGGAGAAACTGTGTGTGTGTGTGTGTGTGTGTGAGATTCCTGTAGACAGTCAGTCTATGTTGGCCAGCTCTCTGATTGATTAAGGCTGGGATGTCTAAACCTAGTTTCACGTCTAAAGAGATTGATGTCGGCTGCCCTTGATGGGCTATGATCGAGAGCACACCTCTAACAGATGTGGGGCAATTAGCCCATAAGAGGGATGGGAAAATCGATGAATGAATGACAGTCGGACTGTGTGTGAACAAAATATTTGTTCGTTTAGCGTTTAAGTGCCGAGCGTAAACACGCTCGCAAATGCGCACCGATGGGAAAGTGTAATGTAATGTAATGCTGGATGATAGATAACATGCAGTCTTTGAGAAAGGGACGCCACTTGTCCCAATGCCAGCGATAACTGCTTCGTTTATGGCTCCATGGCTGCCTAATGAATTATTGAGAGTGTGCTTGGTATTCAGCAAAGGAGCCGGCAAGGGAATCAGTGTCAACTCACTCTCTCTATTTGTCTTTCGCTCTCTTGCTTTATAACACACAGCTCACTAACTCCCCCCCCCATCCATTTAATATTCAAATTAGAGTGATTTGCATTGATGCTGTAATCTGTTAGTGCCAAAAACGCCATTAATAGGTCCCGATGGCCTACGGGCTAGAAAACAGCCGTCGCCCCCCATTTTGCTCCGGTCTGGACGTGAAAATCGCATCACTCTCTCCTCCTTTCCTCCGTGTGATGGATGGATGGACGAGCCGAGTCGATGTCAGCCTGCTTCTCTGACACCTGTCATAACACACCACATGTGCTGCAGCTAATGGTGTGCTTCGATTCGGAAAAGTCCACAGTGGGATAACAAGCAGGCCTGAGAGGAGAAATCGCTGTCTCTCTCTATATCTCGCTGTAATCTCCGTTTCTCTCCCGGGTGAGACAAGGGCAAGGATGAGTTTCTACAGCGGACACGCAGATAAAGTCATTTAGATGAGATCGCTGTCATGTATGTGAGAGAGGGGAAGTAGGCTGCTGGAAGTGTCTGACTCGAAATGCAGGTCATCGGCTTGTGTCATTGCATTCTAAATGGCATTTTTGTTCCCTTAAAATTCACAGGCGGAATGGACACGCTACTCTTAGGGTTGTTCCAAATGAAAGTGAGCTGAATCACTTTGAAAGGATGCTAGAGTAATGCACAAACAGGAAGAAGAGTTGCCGTTTAAAAAAAAAAATGTGCAAAAAAAAAACATCAACAACTTTGAATAATCTTTCAGATTTCTTTGCCCATTTTTTGTTAAATGAATAAATAAATAAATAAATAAGACTGATATAGGGAAAAGAAAAAAAATCACCTTGCCTTGGGGCCTCCGTAGACAGGAGGCTGCTGGGAAATCTCTGCAACATGGGTTGAGACACGACGGAAAAATAAAATAGTCAGGGGATGCAAAGACAGAGGGACGAGTTAGTAGCTGTGCAGCCAAAAAACCATGCCAAATCAGATGATAAATGACACGCTATTTTGGTGGCAGGATTTATGTACTGTCAACATTACCTAAGCTATTAGTGGACGCAATTATTCTGTGTTTTTAGGAGAGGGAGAGATACACAGAAATGCACTATAGCGAGAGAGAAACTGACACAGCAGGACCATCACTCCCTGTAGGTTTAAATGCATGCACCTCAATTTTTAAGTGCCAATAAATTATACATGAGGACTGCAAAGATAATAATTATCTACATTCCCAGTGTACAGGGAAAAAAGTAAATGCAACAGAGGAAAAATAGCCTCACATATTTAAAATGCTCAGACAATGGCATAAACACAATTAGTAAGCAATTAAAAAACAAATCAGTGTTATTACATTCAAAATTGTATAGGGTGTATATAGACACACACACACACACACACACAGAGAGTATACAGTATATATTTGTTTTAAATAAATTTCAAATGAATGTTCTTTTGAACTTTCTACTCAAATAATTATTTTTAAAAAATGTATCACAGTTTCCATAAAAATATTAAGCAGCACAACTATTTTCGATATTGATAATAATAGGAAATATTTATTGAGCAGCAAATCAGCATATTAGAATGATTTCTGAAGGATCATATGACACTGAAGACTGGAGTAATGATGCAGAAAATTCAGTTTTGAAAAAAAAAAAAAACATTAAAGAAATGTAGTTTTATATTATATTAAAAACAGTTGTAACATTTCACAATATTATGGTTTTTACTGTATTTTATATATTTGTTTTAAATAAATTTCAAATGAATGTTCTTTTGAACTTTCTACTCAAATAATTATTTTTAAAAAATGTATCACAGTTTCCATAAAAATATTAAGCAGCACAACTATTTTCGATATTGATAATAATAGGAAATATTTATTGAGCAGCAAATCAGCATATTAGAATGATTTCTGAAGGATCATATGACACTGAAGACTGGAGTAATGATGCAGAAAATTCAGTTTTGAAAAAAAAAAAAAACATTAAAGAAATTTAGTTTTATATTATATTAAAAACAGAAAACAGTTGTAACATTTCACAATATTATGGTTTTTACTGTATTTCTGATCAAATAAAGCAGCCTCGGTGAGTATAAAAAACGATACATAATTCAAAATTCCAACTTTATCATTTCAAATTACATCAGTTTTTAGATTCTAAATTAATAATATTTATTTATTTATCTATTGCTGATTTAGCAGACAGCACACTGCCTAATGAATACTGCACACAAAAATCACCAGTTCCAATCTGATTGGCATACAAGTATTTTTATCAGTCTGCCTGGAAACAAAATTGTGTTAACAAGGTACTGGCTTGATACAATGAGTACTTTTGAAGAAGAACTAATCAAGCCAAACTGTGAAAAAACCCCATTCACAACAGAAAGAGAGAAAGAGAGAACTCTCCACCTCACCTCCCTTATTGTGATTAATAAAGATTACTGAGCCACACGTGGGACATTTGCATTCACTGCACATATCAGAGGGGAGGAAATTGAAGAACGAGCTCAGGAGATGTGGACGTATCCGGGACCTCCACTCTAAGCAAGGTCATGTAAATGAAGGCTTTAACTGACAGAGAGACGCAGACTCTGGCCTGAGGGGAATGTTTGATGTGGCTTGTGTCTTTCAATGGAGACGCAGCACTGTGATGCTCACACGATCATTCCCCTCGGATGGGCTCCATCTCAAGGTCACTGTATTCAAATGCTGCTAAATAATGTCATGTGTTCAATGTTCGATAAGAGTCAACACAGACGTGCTTTTTCCTCACAGTGCTCTGGGACTCAAACTCACACAGAAGTACAAACGTTTTAGAGGTAAAACTGTCTCAATCATTGAAATATGTTCTGTGCTTTATATGCTTTGGTCTGCTGGTTTTCAATGCATGCTCACCTGCACTCTCATCCTACGAATGAGCAAAAAACAAAACAACAAAGATAGTGGTGATCATACTCTATTTTGGTGTGTGTGTGTGTGTGTATGCTCCTTTCAGACAGAGAAAATCTCTCTTTTCAATGAGATGGACCAGATGAATCAATATGTGCCATGTCCATTGCCTGCCATCAATCTTCATACATTTCTCTCAAGAAAGAAAGAGAGAGACCAACTCACCATGGAGGACCTACATGAGTTCTGTCATTTAACATTAATTGATTCAAATAATGATACTAATAAAATTAGTTGACCTTGCTTTAAAAAAAAAAAAACATTACACTGGAACATTAATTCACCCTATATTATCTTTTAAAATACTGATGAAAAAAAAAAGCACACTAAGTTACACAAGCTATACTAAAATGACAAAAAATGGTAATATTTCTAGAGGTAAATTAAATCAGATCACAACACATGCCAATGATTTCATCATGTCCTGGGCTGTCAAAACTGAATCATAAAGTAAAATGTGTTGCTATCTGGTGTTAAAAACCCAGCATACTGTAGCAGGATACAAATCCACTCTGACTTATAAAAAGCCGGAAACCACAAACACAAATTACTCAAAAACGAGCACAGAAAATAATGGCGGCCACAAGAAAAACACATTTGTACAAATAAAAATGAGACATTTCCTGACTGAATGCATAAAATATGAAGAAATTCATAAATGCTAATCAATAAAATTTCACAGATACACCTTCAAACTGACAGTATGCAAAACCACCGATCTGTCTGAACCCCAAAGGATGGAAAATTATTCAACTTTTATTACATTAGAGGAACTCAAGTGCAAGAAATATAGAAATAAAAAGGAAAGAAAAAAGAGAAAAGAAACAAGAAAGGAAAATAAAAAAGGGGGTGAAGGGGGTCTTAAATCAGCCTAAGGGGGTTTGCTAGTCTTAACTCCACAATCCTTCAAAATTCAGCTAAACAGACCAGCCTAACTAGCTTGGTTATTTTTTTTTTTCAGCAGGTCGAGTTACTCTCTTTCTATTATTCACGTTTTGAATCATTTTAGTTTGTATTCATTCACTAATAATTCATCTTGAACTGCTCTTTATTATAACAATAGTGTGCTACTGATGTGGTCATGAAAATGTACTATTATTTGCCGTGATAATAGAGAAGAATGAATCTGGAACAGAGAGGAAAAACAGAAAGAGAGAGAGTCTAGTGACATTCACGAGAGATATATGTGGTTTAAACTTCAGACTCATGCATTTAACTGCAGGTTTGTAGAAGAACTTGTTTTTCCTTTGCTATCTGTATAGATAAGAAGCGATGTGAGCTTGCCCTGGGAGGATAGCATGTTTCAGATGTCTACTCCTGCCCATATCTACTTTTTACAGCTGCAGAGTTGCTGGTCTCAGCCTGTTACGTGGCTTGCCGTTATTCTTCCTGTCTGGCTGAAAAATAAAGGTCAATTTCTTGCAAAGCCACTGGTCAAGCCAGAAATCTTGAGTGATCGATTTGACTCATTGGCCCATGGAGCTTGCTCTTTAAAACGAGGGAGGGGGGAGGGGCATGTAGCAGTCCTATTTCTACATCTCGTTCAACAGAGATGCCCAACATGAGATATTCACATGAAGTGCAACACTTAAGGACAAGATTCATACAGCTTTTCCCATGAACAGTAATGAGAGTCTGTGATTTGGTACAGGAAAACATTTCAGGAGGGAATTCAGACTTGAAAATAGCTTGAATCACAAAAAAAAGAAAAAAAAGATAAAAAATCGCCATCATCAACCATCTCACACTTGTGTCTAGATCTTTGAAAAAGTATAGCACAGCATCAGTGCAGTACCGTTTGTGACTTATACATCAAATTTTGTGAACAGCTGGAAAAATCTGAAGCAGAAGCACCAAACTAGTTTTTAAGGACATATTTAAATATGCAACAGGGATGTTGCTCTCTTCTATATGCACGGTACAAGAAAACCACAGGGAAAGAGGTACGAGTCTTGACCCATTTGCGTTGTCATATAGAAAACAGCCAACAACAAAAAGCCCACAATAAACATAAATAATTCCAAAGGCTTTATATTAATAAGACCAAAGTATTGCAACTCGCACCTGCCCCCTTTATGAACTCCATAAACTGGATCGCTTTATGAGCAAAGCCCAAACAACATGCCTAAAGATGTTTATAATATGAGGACTTAATATGCAACACTTCAACAGATCACTCTGTGAAACAACCTTCCAAGCAGGGCCATCCTTGGGGGGGGTGCAACTTTTCCCCCTGGAACGTGATCGCGAACAGACCGAGGGTGGCCCCGCTCCCTACCTCGCACCGGGCCCCGCGTCAGCTAAGGACGGCCCTGCTTCCAAGCATATACAAAACTCAATTCCTCTGTCAACGGGGGTTCAGTTAAAACCTGTCGAACATAACTAATCTTTGGGCACTGTAATATCACTTGGGTCAGAAATAGTGGATACCAAACATGTGAGACACCAGAATGTTGCTATGGTTACGACGGTGTCAGTCATCGCAATTTTGGAAGTGAATTCTGTTACACATTAAATGATAATTTAGGAGATTCACTAATGCATTTAAATACAGTTGTCACTCCTGAAACTTTACAGTGAATACGTGACCAATGATACCTACTGTCTCAAAAGCTAATTTACATTATTATACTGATGAACCATCCATCATTTCTCATGTGTAGAACACCCTGAGAATGTATTGAAAGATCTAGATGGCACAGAAAACGACACCACGCACACCCTTGTCCTCAGATAAATTCCTCAGATTACCTTGAGGATGTGAGATATGATGACCATAGCCTATACTGAAAGAGCTGCTAGACTGACCCACCTGTGTTTTAGATGTTTATTCTATTATTTGAAGTGTTAGATCAATCTAGCAGTGCCCCTCCAGAGCCGTAGCACTCTCAGGGATGACAGACTCAGTATTCACTGGACCGTTGTTGAGGGAGTGGAAAAACACACAAAGGGAAGAGGAAAAATATGGGATGTAGTTGAAAGAACTGGGCCATTTCTGTTATTTCTATGGTTTGTAATTATGTAGGTCATTTTATACCCCAGAGAAAGGAATTTGTAAATCTGACATAACACATTTAGCCCTGGTGATGCTACAGAGGAGTTTCTCATCTTGGTTAGCATTGTGCTGATACATATGAATAAAGCAGCATCTCAGCAGAGAAGTGCAGAAATGGGCCAGGCAGGTGTGTTGAGTCAAAGAAAGAACCAGCAAGGTCTTCTCTCTTTCCCACAGTTCAATGAGTCTGTCAGCCGCTAATTCAGATAGGATAGATCAATAAGTGAACGATTAAGCATGACGTGGAATCAAAATTTACCCTAAATGTTCCTGGTCTTATTGTGCACTCATCATCAGTGCATGTTATTCTACAGCAAAACAAATACACATTTGTTTTCATAATCTTTCATCAAAATGTAATAACTCCCTCCACCTCTGAAATGACTTTTCTGCTGATGTAACCAAAGCTGCGTGGGTATGGAAAAATAATATTAACCAACAGCATCATGGTCCATCAATCACAATTCGATCAAACTCCAATAGATACGATTGTATCCTGAATTATACCTCACTGAAATGTTGTCTTACATCATACATCACATTATGGAATGAATGAATGCTGCTTCATGGTGTTTTTAAACATGAGTTAGCATACAGCTCTCAAACTACTTCTAAAATTAGTTTTTTTAAACAATAGTGAGTGATCTGAGACTATTCACTACAACTTGAGCACAGCAACATTGCAGTACAGTTTGTGACTTCATCACATCAAACATTGTGTGACAGTTCTTAATAAAGTCACCAGCCAAGTGGTGTTTAATTTATATGCCAAAGCCACTTTTTACTTTCATTTGGCATTTGATGGGAATTAATTTTGGACCGCAATCTCAAGTATTCATTCCCAGGATGAGACAAATATGTGCTATGAGTGCTTAAGTGTCCCAGGCCTTCTATCATTTCATCCCTCTCCATCCGTCTCCCCATCTCTAACTGAGAAGCTGTATACAGAACTCTGATCACATTCAGCAAAGTAGCAGGATGAAAAAGCGTCAGATTCTGAAAGACTCTTAGAGTACGCTGTGCAGGAACTCATTCATCAATTATTCACAACTCGGGCAGAACATTCAGAGCTGGGATATCAAAGCTTCCTCCTGGTGTAAACGTCCCATGCACTTTGAATAAAAGCAGAAATCAGTGCCCGCGGCTCCAGCCCCTATGTTTTCAAATGACGGAAACAGCAGTCGGTAATCAGATATGACACTTGAACCGCTGCAGATCTCCTGCGTGACTTTGAGAGAGTCTACTGCGTGTGACCTCTGGAGGAGCAGTGAGCAGAGGCAGACAGGTGGAGACAGAGGTGCATGGAGATTGGAGTTGTGTGTGTTTGTGTGTGTATTTGTATGCGTGTGTTTGTCCCTGCAGAATGAACCAAGGCTCAAAAGCAGGACCAGAGCTGGAGAGCTCTCAGGAGTACCAGTAAAAGCTCTAAAAGTGGACAGAAAAAAAGCACACCAGGAGAGAAGAGCAAATGGAAAGAGAGCAAAAAGTGAAGGATGCAGTAATGTCAGGTTTAGCAAAAGGACGGGGAGAAAAGTGGAAGATGAATAGAAAAAAAAAATATTCCTGCAACAACACCGCTCAGTTCCAAAAACTAGTAAGCTGCCTACAGAGGGAGCATTTTCAGGAATCACACAAAGACTGTTCCAAAAGTTAAGTATCTTAAGCTGCTTCCTGAGACGTTTTTCCTAACTCACGATTTTCCAGAATCCCAGACTGCAATGTTATGAGTTCAGTAGGAAAAAAATTTCAAATGTATTCCTGTGATGGCAAAGTTGATTCAGTCTGTAGTGTCACATGATCCTTCTGAAGACATTCATGCAGATTTGGTTCTCAAGAAACAATCCACATTATCAATGTTGAAAACGGTTGTGCTGTTTAATATTTTTATTTTTTTTATTATTAATATTTTTTTAAGGATTCTTTGTTAAACAGAAAGTTCAAAATAACAGCATTTATTTGAAGTTATATATAGACGAAAGTCTTTCATGTCACTTTCAATCAATTTAATGTGTCCTTGCTTAAAAAAAAACACTAGGTGTTTGAAACAGTTTAAAGTGCCCCATTATGGATTTTTGAAAATTACCGTTCATGCAGTAACACAGCTCTAAGTGAATGAAAACATACTGCAAAGTTTTAAATCTGAGAGTGCACCGTATATAAAGTTAATGTCTCTCAAAAGAAAGAGTCGACTCTGAATCATTGAAACGAGTAGTTTTTAAAACAAATCCCAAGCCGTTTCATGTTGATGTCAACATAAAACATTAGCATATTGCCCGCCCACTTGTTGGTCTTTTCCCCTTGGTCTGAATGAAAATGCAAATTCATTTTTTGCCACTAGGTGCCGCTTTTGGAGCGGTAAAATAACGGTTTCCCCGGTAACGCTGTACACAAAGCAGCACTGCGCTCACAAACGCTGCTTTATCAGGCATGATGAAATGAAAATGAGACCAATCGGACCAATCACCGCAGATTAGCGTCACGCAAAGGAGGGGTTTGGAAAAATGTATCATTAAACGAATAGTTTGGGAGACGTTGAGCAAGTAAGGTAAAAAATAAATGCATATTATAAGACAATGAAAGTGTTTTTTGACCTTGCATGCATGTCAACCTGTTGTTGGGGACTCCCAAAACCAAAACATGAACCTTTCATAACCCATAATAGGGGCACTTTAAGCACTAGGTGTTTAAACAGAGCTGGCAGCTAGCAATGCACAACACTATCATCATAAGAGAAGCCAGGCTGCTCTCGGCCAATACAATTTCTTGCTCCCAAGCTGTTTGACTGTTGAGATAAGCCATGTGTAATTAATCCATTGATTAACATCAGTACGGCCACTGTAGTATTTGATCATTCTTTCTTCCAGCATTAATTAAAAAAGTGATAGTACAATGTGCCAAGAGTGATAAATATTGTTATTAAAATTTACAAGTGAAAACTGTGCTTTAAGTCCTGATAAACCCTCTTTAAAGCTGGGTCATGAGGAAATAAAATCTAGTATTCAGACTGCATGACAGGCAAACCATAAAATACATGGATTTTAAAAGCCCTGATTAAATTTTTAATACAACATCAGCCAAGAACAAGCTATGTGGTAAATAAATACCATCAAAATTTAATGTGCAATACAAATTCAGGAATGAGCATTCGCTGTGAGGTTTTCAGCTGCTCGGAGGCTCAATTCGGCATCAGACAGCAGAGCGTAAAAAGCATGTCGAAGTGTCCACTGCCAATTCCACTCCTTGACACACGCACAGCTCTCACACTACCTGAATGTGCTAGAACTAAACATCCCTTCAGCACCATTATGCTGTCAAGGCACAGCGTTCCGTCTCTACGTGATGGTTTCTTCTCCTAACTCTTGTTTCCGACATGTATTCAGTGAGCGTGTCAGCGCTAAAACACCATGAGAATTTCATCTTCAGAAGTTCCTTCTCCACCACTAACTAGTCTAAAGATGACGGGAAAAAAGTCAGCCTTGATCTACCGGTCTCCTTGGCGTTCTCATTAGTGCTAGAGTTGGTGAAGGCCTGCTGCTGGATGTTTCATCCCCACACCAGTCGTACTGATTATCCACGAGGCTACAGATTTCTCTCCTCCAGTCGGTCGTTCTAATTACCACCAATATTCCACAATGGTGGACAAGCATTCTCGTTCTTTGGCTTGCAGTCCTCCCTCTGCAAAGAATAATAATGAGACCTTCCAAAACATCTACTCAGCTTATACCTGTCGTCTATTTCAGTAAAAGTAGAAAAGCTTTCATTGGAGGTAGAAACCTACCTTTCAGTTCAATTTTGAACTGAATTGTACCTGCAATTTTGATTCAGAGTAGTTGTCGATCGATATTGTTTTTTTGACAGCCGCTGCCAATATCTTAGAGAGCAGAGTGGCCGATGGCCAATATAAAGCCGGTATATATACCATCACGCAGAGTATACGCGATTGTACAGAATACAAATGCACACTTCACAAAATCTCACAGCTGGATTCGGCTCGAGACCGGTGAGTGGCGCAGGTGTCGCGCATTAGCAATTACTCCACCGGCCTCGCTCCGTTCCCACGGCTCTCGGCCCCGCCCCTCTCGTCACAGTATTATAATGTTTGCCTTTCTATTACTAAAAATAACAGTTCTGTCTGATTATTAGACAGAAAAACAATATTACGGATAGAGTACTAGTATTTTAGCCAGATGCAACAGTTTTCAGTTAAAAAAAACATCTTAATGGTGGATTATTGTGATATCAGCTGTTTGGACTCTCATTCTGACGGCACCCATTCACTGCAGAGGATCCGTGGATGAGCAAGTGATGTAATGTTACATTTCTCCAAATCTGTTCTGATGAAGAAACAAACTGATCTACATCTTGGATGGCCTGAGGGTGAATACAATTTCAGCTAATTTTCAGCAACTATTCCTTTAAATCGATTTTTCCTCAAACCCCAGTTCTGACCACACTGTGGTTCCAGCTCATATGAGATGTTTACATCAAACTGACTGGGCACCATCACCTCTAACAAGTAACATTTAGCTGGGCTGTTAACCGACCAGCCCCTGCACCTTGATGGAGTCCATATATTAGGAATGGACTGAGCTTCCTGTGGAGCAAGTAGACAAGCAGAAGTGGATGTGGTAAAACAAACAGGAGAGTTGCTGTCAGAACAGTTTAGTCCTGGCCTCAGATCAATAATCTATTTTCACCCAGCCTGTGCTGTCCTTGTTTGTCTGGCTTACTCCGGTTTTCAGCTGACCCAGATGAAGAGAAGGCAAACACGTTCAAATGAGGCTCTCATCAAGTGCTGAAAAACCACAAACAACAATAACAACAAGACAGCCTTTGATACGGCCGCCTTTGACTTTACATATTTATGCACTTATTAAAGTCAACATTTATCTGCCATTTTTGTTTTAGAAGAGCTAAAAAAAAAGAACATTCAAATTTCAAGATTTTCTTTTTCTCTGAAATGCTACCCGTAACCTTGATTGTTTCATTGTGAGAGAACCATAGGAAATAGAATTTAGATTTCAAATAGTCAGATTCCAGCACATCCAAATTACTTTCCAGTTTCTGCCTTGACTCTTTTAGAGAGCTTTTTTGTGCGCATTTGAGATCAATATTTGGTGTTCTCCCATTGCAATGGGCCTTTAATTGAGATCCGTAACAAAGCAGCGGTGTCTTCTGATCCCGTCACATTCATATCCTGTCTCTCCGTCTTTCAGAATTCAAATTACACCTGCTTTCACGTTGCTCTCGCCTTCACTGCCGTGTAAATGTTTCAAGAGCAAAGAGAGCACCTTGAGAGCCGAGGGGAGAGAAAGAAATAACTCAAACTTTTACACTTCTGATTAGCAGCCAAACCGAGGTAACGAGATTTAATAATCATTATTGAGATGCAATAATCTAATCTCATTTGGGTATGATTGACTACTCACTGACAAATCCCACAATATAATATCACTTTTTTTCTTTCCTTTTTTTCTTTCTTTTTTTTCTGGCATTCCTTGGCACTTATCTAAAAATATAAAGTGAGATGATGAAATATTTAGAGAAAGATTATTACAACTTAAAATATCTGTTTTCTATTTGAATACATTTCAAATTTAAAATATTCCTGTGATGCAAAGCTGAACTTTCAGCATTGTTACTCCAGTCTTCAGTGTCACATGTCAATGTTGAAAAACAGCTGTGCTGTTTAATATTTTTGTGGAAACTGTCACCGTTTTTTTTTATAAACTTTATAAATATATATACTGTCACTTTTAATCAACTTAATGCATCCTTGCTAAATAAATTAATAAAAGAAATAAAAAAATAAAAAAATAAATAAAAATATAATTTTATTGATCCAAAATTTTGAATGATAATGTACACTTAGACAACGTCAAATCTTGTAATTTTATTCTTAAAAGAAAGGAAATATTAGTTAAAAAATTTAATCTGATCCTATCAGAGACTTGGAAATGAAACTAAACACCCAAGTAATTGCATAGCGACACTAAAAAAACACTCTCAATGCCTTAGCGTCCATCTGCTCAGCAACACTCTGGCATCCACCCGTCACACTCTATGGCGATAACTTTTGTGTGGGTAAGCACCTATCATTTTCTTCGGATATAATAGTTCTCAATTTCTGGGAAAAAGACAAAGACTGAACCCAACATGTAATGTCTCCCTCCTAACTCCATTCCTTTGAAAAAGATCCCCTCGACATGCCCTTTGGAAGTAGGACATCAACCTCTCTCTGAAGGAATCTCCATCCAGACATTCACACAAACTAGTTTGAATGTTGAAGAGGCTGAACTTCTCTCCCTGAGGTTTAATAACACACTCTTCACAGCCCTGTCAGCCCATCCTCATCTCATCAGCCAGAGAGAAAGCGTTTTGGGCGCTGTAATTAACCAGACAAAATCTCTTTCTCTCACAGGGCTCAGGTGAACGAAACACATTATGACTAATTACAACATTTGCACAAAGATTGTAGGACACTGATTAGCAGGATTTCTGCCGCATTTGAAAGAAATAAAATCTTCGACGGCATCTGATAAAAACCCAGTGCACCTTTTGAAGATCAAAAACACTTTCTATAGGTGTAATATCAGAGAGAGCAGTCTACTCCCATGGGGCCATTGAGCATCATCTTCAAACGGACTTCCTAATGACTGTAGAGAGTTCAGTACAGCTAGAGACATCTGTTGTACCGCTGATCAGTAGCAACATGACTTGCCTCTAATGCGTTATCACAGCCTTGCACGGCGTAAGTCGGTGGGGAGGTAAAATGGAGCTTACGCACAGACGGTTGCTCTTGTTTGAGGGTCTTGTGGGGTATATCTATGAGCCCTGAAAACTATGCTCCAGGCAAAAGGTTTGTGAGCGCTAAACCTGCGGTCTGAAACATACAATCACATATTCAGCTGCCATCTTCACAAGCTGAGAAATAGGACAGGAGAGTGAGCAGGTGTGTGCGGTAGAGACGCTCGGGGCATTAGCATTCTCTCTGTTAGGAAGAGTAGAGAAACAGAGCTATTATGAAGCGATAGCCTGCCAATTACACTAGTTTACTCGCTGCACAGCTCATCAATATATCGGGTGGCCATTAAGAGCTCTTCATCATGACCAAACATCTATGTGCAAACCGTAAAAACAGACAGAAATTTGGTTCCTTTAAATCATGGAGCGTCCCGCTGATATGACAGGGTTAAACCTGGATATTGGCCCTGAACAAGTAATGTGTGTCAGATAAACTGTTTCTTCACTAGGATCTAATCAACGATAGCATTGATTCTATCAGTGACCCCCTAGGGACAGGAGAAAGGAGATACGACTCTAAAAATGGATACAAACCTTCATGACGCTTCATCTTTTCTCAACTCACCACAGTTCTTCCGTTCTCTTTGCACATATACAGTCTAATAACGTACTACATCACCTATTAGGGCCTGGTAACAATCACAAGAGTCATGGAAGCATGTTGGCATGGAAACATAGCAGTCCATAAGACCCCTGTTTCTCAGAAAACACCAGGAGGTCTGTAATTTCAACCACACTTTCTCTCTAACATGCTGTTTCTCAGCGAATTAAGCATGTCAGTGGAGAGAATATGGATTCTGATGGCCAGGCTGATATAGGTTATTGGTTTGTCAAACTTTCATTGTGCAGGTTGAATGTTTTAATAGTCTTCTAGAGAAGCTGAATGAGTTCAAAGGAAGGAAGACTAGTGAATTCAGTTTTAGTTCAGTGATATGGCTAATGGATCATGCTTTGTACTGTAGGAACACTATTTGTATTGCTTATGCTTTGACAATTTAGATGTGTCACTTTGCCTAGTTTCTGCACCTCTTCCTCAGTCCGCTGTGGTATTGAGGTCATACTTATATAATATTCTCTTTAGGTTTTCAGAAGATATTTAGGTGAAAGTCAAATCTGGATGATCACGTAAGAGGACTTTGATCACAAGGAAAAGTGCAGCATTGTGTCAAGCCAGAGGTACATAAGCATGCTTTTTAACATAAAATACTGGGATACTGGGGCTCCAAAAAAAAAAAAAAGTCCCAAATTATACATGCCATATTCCAAGTCTTTAGAAGTAAATAAATAAATGAATACTTTCATTCATCAAGGGCATCAAATTTCAATTTCAAAAACAAATTCAATTTCAAATAATTTTTTAGAATCCTTTCTATTCAAAGGATTCTAAAAAAAAAGTATCAAAACTGTTCCCACAAAATATTAATCAGCACTGTGTTCAATACTGATAATAGGAAATATTTCGTGAGCACCATATTAGAATATTAATTCTGAAGGACCTGCTGAAAATTCAGCTTTGCCATCAGGAATAAATTGCATTTTATTTTACATCTTAAAATGTAATCGCAATAGAAAACAGTTCTTTTAAATTGTTTTACTGTTTTACTATATTTTTGATCAAATAAATGCAGCAGTTGTGAGCATAAAACTTCTTTCTAAAACATCTTATAAAAAAAACCAAATGTTTGAAACACACATAATGTTCTATCTATCTATCTATCTATCTATCTACTAACTACTCCTTTAACAGCATGCCCAGAAAACGAGAGACAGATGACAGGACAGACAGGGAGGGATGAAAGGAGACCACCGAGTGTAAAATGATGGGAATGAATATAAAGCGAGGGTCAATTTCCCTGCTAATGACTCCTTGATTACATGAGTGCATTGTCGAACCTTCAAGGGTTTAGAAATCACCTCTCAAATCTCAGGGGAAGGGAAATTACAGAGCAGGACATCTCACAGCCCATTTCTAGCGATGGAACAAACCGCTTCACAGCCGCTTGAGGGAAATATAAAAATTGTCCGTGTGTTTATATCGGTGTGTGGGTGAGAAAGACAACAATCACTGTCCACTTTATTGAGCTTTACTAACCACTCTAGCACTTCACTAACCTTTTGACTTAAAGGCACCAAAAGAAAATACAGATTTATAGCTTTATCGGGCCACGTCAGACTGAGCCTGAGCTGTTAGAGGCACTAAAAACAGCAACATCACCCTGAGTCTAAAGGTCCATCCTCGTCTAAACAGTGTACTCACAGAAAGGCCTTATCTTGAAGTGCATGTGAGGAAAGAGAGCGAGAGAGCAAGAGACAAAAAATGCAAAGGAGAGAATGAGAAGAGAGGATGGGAGAAGAGTAATGACGTGGAGGGCAGGCCAGGCTGTGTTTAATGAGACAGAGGGAGAATGATTCATCCCCATCAGCAGACCAGCCTGCGATCGATGGCCACAGTCAGCCTAGAGCACTAATGCCCCAAGCCTCTGTACCGCACTCACCCACACATTTACCACCCCTCCTCTTCTTCATTCATTTACTTAATGCTATATGAATGCATCTGGGTGTGTGTTTTCATGTATTTATGCATGTTCAGGATTGTATGCGGCATGAAGTGAAATTAAATATGGAATCAAAAAAAAAATAATACAAGGCACATTAAAATGAAATTCAGAATCAGTGCAGCCTCTAATTCGGCCATTGTCATGAAAAAAAAAAATCTAAATAAAATGTTTAATATTTAATAAATACTTCTTTCATCCATTATTTTCATACTCATATTTCATATGCACAATTTCTGTGCTTGTAATTTCTGCATTAAAGCTTATGTGTAGTATTAAACAGTTTATTTTATTTGTGCCTAAAATGGAAATATATCAAAAGTCTTGCTATATTGCCAAGAAAAGTGCTTATTATAAAGAAATGCAGCATTAGTGCAGCCTCTAAATCAGCAATTATCATGACAGAGTATATAAAATTGGTTCTAAAAATAAATATTAACATGTAAAATATTTATTTAAAATACAAATACATTATAATATTTTTATTTCATATTTTATTTAACAAATTAGACTTTATCATGTTTTTGTATTTATAATTTATATACAAAACATTAATTTCTGTAAAAATGCATTTATGCCACATCTGTGCAGCATTTAAATGGTGTAAATCCATGTTTTCATGGATTTGTGAGCTTAAAATGGAAGAACATGCTCTCCTTAATGGGTTAAACAAATGTCTTGCCATCTTGCCTTGAAAAACTTTACAGTACTGCCTTTGCAGTGCAAAAACTGTTATTTAAAAGTCTGTACTATTTCTAGGTTACTAATCAAATAAGCAAGTTTGTGACATTGATCATGTCAATCTTATTGCTTCCACTGAAGCTCAAGATGCCCTTTGGATCAGTCTCAAATCATGCTGGCAAACATGAGCATCGGGTTTTACAAGCATCTCTGCTGTCATTAAAGCAAAAGTGGGCCATTTCTCTCCGACCCCTCGTTCTTGTGCGCCTTGCTGGAGGAGAGGTGATCGAGAGAAGTCGTGGAGTCTACCTGCAGGATTAGGCAGCATTACACTCTTAATCCTCCTGCCCACGTCCTCACCAAGTGTGTGTGTGTGTGTGTGTGTGTGTGTGTGAGAGAGAGAGAGGGGAGAAGGATATGCAAATGATAGTGATATGCTTGCACCAAGGCAGATAACACACGTCTACCGTGTGTGAAGCAGACGGTGAGCAAAACTACACACATAGACACACACATACACATAAAACACTACCACACAAACAATTCTGCACAGAAATGGCCCATGATGCAACAATAGAAATGCAGGTCATGAACCGAATTCATGGTATTACAGGGACATGTATGATCCATACAATTCCAGACACTCATATCAAATTGATTCTGACAGTTTGATTTCCTGTGTAATATAGAGCACGGCTGCTGATGGCCTTGCTCATTAGCATTCCATAACAGTAACTCTCTGATCTCTCTGAATGGAAAAAACAAGCTCTCAAGATTTCTGTCTAAAGTCAACATGAAAGAGCATTTTCAACCTATTTTACTTCTGTAATGCGATGCATGGTGATGCGTGTGCAAAAATGTATGATAGGACTGTATCCATCGGGAATTAATTGGATCATAAAAAAAAACGTTTTTCTCATCAGTGTCAGCCTAAACGTAATTTTGCTATTGCACATAACCAGAACTGCTTAATTCCTGTTCAACTGTCAGAAAATCTAAAGCTCCAAAAAATAAGCATAATGCTGATAAAAAAAACAAAAAAAACACAAAGTGCAAATGTAACCAAGAATAAACTACACACTTATACTGACTTCTTTTAGAAAATGCATGCAATTAGTCTCATTAGCCAATCCAAAGAGTAAACTACATATACTCATTTAACTGTAAAACATCAATGAGCATTCTTTGGTTAACAAACAATAAATAAATCCATTTTGATTTCATGTTGACTATTTATTTCTTGCTGGCTTTAGAGTTTGCTATTCCACACTTCTGGTTCAAAAGCAGATGCTGGTGCATTGTGTCAGGCAACAGTGCACTATACAGGTCTGAGATCAGCCATCACAGCCGCTCCAAATCAAAGCCAGAGAGCTGCACTCCTGCATGGAGCCAGTGGGAAGCAGCTCTGCCCAAATCCATGTCTCAGCGAGCTGGACTGCACTTCCTGTAGCTTTGACAGCACTTACCAGCAGGGCGGCTCACAGCGAGGCCACCGTAACACACACAGTGACTGCGTGGACGTGGCAGAACTTGAGTAGATGGTGTGTGCACGGGCCGTAATGTGGACAGCGGGGTGTTGAGCCGTCACAATAGCAAAGGAAGAGAGATGGGATGCGGACTTTCTTCCAGAGAAACTCACTAGGCTCAGGCCTCTGCTTCTACCCATTGATCTGTTTGAAATTCAAAGCCCTGCCATTGACAAACTCAAAACTCAGGATCGGGACACAAGCCCCACACACCGGCTCCCTGGAGAACGAGGCATAGAAAATAAATTGTCCCCTTCCCCCACCGCAGCACTTAAAATATTTTCTTCCTTTTTTTTCGTGTTGATATTCGATAAGCCCGTGCACCATCTGCGCCCACACCTGCCAGGTTTAAGAGAGTAAGGTGGCAAGAGAGCATATCTGAGACCCACAGGAAACATCACTCTGAAAACAAAGCTCTTGTATCCAGCAAATTCCTATAGCGGGATGGTGTTTATTGAATGCAACGGAGGCATGCAACTGCAGGCTTAGCGTGTGAATGAATCTATGGACACACCTGTTAATACAGTGTGCCAGTATGTGTGGATGTTTGCAGGGGCAGGTGTATTGGCGTGTGCTGCTGAGAGAATTGGCAATGAATGGAGCGGATGGCAGATCAATACCAATCTGGAGACAGTGCAAGGAATGCTAATAGCACGCTGCTTTAGACGGCACAAGGCCAAGAGAGGCCCAGCGTTACCTTTGTGCAATCCGCATGCTAAATGAGGACAAACGCATGTAAACGCATGAACACACAATTGAAAATTATATACACACACACACACACACACACAGACGTACTGTACATATATATGTGTGTGTGTGTGTGTGTGTGTGTTATGAGTTATTTTAGCATCATCTAAATACTATTATAGTTTTTTTATTCAAAAAAGCTTAAATCCAGCGTTTATATAATACAAAGGAATATAAAAAGGAATATATAAACAAATTGAAATTACATATAATCTTACTACCACAAATAGTTTATTAAGAACAGAAACACACAATTGAAAATTATATACACACACACACACACACACACACACAGACGTACTGTACATATATATGTGTGTGTGTGTGTGTGTGTGTTATGAGTTATTTTAGCATCATCTAAATACTATTATAGTTTTTATTAATATTTTTGAATTTGTTTTATTTTTCCGTTTTCATTTTAATATTAAAGTTGTAGCAAATTTGTTGTTTTTGTCATTTTAGTAGTTTTTGTTTTTTTATTATATCTATATAGTTTTTATAAATTTTATTTCAGTTTAAGTTATTTTAGTACATTAAGCCAAAATAAATTAAAATAAGTAATGTTGCCTTGACAACTAGCTGAATCAAAAAGTTTTATATTTTATTTCAGTTAACATTTCTTTTAAAAATAAAAAGTGGATCCCATTGCAAAAAATAGAAAAATCCACATCCAGGCACTCACATAGCAAGCAAAGTAAAAAGCCTTTAATTATAAGACAGGGCTGCATATTAAAAAAACACCAACGCGTATCAGCCCAAGC
>NW_015639782.1:748475-780975 GCF_001515625.1 Sinocyclocheilus rhinocerous | reverse complement strand
GAGGAGATGACAGGTGAACCAATGATGGGTTTAAACACTCAAATCTCGAGATTGTCTCTCCAAGGCCTCGCGCCATGCTAATTTTTCCCTCATTCATCTGGCTGTAACAGCACCTGATTACAGCAGAACAAATGCTGTTTACAGCAGTTGGCCATGTCTGCTGTGTGTGTCACAAAGGGATATTAGGCGGTTGAGTTTAACTGAGCTAATTATTCAACTGTCGAGTCACCTCACTCGACTGTGAATTCAACATATGAATCAACTGCACATTTACAATGTGCCATTATGTGTGCAGAGGGAGCGTTTCATATGGCATTTTCAGTCATTTAATATTCAAGTGTTAGAGTCTAATCACACATATTGTTATTGTGACTATTGAAGTACATAATGTGTGTGTGTTGACAGGCTCTAAAAAGATTTGCCATACGACAGTTTAGTTAATACTGAACAACACTCATTCTTTATACAGTATCACATGCTCTTGATTTCTCTTCATCTAGTTAATGGTAACACAAACTGAAGAGAAGAAGAAGAAGAGAGAG
The DNA here is from genome assembly GCF_001515625.1 of Sinocyclocheilus rhinocerous. Taxonomy (NCBI): domain Eukaryota; kingdom Metazoa; phylum Chordata; class Actinopteri; order Cypriniformes; family Cyprinidae; genus Sinocyclocheilus; species Sinocyclocheilus rhinocerous. Next base: position 780,433 of record NW_015639782.1, on the reverse strand, counting down.
AAGACAAGAAGACAAGAAAAAAGAGACAAGACAAACTGAAATGGGTCAAAGAAATATAAGGCATCAAGACCAAATGAGAAAAGAGGAGACAAGTTGAGTCAAAATGAGACGAGAAAAATGCAAGCTAAATTGAGACAAGAGAAGAGACAAAATTAGACAAACCAAGATGAGACAAAATGAAAAAAGTGAAGAAACACATCAGCACGTTTTGAGATGAGGAGTAAACAACAAGACGAGTAAGACGAAACAGAGAGGAGAAGACAATAAAAATGTGACAGGAGAAGAGAAAAGACAAGTCTAGAGAAAGACAAACTGAAATGAGTCAAGGAAAGAAAAGAAAAGGTTAGACAAGGCAAAATGAAAAAAGAGGCCAGTTGAGTCAGAATAAGACAAGAAAAAGACAAGATGGTGACTAAATGAGACAAACCAAGACGAGACAAAATTAAACAAGAGAAGAGACATGTCAGCATCAACAACAAGAGAAAATATGAGACAAGGCAAACTGAGACAAGAAGAGGCAAGCTGAAATAGTTGCATCAACAAGTTTTGAGATAAAACACGAGAAAATGAGATGAGACAAGAAATGGGACAAGAAAAGAGGCAGGAAGAGAAAGTACAAGAAGAGAAGAGACGAGGAGAAATGCACACACAAAATCACATTCTCCCCCTCTTCATCTCGTTCTCAGTTTCAGTTTATTGGCATGATAAGTAATTGTGCATTGGTATTGCCAAAGCATTAGCAGCTTAGCTGCATTCTCCCATTCTGCTGCTGATGCAGGGACGTCTGATTTACAACACTGCTTGTCCTCCATCCACCCAGACAGCTCCACAGAGACACAGGAGGCTGGATTGAATCTCCCAAATGACCTTCATTGTGAAAGACACAGCGCTAGACAGGTGCAAAGAGGCAAATGCATAATCTAAACAAACAAAAAACAAAAAGACAAATGCTTTCAAGTGTGATTGAAGACATGCCGTCCTCACAGATCGGCCCAAAAGCGTTAGGAACCCAAGTAGATCAGTCATCCCCTTGCTAAAACAACTCCGCTCTAGCTCAAACCAAATGGAAGAGCAGCAGAAGTTAATAGAAAGTGTTGAAAAATGAGTAAATGTGTGAAGAGGTGACAGAGTGAAGGAGTGAGGCTGCAAAAACAGCATGTGCCATGGAGGAGCCGAGGGAGAACCAGCTACAGAGGATGTGATTAAGTTGTAAATACTGTCAGCGGAAAGGTCAATCACTGAGTTTACGACCGTCAGTTGATCGAGAAAGAGGCCGAGATGAGAAAGAGACGGAGTGAGCGAGAAACAGAGGGAATGAATGAGAAAATGAGAGAAGACGTGTGGGCTTCGTGCTGCTGAGATGGAAATCAAGCAGCACCCACATCACACAGAGCTTTACAACCATCTGCTCACACACATGCTTAATAGCGCACCCATGACACACACGCACACACATCCTTTTCAAGAGCTCCGCATGCAAGCCCACGGGGACTTTATCATGCTGTCCCCATTAGGGATGTGCAAAATGACATATTTTCATAAACCACTAGTTGGCAGGTTGTCTTAATGATGTGATGACCTTAAGGAAGCCCTGTATAATTACGCTGATTTTAAAGACAAATTCTAGAGTTCAAAAACAGCTGGACAGAGTGCAATTGAATGGAACAGGAGTCTCGCTTTGTGTTTTTCAAAGTTTTTTAACAATACTTAATATTAAAGTTGAAAATGCAACTGTTATTTGTAAGCATTGGCAAAATAAATAAATAAAAATAGCTACTAACAGCAAAATCGAATACATTTGGGGTCAGTATTGTTTAATATTCTTGAAATGAGCCTCTTATTCTCACTAAGGCTGCATTTATTTGATCAAAAATACAGTACAAACAGTAATATTGTGAAATATTACTACAATTTAAAATAACTGTTTTCTATTAAATATACTTTAAAATGTAACTTATACCTGTGATGTCAAAACTGAATTTTCAGCATAATTACTCCAATCTTCAGCATCACATGACCCTTCATAAATTATTCTAATATGCTAATTAGGTAGTCAAGAAACATTTCTTAATATTATTGAAGAGAGCTGTGCTGCTTAATGTTTTTGTGAAAAATTTAATGCATATTTAATTATATTTAAAAAGAACTGCATTTATTTGAAGCAGATTTTTGTTGCAACATTACACATCGATTTAATTCATCCTTGCTGAATAAAAGCATACTTTTTTTTTTTTTTTTTTAAACGTACTGACCCTAAACTTCAAAATGGTAGTATAATCGCATTGTCACAGGGACAGAATATTTCTAATATTTCTTGTAAATAAAAATAAAAAATGCAATTAGAATAATTAAAATACAAATAATTATTATATAACTATATCTAGTTTTTTTTAAATTATTTGTTGTTTATAGTAAAAAAAAATGATAGCATATCTATCATATAAAATCTATCACATTATATCTAATCATGATTATATCATGGCTACACGTCACGTCACTTCACTTTATTAATGCATAATAACAGGAACATCATCTACAGTGTCTGGTTTGAGGTCGAAAGCAATGGTTTTTATTACATAAGTATAATTTTGATAGCTAAAGAGGTGTTTCTTTAAAGAGGATGAATTTAAGGACAACTTTGACTACACAGTACACTGACATCTCACTAAAATCCTCTTAGCAAAGATATTTCTCCTAATTTAACCAATTAGCACCTAAAATCTAAAACTTGAAATCTACAATTTGAGAAAAAAAAAGATGTGACAAATGAGTCGACCTCACCAATAAACTATCCTGACTCATCCCAAAGCCCCTACACACACCCTCTGAATCAATTTCACCCATTCTGCATCACACAAACACAATGAAAGAATGTTTACAACCAGCATATGTAGATTGAACCACATGTGTTGGCTGATGAATTGCTGCTACTGTGGCACGTGACTAGCACAATAGAAAGAGCAAAGCGGAACAAACAATAAAGAGTGTCTCGATTTTCACACATCTGTGTCAACACAAAAGCCCAGGAACCGCTGATGCTGTGCTCTGGGGTTAAACGCACTGTGTCTCGCCCACCTGTGCTGCTGGTGAGTTGCATGCAGTACACCTCAAGTCTCCAGCAGGGGGGGCTGGTGTCTGAGCAGCGGAGAGCAGAGAGAGGGGGATCAGGAGAGGATGTCAAACTTGGCTGGAAACCAGAGGAGGGAAAATTACGTGATATAATTTTGCTCTAGAATTCCGATTTTTCTGATGGCTTTGGTGGGGGGTGAGCTTTTTAGAGGCTCAGACGAGCAGGGAGGTCTGTCGACTGGCAGGCATGCAGCTGACTGCAGGAGTCTTGTACGCTGTCTCCTCTCCTCTTTTCTCCTCTCCACAAGCCTCCCAGCATGTGTGCGTGGCCTCACACAGAAATGACCACAGAGACTGTTCAAACGCATACAAATACACACCTTCTCTACATATCGGTTGCAGGTGTGCATATTTACAAAAGTTAGACGTGATATTTAACAGCACAGGATTACACATATTGCATGTTTATTCTCTAACATGTTGTAGCTTGATTCTCCACGGAGAGTTTTTTTCGATATGAGGCAGAGCAAGCGGCTGTGTTTACACTCTGGACCTTGTAAATGAAAAATCGCCACCTATTGCAACAATAATAGAATTGGTTCTTTACCTTTCCTCTGCACTAATGAGATGCTAATGAGAGCCCTGGGCGGCAGGGTTAATAGAATCCATATTTTCAATTAAAATCTTCCTCTCTCTCTATTCCTGATGGACGGCGTCCTCGTCGCCACAAACAGGCCCCTACTCAGCGAGGTAAACAGAGCCAATTAAGTTTCACCATCTCTTGATAACTCTATCACTCTCACAGTTCGTTTTGTGTGATCAAATGAGCTGTCATCAGGCATATGGCTCCACAACAGACCCAGGGTCCATTAAACTAGCCCACTACAGGAAAAAAGCGAGGGAATGCTTAATCCACCCTTGCTTCCTCCAAAGCTGAGATTCTGTCTTTAATTCTACATCAGCTTGCAGTGTGTGAGGTGTTGTGTGTGTGTTTTGCTGAGGTCAGCTGTGAATGTGTGTGCCGCTGGACTGAAAATCCTCAAAATGCGGTGTTATCAGTTCAGTCCGGCCTAGAAGTGATTTAGGGGTCTTGATCAGAGGCCGCCCAGTGCTTTGTATCTACACGTCGCCATCACTGATTGTGTATTCAACAAAACGCACACATTTACACTCAAGCGTGTGTACTGGATTAAATTAAATTCTATCTATCACCAGGTCTGCTATTATTATCTTTTCACCCTTTCATTCTCTTTCTCGCACCATTCTTCACCTCTCTAGTCAGGTCTGTTTACGTGAATCTCTAAGACGGGTATGGTGCAGGAAAACGAAAGGATATCAAAGCGAAGTGAGCTTTCGCACGTATGAATGTTTATGCATGTAAGGGAACAAAAAAATATGAGTGGGAGATTTTCTGCATTTCATTTCTTTTTGTTTTGCACATTTAAATAAAAAGTGTAGCACAGAACGAAAAAACACAAAACTAATTATTAAATGGATAACTATATAGTTTGGTCAGGTATAAGAATAAACATCATGGTTTTCACACACTGTTAACGACTAATGACATTTCACATCTTAACTGTCACCATGGGAACTTGAGATCACCGGAATACTAAATAGCACAAGACCAATAATTTCATAAGCTCACCAAACATCTCACTTATGGCTACTAGCAGTCACAACTGAGATGGCAGTTTCAGTTAGACAGCTGTAAACAACCTGCCTCAGGCATTCCCACCGTGAACGTGGTTGGCCTTTAACCTAAAAATCATTAAAACGCAGTCAAAACAGACATCATTCCTAATTTACTTCGCAATTCCCTGGAGACATAGCACCAACCCCACCTCGCCCCCCACCCAAACATTCCTCAATTACTCAGCAACAATGTTCCCTCAACAAAGCGCTCACTTTGTTTTTTCCCGCCGATATGCAAATTTGATCAAATTTGGCAATTTAGTCAGTTTACTCTGGGAGGTAAATTAGGCTAAACTGCAGGCTTGTAAATATTGAAACTCGCACATGCATGAATAATTAAATGAGAGGGAGGAGATGTATCAACCAGAGGCGCATCCATTCGCCACCCTCAGCCAGACGTCACTCATCTGAACTTCTGTCAACCTACATCAATCTAAAGTGCCAAGAGTGTCTACCGAGACCAACATTTAGAGAAGACGTTAGCAGCTGAAGGCATAAACAAGAAATGTGAGCTCTCCGATGAATGGACGCCCTGTTATCTGTGATTTTCCGACTGCTAGAGGCACGCAAGGGAGAATGATTGACGTTCTCTGACGCTCTTTTGGTCTACGCTGAGCATCCCTGCTGAAAGGACCGGCTTGAATTTTCACATTGCCTGGTTTGGTTGCTGATCCAGCTGATGGAGCAGCATATCCATGATGTTCAGCAGCAAAACTTAGTCCTTCATGGTCTTTTTGAAGAAGCTGGTTGACCAAGGAAGTTTTTAGCTAGCTAGGAAGCCACCAGCATCCAATACAGAATGTGCTGGTTTTTCCAGCAGGGTCTGAAGTAGTTTCTTTCACAGTTCAGTAGCACTCTCTCTCACACAAAACACACACACACATGGTTCTGCAGAGCTCTTACCAGTCTCTTGAGAGAGGGCTTTAGCTCTGCTGCTGGTGTTGCCCGAGTGATGCATCGCTCCTAGCGTGAGTCTTCCCCTCGTATCTCCTCCTCTCCTTTTCTCTGAACCGTCGGACAAGGTCCCCTGGCAGTCTCTCTCTCCTGGAGGAAGGGGCGAGGGGCTTCAGAAGCCACGTATGAGGAGCAGTTGTGCCCTCTCTGTCTCCGTACGCCCTCTCTCACACAACTTCACATGCGTGCACATACGGCACGCAGCCACTTTCCCTTTCCCGGTTGCACTCTAGTCCACAAGCCGACAGGAAAGGTCTTAAGGTACAGAAGAGCAAGACGGATGAGGGAACAAATGCCGGAGAAAAGAAACAGAGTTGTCATCAACCTCTCTGCGAGCACGGAGAGAAGAATGCAAAGGGCTGTTCTATCCTACATCTGCACATGACTGGAGCTCCGCACAGACTCTGAGCTCTGAGAATTATACAGCATCGCTGCGGAGCACGAGAGAGATAGAGAGAGAGAGAGAGAGGTGTGGGAGAGAACAAGAGTGCGGGGGAGCACAGAGAGAGAGTGAGAGAAAGAAAGGAGGGGTGAGGATGGGGGAAAGTGACAAAGCAGGTTCATCAAAGAGAGAGGAGGAGAGAAAACGAGACAGTTCGCGCACGTTTCCCCCGTCTAGCCGAGACGAGAACGTGTCAAGCCGTGTTACCAAGAGTACGGTCAGTATTCGTCCTTTAATGCACGCAGACAGACAGATTTTCACTTCTTTACACATACAAGTGGGTCCCTTTAGAGAGGAGGGCTTTCTGCATCAAAGGCGCTGACAAGCTGACACAACACACTGAACTAAAAAGCACCGTGCGGCTAAAAATACATAACCTTGTACCGCCATGCTTTCACACAAACAACACTGGATATGTGAATATCAGATTGGGGATCTGGCAGCCGCTCTGGGTCTTGAGCGGAAGAACACGATCTGATACTGAAATGCCCTGAGCCGGAGTGCTGTAATACACAAGCTTTCTTTTGCCTCGCACACACACCTCTGACAGGACACACACTTGAAATTACCACCCAGTAAAACACAACCGCTACTTCTTTGATGATATGCTTTATTTGCACTGGTTGTCAGCACAAACAACAGCACATAATGTATAAATAATCAAAAGTGCTGTGTGGGAATACAATGCTCTTTAGTTCAAAAAGACTCGAGAATAGAAAGTTCAAGTCAACATAAAATAGCCTTCACATTTTATGGAGTAGTAAAATATTCAATGATATTCATTGAGAAGACAAGAAAACTTGACTATGTCTATCAGGAATTCATCGAAAGATGAAAGTGGGCATTACATACTACCATGAGAGTTTGCGACTACACCCATGCTTAACCACCTTAGCATCCCATTTTTGAGGAGGCTTTTAACCTAGAAGTAGAGGTTGAAGGTCAAGGATCATCAGGGGTCTTGATGAATCCCAATGGTAAAATTTCACTTTCAAATTGTTATTTGCCATATAGCAACATTTATCCAATAACCTTTAACACCTTTATGATGATCACCCTAAAATGAAAGTTAAGACAACATTCACTCACCCTCATGCCATTTCACACCGGTACAAGTTTCTGTCTTCTGTGGTACAAAGATGATATTTTGAAAAATATCTCAACAACATGAGGGTGAGTAAATGATGAATATTCACTTCTGAGTGAACTATCAATTTAAATTTACCTGTATGCATTACACTGACACGTGTATCCAAAGTGACTTGCTTTCCCTAGGAATCAAACCCATTACCTTGGCATTGCTAGTGCCATGCTTACTATTTGAACTTACATGAATGCTTTGCAGCTCAAATGACTGCGTTGAATATCGGTAAGACTGTAAAAAGTTGTCAATACCTACCTGCAAGACCAGCCTAAAACAATGCCTAAAAAAGCCTTTTGGCTACTAAGATGATTAAAGGTAAAAAAAAAAATGTCTTTGGTGTCATACAATAGGTGACGTCAGTTGAAAACTAAAGTTGTTTCAGAGGTGTATGAAGTCATTATATTTTGATGAAAGGTTATGAAAACACATGATAACAGTCCCCAAACATGCATTAATAAAGAAAATAGGCTCAATTTTGATTTCATATTGACTTTAAAACTGCCCAGCACAAAGTTCAGACCACAGATAATTACACTTATGCATGGGAGTATGGGAACAGCCTCCAATACTGTGCATTCAGAAAGGAGCTGACCATGGTACTTCCTGCTCTGTCCAACAGAGGGCAGGGCTACAGATCAGCATCCTCCTGATGTCATCCATCCCGGCTAGAATGCATCCTGGTTCCAATCTCGCCTGCTTCCTGTCCCTGAGTTACCAACCCACACACACATTCTCCCGCAGAATTGGCTATATTTGCAACGCCTCTATATTTAGAGCCGTTTGACCCTTCTCGATTGGACAAAGCGCCAATCTACTCAAATGACTCTCTCTCCCGCCTTCTCTGGGCTCACAGTACCATAGGGAGGGACTGGATCCTGTACATATAATAAGCAATCTGGCCGCACGCAAACATGCATCCACCCATAGCGAGAGCTCTAATGAAGAGAGCAGTTTTGGAAGGCCACACCGCTGTAAGTGCAGACAGCTGGATGGATTAATTTCTGCTCAGTCCATATCAGACTCTCCTCACATTGTGTTCGTAATTACGGAGGACTTATCAAACAGTGTTTTATCAGTGTCCACTCTTCATTAGTGCTATTGCAATCACTGTTATGTGAAAAATGAAGCCTGTAACAAATTAACTGCGGAAATGCATTTAAAAGGTTCAATACAAGTTAAGTTAATTTGCCAAAACTTGTGGCATAACGTAGATTATGACAAAAACAAATATGTTTGTTTTCAGACTAACGAACCTGATTTTCAATATATTCAATTAATTAAACAATAATTTTTTGATTCCAGAAATTCAAAGAACTGTATGGTTGTTGCAAGAACAATGATTGTTGCAGGAGGAAAAAAAACAAAACCTTGATTTTATTTGATTATTACTATTTTTTTTTTTTACATTTTAATTAAGTTGGTTCATTTAAAAATAGCTAAATTAAAATAATTTTAAATCACTCTATGGCCTCCTTACAAGTTTGCTTGGGACACCAAGTGGCTCCTGCCAATCTACTCAAATGACTCTCTCTCCCGCCTTCTCTGGGCTCACAGTACCATAGGGAGGGACTGGATCCTGTACATATAATAAGCAATCTGGCCGCACGCAAACATGCATCCACCCATAGCGAGAGCTCTAATGAAGAGAGCAGTTTTGGAAGGCCACACCGCTGTAAGTGCAGACAGCTGGATGGATTAATTTCTGCTCAGTCCATATCAGACTCTCCTCACATTGTGTTCGTAATTACGGAGGACTTATCAAACAGTGTTTTATCAGTGTCCACTCTTCATTAGTGCTATTGCAATCACTGTTATGTGAAAAATGAAGCCTGTAACAAATTAACTGCGGAAATGCATTTAAAAGGTTCAATACAAGTTAAGTTAATTTGCCAAAACTTGTGGCATAACGTAGATTATGACAAAAACAAATATGTTTGTTTTCAGACTAACGAACCTGATTTTCAATATATACAATTAATTAAACAATAATTTTTTGATTCCAGAAATTCAAAGAACTGTATGGTTGTTGCAAGAACAATTATTGTTGCAGGAGGAAAAAAAACAAAACCTTGATTTTATTTTATTATTACTATTTTTTTTTTTTACATTTTAATTAAGTTGGTTCATTTAAAAATAGCTAAATTAAAATAATTTTAAATCACTCTATGGCCTCCTTACAAGTTTGCTTGGGACACCAAGTGGCTCCTGGTTGAGGACTACTGTCATAAAATGAAAATAAATTTAATGTCATAAAGTTTCACATTTCTGCTTTTAAAAAAATGGCCCAATTTACTTCCCTTGTAAGTGCCTCGCCGTAACCTTGATTTGTGCTTCTTTTTTTCGCAAAGAAAACAAGGGATGAGTCAAAAATATTTCTTGTGTTAATCAACATTATGCCACAAATGTTGTTGACTGAACCTAACTTGTATTGAATGCAGAATATATCTTTAAATGATCCACAGAGTAAAATGATTCAATGTCAAACTGAATTTCCAGAAGAAATGGATTGAGGCAGAAGAAAATGCACTAAAGAAGAAGCTTTTCTGCATATAATCACTTCTCCTGACCTCAGTAGAATAGCACCTGTCTTCCCTGAGCTGTGATGCGGCGCAGTGACTGGTGTGCGGAGCAGCAGATACGGACGATGCTGGCGTCCAGTCTGAGGCTGTAATCAATGCAGACAGAGCCTTCCTGCAGTATTAAAGGAACTTATTCAGCCTAAAGGCTTCCAATTCGCTGAGTCGAAAAAGAGCACAGCACTTACACCTCTCAGCTTAAATATACAGAACGCATGCTGCACTCAAACACAAGCATACAACCTTCAGCCTGACGGCTCCATCGACTGCCCCATCCATCATTTCCAACAGACGTGGATGCACACACTTACTCTCACACATGCTTACAGCATACGCAACTTTTTTCGGAAATCATTTTGACAAGTATTGCAGACCTGTGATTACATGCATTACTTGACTTATCAATCAACTGAATCAACATTCAGTAGTGTCTAGTAATCTGTTCATTTGGTTTTGCTCCTTTTCTCTTTCCTGTCTCTGCATCTTTCAAATGATTGGATGAGCTTTTATTAATCCTTGTCCGTGATTGGTGAGCAAGAGACAGGCGAATAAAAGGGACTACTGAGCCTGTAGGGGGAGCTCTGCTCTGTGCTTGACTTCCTGTTGCTTCCATTGCTATTGTCAAATAGTCTTATCCCATGTTGTGTTTTTTTTTGGCGTAACTTTCAATTATGATTCTGCATGTTGGAAAGGAGTTTTGTTGACATGAAATACCATGTAGATTCAGCATTCAGATTTGACAGGGTAGGCATTGACAGGGACAGGCAGGGTGGGTGATTTGCTTCAAAAACTTTTTTGTTATGCTGGTGGAAAGTCTCTTCACATCAAGTTAAGTGGTCAAAATGTATTTATATGTATTTACAGTATATCATCTGTAGAAGGCGTAGGACCATAAAATGTTAATCTAATCATATCCCTCAGTCCGAGGGCTATGATAGGCTGTCCTACCTGCCTGTCAACGTATGTATTTGCATACCTCTGTGCACAGACATGATATGTCATCAGCATCTTCCATTACGCTATTGCAGACAGAGTGAGAATGGAAGGAGTTATTATTGTAATATTATACGCTTTGTACTGTTATGTTTTCCCACCGGTGAATGAGTCATGAGGAAATCTGACAGCATTGTTATGTGTTTTGGAGGAGGCGTGGCTTTGGAGAGTGATTTGCAGGGAGGGTGCGATCTTATGCTTTCAAAGCTAGCTTGCTTTGCTAGCCTCTCAGAAATCATCTACCTGACCTTTAAGGCCTGTTCACACCAAGGACGATAAATACAGAGTTCTGGCATGAAACTCTAGATGGTGCAGTCCGATAGGTCTAGCTCAATCTGACCTGGCGACATCATTGTCCCATGGCAGCTGATTGATTGTCATGTACATTACCATGCCAATCCCTCAGAGAGTTGTCATGACAGAACTATAACTTTGACTATAACTAGGTTTTAATAATTGTTTTAATTTAATGAAAATAGATAGAATTTCACACCACAGCTATAATGATAACACTAAGGAATGATATAAACATTGGAATCACCTTCAAGATTATTTTTTCTAGCTGATAAGCAATAAAAACATTGACAGCCAATCAGAATTCACCTGACTTTAAAGAGCTCATGCATTTAAAGTGGCATATTTCGCATTGGTGTGTCTGCTAATATAGTTATTGCTATAGATATTATTCTTGGTGTGAACCGGCCTAAACTATAAAGTTTCAATAACTGTTCTAATTCTGTGAGAACAGGTAAGTCCACCACTATTATAACAATAACAACAGAGAGATATCAATGGAATCACTTTCACAATGATTTTTATTTATTTATTTTTTATGAACGATAAAAACTCCATCACAGACTTTAAAGATATAGCGCATTTAAATCTGCAGGTGACAAAAAACTATTTTATAAAACTCTCCCAATCCAAGCATGCTGAGAACAACAAATCCTCTGCCAAGTTTCAGTTCATGCAACAAAAATATTTCAAGTAGTCCCAACAAAAACTGATTATGTAAAAATAAATTTTATGAATTTAAGTGGCTTTAATGCAATGAAATTATGTTGTGACAAAATGTTCAATAATTGTGCACCTCACATTTTTCTGGCCAGTGATGACTATTCAAAAATATCTCTGCATACTGACAAGATTAATCAATAAGTCAAATATGTTAGTACATTTACAGATTTAAAAGCATGAAATGTACTTACAATTTTTGTTTGCTGCCACTAACGTCATACTTCAGGATAATTGCTAGAAAAGACTGTGAGTTCTTGTGACTCCATCGGCCAATCAGTGTTAGTTGTTTTGTTGTGAAGATTTATTTTGGTCTGTTGTTTTGGCATATGCTCTCCCCCAAAGTTGAGCTTCCACTGTGTTGTAAACTAAAAAGTGAAGATTATTTTTTTTCTGTATTCCAGTGTATGTAGCGGCCTCCTCCTAGGCAGGGTCATAGCAGAGTGTAATAAATTTGTGGCATCGTTCCACGGCGACACGGTGTGAAAGTCATGCAAGCAAATTGCTCCAGCCCTGGTCATGTGGTGATAAAAGCACAGAGAGATTCCACGCATGCACTAGATTTAGTTGAAAGCAGAACTGGAAGTGACTAGTATCTATGGCTGCTGAGAAAGAGCAGGACAAGGTCAGACAATGAAGGGTGGAACGGCTCTCATAATTCTGTGAGTTCCATCACACTATGTTTACATCAAACCCATCCCACTATCTCACGGTTCTTTCATCTCTCCATTCATCTCTCGCTCTCTTTCCTCTGGCCCAGGGTGAGAGGAAGTGAATGAGCTAAAGGAGGTACGGGATGGGCAGCGAAGGGACCCGTGGGTTGAACACAGCCATTTGTCATCCAGTGAAAGCTTAAGAAAAGACTAGTTAACCTTTCCTGGGAAGCCCCTGGGGAGCCTACCAGCAATGAAAAAACCTAGAAAAAGTATCAACCAAGAAAAATATTCTTGGGGAAAATAGATGGCCGATGCTCCGAGACCCATGTACCTTGCAAAACGCTGCGCTAGGCACTTTTGACATCTGGGTCGCGGCTACTCACGAGCAAGGACAGAAAGAAATCACAATGGCGGACTGATGACAGCTCACTCAGGGCGGGTCTAAGGTAAGACACCAGTCTAGTCTGTGCTGAAACGCTATTGTCAATCAAACTATCGTGGGAGGGCCTTGGTCTGTGTGACTTCACACAGACAGGCATCTGAGAACGGCTCAATTTGAGAAAGGGGAATTAAGCAATACAGAGTTCTGGCATGAAACTCTAGATGGCGCAGTCCGATGGGTCTAACTCAATCTGACATAATGACGTCATCACATGGTGCAGCTGATTGGTTCTTTTTGCTTCCGCAGCCAGTGAGCTTGCTGCTCAACATTCAAATATATGACTAGTGCTTGCAGTTTGCTTCAGAAACCCTCCACCTTACCCAGCTCCACCTGTATAGATCGGCTACGGGGTGATTCATGTATGCTCTATGGGGGTTATTCATGTGTGTTATATGTGCAGCAGCAGTATTTCTTACATGCTTACAGCAGCATGTTGTGGATGTATTGGCAGTAGCAAGTCTCGGTACTTGCTCTGCCGCAGCAGCAGCAGCGTATCAGATCTATTCCGCCAAGACCAAATACATTAACATTGTCATGTACATTACCATGCCAATCCCTCAGAGAGTTGTCATGACAGAACTATAACTTTGACTATAACTAGGTTTTAATAATTGTTTTAATTTAATGAAAATAGATAGAATTTCACACCACAGCTATAATGATAACACTAAGGAATGATATAAACATTGGAATCACCTTCAAGATTATTTTTTCTAGCTGATAAGCAATAAAAACATTGACAGCCAATCAGAATTCACCTGACTTTAAAGAGCTCATGCATTTAAAGTGGCATATTTCGCATTGGTGTGTCTGCTAATATAGTTATTGCTATAGATATTATTCTTGGTGTGAACCGGCCTAAACTATAAAGTTTCAATAACTGTTCTAATTCTGTGAGAACAGGTAAGTCCACCACTACTATAACAATAACAACAGAGAGATATCAATGGAATCACTTTCACAATGATTTTTATTTCTTTCTTTTTATGAAGGATAAAAACTCCATCACAGACTTTAAAGATATAGCGCATTTAAATCTGCAGGTGACAAAAAACTATTTTATAAAACTCTCCCAATCCAAGCATGCTGAGAACAACAAATCCTCTGCCAAGTTTCAGTTCATGCAACAAAAATATTTCAAGTAGTCCCAACAAAAACTGATTATGTAAAAATAAATTTTATGAATTTAAGTGGCTTTAATGCAATGAAATTATGTTGTGACAAAATGTTCAATAATTGTGCACCTCACATTTTTCTGGCCAGTGATGACTATTCAAAAATATCTCTGCATACTGACAAGATTAATCAATAAGTCAAATATGTTAGTACATTTACAGATTTAAAAGCATGAAATGTACTTACAATTTTTGTTTGCTGCCACTAACGTCATACTTCAGGATAATTGCTAGAAAAGACTGTGAGTTCTTGTGACTCCATCGGCCAATCAGTGTTAGTTGTTTTGTTGTGAAGATTTATTTTGGTCTGTTGTTTTGGCATATGCTCTCCCCCAAAGTTGAGCTTCCACTGTGTTGTAAACTAAAAAGTGAAGATGATTTTTTTTCTGTATTCCAGTGTATGTAGCGGCCTCCTCCTAGGCAGGGTCATAGCAGAGTGTAATAAATTTGTGGCATCGTTCCACGGCGACACGGTGTGAAAGTCATGCAAGCAAATTGCTCCAGCCCTGGTCATGTGGTGATAAAAGCACAGAGAGATTCCACGCATGCACTAGATTTAGTTGAAAGCAGAACTGGAAGTGACTAGTATCTATGGCTGCTGAGAAAGAGCAGGACAAGGTCAGACAATGAAGGGTGGAACGGCTCTCATAATTCTGTGAGTTCCATCACACTATGTTTACATCAAACCCATCCCACTATCTCACGGTTCTTTCATCTCTCCATTCATCTCTCGCTCTCTTTCCTCTGGCCCAGGGTGAGAGGAAGTGAATGAGCTAAAGGAGGTACGGGATGGGCAGCGAAGGGACCCGTGGGTTGAACACAGCCATTTGTCATCCAGTGAAAGCTTAAGAAAAGACTAGTTAACCTTTCCTGGGAAGCCCCTGGGGAGCCTACCAGCAATGAAAAAACCTAGAAAAAGTATCAACCAAGAAAAATATTCTTGGGGAAAATAGATGGCCCCTAGCCATATCGGCCTAGAAAATCGCAGCTTTTCATTTTCCGTCGGTCTTAGTACACGATGTAACTACAGAGGAGTCAAGTTTTAAATAGGAAAAATATAGAAACTCTTTGGTCATTTTTGAGCGAGATGCTTACGGTCTAATCAGATTCAATGATCTATGCTAAGCTACAGCTAAAAGTGCTACCGCCAGACCCGGAGATCGGCTGAATGGATTCGAAAACGTTAAAACTCAACTGTTTAACTCTAGGGGAGTTGAAAAATGAGTACACAGTACGTACTCATAAAACTCTCCCATTTTACAAATTTAAGTGGCTTTAATGCAATGAAATTATGTTGTGACAAAATGTTCAAGAAACACATCTTTCTGGCTGTTGATGACTATTCCAAAATATCTGTGCATTTTGACAAGTTAAAACAATAAGTCAAATATGTTTTCACATTTACAGATTCATAGTATATTTACCAGTATCCAGTTCCTGTTTGAAAAACTCTTAAAAGCATGAAATGTACTTACATTTCTCCTCGTCTGCTGCCACTAACATCATAACTCAGGATAATTAATAGAATAGACTGTGAGTTCTTGTAGTGCCATCAGCCAATCAGTGTTGTCATGACATTATTTGACTGCTATTCCAGAGTGATTAGAAGGTTTGCTATGAATGTTTATTTTGGTTTGTTTTTTTGCGTATGCTCACCCCCGAAGTTGAACTTCCGGTGTGTGGTAAACTAAAAAGCGAAGGAGATTTTTCTGTATTCCAGTGTATGCAGCGGGCTCCTCCTAGACAGGGTCATAACAGCGTGTAATAAATTTGTGGCACCGTTCCACGGCGACACGGTGTGAAAGTCACGCAAGCAAATTCCTCCAGCCCTGGTCATGTGATGATAAAAGCACAAAGAGATTCCACGCATGCACTAGATTTAGTTGAAAACAGAACTGGAAGTGACTAGTATCTATGGCTGCTAAGAAAGAGCAGGACAAGGTCAGACAACAAAGGGTGGAACGGCTCTCACAATCCTGTGAATTCCATCACACTACGTTTATATCACACCCATCCCACTATCTCACTGTTCTTTCATCTCTCCATTCATCTCTCGCTCTCTTTCCTCTGGCCCAGGGTGAGAGGAAGTGAATGAGCTAAAGGAGGTACGGGATGGGCAGCGAAGGGACCCGTGGGTTGAACACAGCCATTTGTCATCCAGTGAAAGCTTAAGAAAAGACTAGTTAACCTTTCCTGGGAAGCCCCTGGGGAGCCTACCAGCAATGAAAAAACCTAGAAAAAAGTATCAACCAAGAAAAATATTCTTGGGGAAAATAGATGGCCGATGCTCCGAGACCCATGTACCTTGCAAAACGCTGCGCTAGGCACTTTTGACATCTGGGTCGCGTCTACTCACGAGCAAGGACAGAAAGAAATCTGCTTGCAGACTATAATTGCGTTTGGCCCTTTTTTTCTGTGTGGCCTGGATGAGTGTGAGATTTCCTGGCTTGAAATTGCATCCCAGTCCGGCCCTGGTCATGTTGTCCTGACAGTCTAGTCAGACACTTTTATACTAATATGCAGGTCATTGAGAAACCAGTTAGTAATAGTGGCTAGCTCTTTTTGTCATTTGCCAAACCTGCCCCTAAGCCTGTCACTCAAGGCGGCATCACCATGGCAACAGTGTGAGTCGGCCAATCATGCGCACACAGCAGCAGCTAGGAAACTAGTCTTGAACAATTACGAACAATACGTACATTTGACTGGAGGCAGACCATCTTCTGCTGTAAAGCATCAATTTGGTAAGAAATATCAATACAGACAAACAGCTGGTGAGAGGAATTAAGATGGAGCCGCAATCTTTCATAGTTACGGTTTTCAATTTTCATATAAAGAAGTCCTACAGCTCTATTTGTTTCCACATAACCAAACATTTTTATAGGACACAGAATGGGACACGTTTATATGATAACTCTTTTATTTCTTATTTTGGGTTTATGTATATGCTTTTTTTAAGATTAACTGTTAGATGCCTGTGTTTCCTGTCATTGCTATGCAAAGATTTGATTTCAAAAACAGTATCATAGCTATTAAACTATTTCTTGTTATGGTTTTAAATCTGTATTTAACCTCAGAACGATCTCAAAGTAAAAAGAGGTGCTTTTGTGGTGGATGTGCTTTAAAAATAAATTATAATCTTAATTCAAATAATGAAGGATTCCGAAAGTCTGACAGTAAAGAGTGTTGAGTACCACTGTAAGGTTAACCCTGCCTGTTTTAAATGTTTCAAAATGATTAACATTCGAACACGTTCGTTAAAAATTTTGTTGTCTACAACTGCATTTAAAAAACCTACTAGAGGTATCTTAAACCAGACTAAGTTACTTTGCTGATCTTAGTTGGTCTCCCAATGGAGGAGTTTTCGGGCACTTTTCGAGAGGTAAACACCAGCCTAACCAGCAGTATTGGGGAGTAACTAGTTTCATGTAACATAATTACGTAATTTAATTACAAAATAATTAAATTAAATGTAATTGAAAAAAAAACCCTGGTGCCGGATCAGGATCCGGCTTGTTCCGGCACAAATTAAGCCCTGGTAACTTGTAATCTGTAACCTATTACATTTCCAAAGTAACCTTCCGAACACTGCGAACCAGTATGGGAGACAGCTAGACCAGCACACCAAGCTTAGGATGGTGCAAGTTTTTTTTTATTTATTTTTTTACATCATTTATTTAAGCTATGCTTTTACAACCATAGCAGACAAACACATCAACACTCATTTCAGGTGAATTATGGGTCATGTTCAGGCCCGGACTGGCCATCGGGAGCACCAGGAGAATTATTATTATTTTTTTTTAGTTATTAGTATTATTATTAATATTTTATATGCCTTTTCAATGTACCAAAGTGATCATTTCCGATTTTTTCATTCGATAATAAATCATAAATCGGTTAGTCTTGACTGGCAGTGCTGCGCTATACAAATCAGCTCACGTGTGTTCTGCGCTTCCGTCAAACGATTCCGAACAGAACCTATGCGCGGGACTCGATGAAAGAGAGGAAGCGGCCAGAAGAAGCAGTGAAATGTAGCTACATCACTGACCTGTTCAGGGCTTCAAGTGCAGGTCAGTTTGAGTGTGAGATTTCCTGGCCTGAAATTGCATCCCAGTCTGGCCCTGGTCATGTTGTCCTGACAGTCTAGTCAGACACTTTTATACTAATATGCAGGTCATTGAGAAACCAGTTAGTAATAGTGGCTAGCTCTTTTTGTCATTTGCCAAACCTGCCCCTAAGCCTGTCACTCAAGGCGGCATCACCATGGCAACAGTGTGAGTCGGCCAATCATGCGCACACAGCAGCAGCTAAGAAACTAGTCTTGAACAATTACGAACAATACGTACATTTGACTGGAGGCAGACCATCTTCTGCTGTAAAGCATCAATTTGGTAAGAAATATCAATACAGAGGGCTGGTGTCCTGCAGAGTTTAGCTCCAACTTGCCTCAACACACCTGACTGGAAGTTTCTATGCCTAGTAAGAGCTAGATTAGCTGGATCAGGTGTGTTTAATTAGGGTTGGAGCTAAACTCTGCAGGACACCGGCCCTCCAGGACCCAGTTTGGACAGCTCTGATCTAGCTGAAGGTGGAGAACATGGGGTCACTCAAAATGGCATCTCATTGGGCAATCGCTCTGGTTTCACAAGAGCTCTGGGGTTCGAAGGAAAGCCAGGTCTGTTTGAATCAGGTCATATATGTCTACTTTTAAAAATAAAGTTTTGGGGTGATACCATGGTACAGTGATGTATGAGATGGTAACACTATGGTATGTTAATACCAAAACCAAGGAAGTCTATAATACCTGGAGAAAGCTATCTGATATCCAGTGTTGGGAAGGTTACTTTGGAAATGTAATAGGTTACAGATTACAAGTTACCCTATTTAGAATGTAATAGTAGTGTAACTTTTTCAATTACTTTATTAAAGTGTAATCGTTAACATTTTCATAAGTAACTGTAATTTAATTACACATTTTTTCTTAGTAACTGTAACTGATTACAGTTACATTTATTTTGTAATTAAATTACGTAACGCCGTTACATGTAACTAGTTACTCCCCAACACTGCTGATATCATTCCAAATCATAACAATGTCAGTTTGAAGGTTTGAATGCTCCCATCTTTGTTCATGGCCACTCAATTTCCAGTTACAGTTTTCTTTTTTGATAGAAAATTCATAAATGTGACAAATTACTAAGGGGAAAAAAGGGGAGGGGTGCATAACATAACATAACATAACATAATAAACTATTTATTTTTATTTTTGCTTAAAAATGACCCATAAATGTGACAATTGTTATTATTATTATTATTAATAATAATAATAATGGAAAATTGGGCACTGCCATAATATAATGTATTATAATATAATATGATTAGTTGATTAGTTACTCAAAAATCTAAATTTCACTCACTATTTTCATTAATAACATAAATATATTAATAAAAATATAGCATGTGAGTAGTGTGAATAGCCATTGAGTGTTTGATGAACGTTATCTACTAGCAGAGGCTAGCTGGACCATGCTAACCAGCCAAACATGGACTTCTTGATATATTTATTAAAAAAGGGAAAAAGGGGGGGGGGGTGCATAACATAACATAACATAACATAATAAACAATTTATTTTTATTTTTGCTTAAAAATGACCCATAAATGTGACAATTGTTATTATTATTATTATTAATAATAATAATAATGGAAAATTGGGCACTGCCATAATATAATGTATTATAATATAATATGATTAGTTGATTAGTTACTCAAAAATCTAAATTTCACTCACTATTTTCATTAATAACATAAATATATTAATAAAAATATAGCATGTGAGTAGTGTGAATAGCCATTGAGTGTTTGATGAACGTTATCTACTAGCAGAGGCTAGCTGGACCATGCTAACCAGCCAAACATGGACTTCTTGATATATTTCAGGGGCCGAATAATTACCATTTTTATTATGGTAATTGCATAGTACTTTATGGTACCACCATAGTACATGTCCAAATATTGATAGTAAGATGGTTCATGTCCAAAAAAGCCTCAGAAAATGCAAGACACACACACACAAGAACACACCTCCCCCTTTGCTCTTTCATTAACCCGTATCCCTAGACTCCTTAACACTGCTCTTAAGAGATATGAAAGTCACACGCACACATAAGCAAACAGCATTTCAGCTACCTGTCACCCACAGGTCCTTCCAGTGAGTGATTAATCACCTCATGCTAATGAGTTATTTACTAATTAGGGTCTGACGTAAGAGGAGATGAGGAGAACAGGACTGCCATGATGACACGGGTGGCTGAGGCACTTAGTGTACTCACCCAACTCTTCACCTGTGATTAGGAAAAAGAGAGGTGTGTGTGGGTCTGAGTATCCTTTAAGTAACAGTAAGTGCCAAAACTGATGCATAACACAACAACACATTAGCCAGACAGGACGCCCACATCTAAGCCACACTTAGAACGGGACTTGTACCTAAACAAAGATGCCGCCCATAGATCGTTCAGCAGGGAATGTCAGTCGTACGTTAATGTCTCACTCTGCCAGGCCCCTGAGACATTGAACAGAGATCTGGCCATTATAGAAACGCACCTGTCAATCAAAGTTGACCACGCCCCGAGACAACAGAGAGATCAGTCACAGGCTTCCAGCTACCTGACAGGAGCTCCTTCGCTTTCAATCAAAGCGTTTAAGCAGAGGAGGCCCCTCATTCCCGTGCCCACAATGGCCCTGCATAGGTGCAAGGCAACAGGTCTGAATCAATCTCCTGCCTTCTATCTCTCCCACACACACTGCACAAAAGCTGCTGAAGTCACAGAGTGTGTGCGGTGACAAAGCGGCCACTTTCATCCACGAGGCCTTTCAGTGCTCAGCTTTTGATCCATCGTTCCTATAGAGGGGTTTGTATCCAGCGCAGGCCTTTATATAATGCTCTATTTTGCCATTAGACGGAGAGATTGACCTCTGAATGTGGGTGTTTTTATCTAGTGGGTGTGAAAGTGAGATCGCTGAGTGTGTGGAATGATGGGGGACACACATGAAGCTTTAATAAAGCACTTCATCTGTCCATCTTATCTACGTGTCGAGCACATCTATATGTATGTATCTCAAGTTTGCATAGAAAAATTGAAGAAGAAGAAAAAGAAGAGAAGAAAAGGAATTTAAAATATTTTTTATAAAAAATAAAAATACACAAAATATAAATTTCAGTAAATAAATGAAGAAGAAAATTGGGTGATATTTAAATAAAAGAAGAAGTTATAAATAATAAATAAGAACAGATTTTTAAAAATAAAAATAAATATTTAAACAAAATAAGAAACTATAAATAATAAGACAAAAATAACAAAAAGAAAAAATAACATTTTAAATAAAATATTATTCATAATAAATAAGAAATAGAAATGTCAATAAAAATAAATATTTTATTCAAATAAAAAATATTCACAATAAGACTAATAAAAAATTAGAAATAAAAATTTAAATAATATAAGAAAATATTAATAGTAAATAAGAAATCATATTTTATTAAAATAAATTATATTAAAGAAGAAAAATACTTAAATTTTGAATAAAAATAGCTTTAATAAATAATTGCAATCAACAACAAAAAATAGGCAAATATCGCAAGGTGAGAATCACAAGAAACCTAATACAATAAGTCATAAGCTAATGTTTCAATCTCAAGAAAACACATTCATACAAGAATCCACCAATAATTAGAACTACAAGTATTTTGGCTGAAAGCGGGGGGAAAATGCAGGTATTCAAATTCGAACCCACATTTCTCATATGAGAACCAAGGAACATGTTCAGTGCATGTGCATTGCAAAGACACAGCACCATTTATATAAACGTGTGTGTGTGTTTATATTGTTCTTTATTTGTGTGCGCATCACTGTCAAACACTGGCAGTCTGAGGTGTGTCAGGTGAGTGATTTTGGCACTGTGTATGAGTCAGACATCCAGAGGTCCTGTGGGTGCAGGGCCTGCAGGTGTCTGTCTCTGCCCATCAAAGAGATCTTCACTGGGCCTGAGGCATGGCGAAAGAACAGCTGAACCTCGTGGAGAGGTGCCACTCTCCAACTCTCTAGGGCCTGTAGACCCAACCCTGGGCACCTGGGACCCGTCAACCCCTGCTCTTCTTCAGACCACACACCCCCACGTGAGACGCATATCGCTACAGATTTGTGTGTGTGTGCTCACACGTTTTTTTTCTCCATATATTCAGAATATTACAGAGCTGTTGGAATGTGGGTGTTCGTAAAGACTGATCAGATTTGAATAGATAAAGTGTTGGAGTGAAGGGACCCACCGGAGATCAGGATGCCAGGAATAAAATAACCCGGCAAATTCAATGTGCACTGATCTCTCAGTTTAGTCGTACAGCACGTGTAAGCTCTGTTAACCGGTCTGCAGAAGGCTAAAGGGCATGAATAAAGGCCTTTTAATATGTTTTTTTTTGTCATTGTTCCCCAATGCACCAAAGCAAAGCGTCAAACCTTTTTATTTTATTATTAATAATAATAATAATAATAATAATAGACAACTAATTAAAAGCAATAGAAGTTTATTTAGTTTACTTAAAATGGCATTTATTTTTTTAACCTTCTACATTATTGTTATACTCTTATGAATGAATATGTTTTTTTATTAAAATATTTTCTTTTATTTAATTCTGTTTATTTTTTTACTAAAATCATTATTAAAGTATTTTAAAATTGTATTTATTTATATTGATTATTTATTTACTTATTAAATTATTTATTATGAATCACTTCTTATTTTGTTGTTTTATTTTATTTAAATAAATAAGAAATTATTCCTAATTATTAAGAAATATAATTTTGAATAAAAATAAATCGTTTTAATTAATAAGTAAAAAAAAAAAAAAAAGCTAAATATAGCAAAGTGAGAATCACAAGAATGCTATCACAAGTAAGTCATAAGCTAATGTTTCAAGAGTCTCAAGAAAATAGCAACAACAGTATTTTATAATGAAGTTTGAGGAAGTCTAAAATTAAAAAATAGAAGCATTTTCAGACATAAAAATTCACTTTCCTTGTTCCAACTCCTGCTGTGCATCTGTGCACTTCCTCCATACATGCACACGTCGTCTGCAGGAGTGCAAGAACAAATGTACTCAACCCTTTTAGATTACAATTTGTACTTTCATAGCCCAATTCATACGTCCACGCATACCTGACAACCAGGGTGCGAACTACGGGGGAGCTAGGGGGAGCTCGGCTCCCCTTAATAAGACATGGGCTCCCCTGAAAATGGGATTTGTGAAATTTTGGGGGGTCTCAAAAAATATTGACAATGTGTTATTTTGACGTGCAATTTCAGTTTTGTGTAATGTGATCATCGTGGATTATTATGTGTAAAATTGCAAAAATATCATTCATTCATGCATGACGGCGAGGTGGCTGTTTGTTGTTTCACCTATCAATTCGTGTCGATAAAGTATAATAGGGTAAATCCTCTGCATAACGCAAGTAGTGCATACACTTGTAGCTGTTATGTATCTTTGTAAGTCATTGTAAGCCCTTTTGAGGCACGCGCAAGCTCACGAACACCCCCCCACTCCGTTATAAAAAAAACAAACAAGTGGGCTCCCCCAAAGTCCACGGTATAGTTCGAACACTGCTGACAACAATCATCTTTTTATCTCAAATCCGAGAGCTTGTAAGCTATGAAGTGTGCTGTGAAGGTTTACTTTCAATGCAAAGATTCCAGCTCTTTGCGGTCTCACATGTTAATTCCACAGAAAAGGTTTGGGTGCCAAGTGTTCCATTTATTCTGCTTCCTGAAAGAAGTCACAGCGAAGCAACTCTAAAAAGAAAAGCAACTTCATAAACTCCTTATTAATTTGACCTGAATATGTATTAAGAAAACTTGAAAAATAACTAGCAAATAATTCAACAGGAATATGGCGTGTAAGACTACATCACGGTGTATAATAAAACAATAAGCCATAAGAGGCGACGTTTTACAGTGATTTAAATTTGGTCAAGGGGTATATGATTAATGGAAGAAGGTGAAGCAGAAATCCTCTTAAACTGGATGACCTTAAGTGGTTTGTTGCATGTATGAAATGGCAGCAATAATATGATAAAAGTCAACGTTTCAAATAAATCTTTTCACTATAATAATCACAATAATAATTCCTCCGCCACGTCAAATATTGCTTTAGCATAAATGTAGGTGATAATGCAGTTATAAAGACATAAATACAATTTTAAACCGATGCCGGCCACAGGTGTGTATGTGTGTGTATCAGCAAAACCGCTTCAAATGGCTAATCCAACATGATTTCAGTTTTGCTAAAGTTAAAGACACAATTCAGTAATTTTTCACAGAAAATGCAAGATCATAAGTGTCATCATTAAGATAATGTCCTTCAACACGCGCATTCATCTGAGTGACTGAAATAACATAATTAACGGTAGGCTGAAAATTGTACTATTAGTCACACACTCGTCCATGCACCTCTGCTGAAAGTCACATCAGATCTACTTAATGAAATGGCAGATACACACGGAAGCACACGCATGTACACACACACACACACACACACACAAAGAGGAAGTGAATGATATAAAGCCGGTCTACAGTGACAAC
Organism: Sinocyclocheilus rhinocerous; assembly: GCF_001515625.1. NCBI lineage: Eukaryota > Metazoa > Chordata > Actinopteri > Cypriniformes > Cyprinidae > Sinocyclocheilus > Sinocyclocheilus rhinocerous. The sequence continues at coordinate 755,643 of NW_015639782.1, read as the reverse complement.
TGCCCTCTGTGGGTTTGCGTGTGTCATCATGGGTGCTGGAGTGTATCATATCTCAATGCAGACAGGCCTATTATTGCCTGTATATTTACACCTATGTTCCAGCACAGCAGCATGTGATAAACACAGAGTGATGAGTGCTGTGTTGATCAGTCAGTGGTGGGGTGATAATGAAATCTGAAGTATGAGCAAATCCACTAATCAGAAATGTCAGCTATCAGCGGCTCTTCATCATTACACAAACACACGCACACAAGTAGGTACTCGACATATTCTCTCCTTTAAAAAGCAATCAAAAAATGTATGTTTTTATTCACTGTATTATCTGTATTGTTAAGAGTATGTATGTATGTATATGTATATGTATATATATATATATATGTGTGTGTGTGTGTGTGTATATATACATATATATAGAATAGAAATTTGTAGAACTTTGCATTAATATTGCTTTAAATATTAAAATATTAAAAATATTTAGCGTATCATGGCTTTATACTTATTTACAATTTTTATATGTACAATATTTTACAATTATTTAACATTTTCAATAACATTAACAAATTACTTTAACAATGATTTAAAAAAAAAAGTATAATAAATTTAATATAATAATTTGAAAAGAATCTTGGCTTCATGAGAATCTTGGTATCATGGCTTATAAAAATATATAAAATCATATAAAATCAAGATTTTGAATAGAAATTTGTAGAACTTTGCATTAATATTGTTTTAAATAATAAAATATGAAGCATATTTAGTGTATCATGGCTTTATACTTTAATATTTAAAATTTTTATATGTACAATATTTTACAATTATTTAACATTTTCCATAACATTAACAAATTACTTTAACAATGATTTTAAAAACATATAATACATTTATTATAATTTGAAAAGACTCTTGGCTTCATGAGGATCTTGGTATCATGGCTTTATACTTAATTACAATTTTTATATATTTTCAATATTTTACAATAATCTATTTAAATGTTTTCATAACATGAACAAATTACTTTAACAATGCTTTTAGTAAGTATAATAATTTGAAAAGAATCTGGTAGAAATCTAATATTGCTTTAATAAAATATTAATCATATTTAGCTTAACGTGGCTTTAAACTTTAATATTTACAACTTTTATAAATTCAATATTTTACAATAATTTATTTACATTTTTTCATAACATTTTAACAAATGACTTCAACAATGATTTTATAATGCATAAAGTATAATGCTTTTATGCAATAATTTGAATCTTGTATCCTGAATCTTGTAGAAATCTAATATTATATTGCCTTAAATAAAATATTACTCATATTTACCTGAACATGGCGAGAGAGAGAGAGAGAGAGAGAGAGAGAGACTAATAATGGGATGAGTTTAAGACGGACTAATGGGATAAGTGTAACACAGAGGACAGACAAGAGGAAGTACACAGCATTCTGAAGAAGGTATAACAGAAGGATCATAATATAAGCAGCATCTAGAGTGGTCTAGATGTGGCGGATCACAGGCTCACAGCAGCTCACACTCATGGCACTTGCCCAGATCCCTACTGCACTCTCACAAAGCCTCACCAGATCAAAACACTTCCTTCCCTTTTTCCTACTAAAGATGATCAATTCAGCAGTTTGGGTCTGGCCTTTAGTGTTCCTAACACCCTCTATGCGTCCCAAGAAGAACGCTGATCCTCATTTCAGCACTGACGGTGCGTTCACCGTTTGTCCAAATGCAGGCTGGCACCAGCCCCAGGATTCTTCCCGGAACAGGGCAGCACATTAACATGGGGATTGATTTCCCCATGCCTCCTACATGCCTGCAAACATGAGTTGAAATCATTCATTAAATCTGCCTCTTTGGAAAACTGAATAGATTACATTGCTTATCTCAGCCGGATCAATAAATGTAAGTAATGGGCAGATTAATTGCTTGTGACAGGAAAAAGCAAGCACCGATGTTTGTGTAGACGGCAGGGAGGAGAGAAACACATACGGCGGGTACGGAGAGTGCCTTTGTAAATCTTAATTCAAATGCTCTGTCTTGGCTCATGGTTAGTCATACCCCTGGATGTGACCGTCAGATTGTTCCATTACTCTTCAATCACATAAAGATGAAGGTGAATCAAGTGAACAGAGAAGTGAGAGAAAATAAATAAATAAATAAATAAAAACAAACCATTGTGTCCAAACACACCTACATTCCCACTATATAGAATGTGAATATCAGTATGTCAGAATCTTGTGGACACATGTTGTGGAAATATGGCTGATGTTAAAGGTCACGTGACTATGACATTAACAGCATTTATTCAAATCAGAAATATTTTGTAACAATAAAAGTATTTATCACTTTTTTATCAATTTATTATATTCTTGCTAAATAAAAAGTATCAATTAAATAAATTAATTAATTAATTAATGACCCCCAACTTTTTGAATGGTAGGATATATTGTTACAAAAGATTTATATTTTGAATAAAAGCAGTTCTTTTACAATTAATAAAATAAAATAAAATAAAATAAAATAAAAAAGTAATTAAAATTAAAATAATTAGGCAGCACAATTGCCTCCAACACGGATAATAAACCATCATATTAGAATCTTTTTTGATGGATCATGTGACACTGAAGACTGGAGTAATGGCTGATGAAAATGAAAATATAGCTTTGCAATCACAGGAAAAAAAATTACATTCAAGTATATTAAAATAGAAAACCATTATTTTAAATGGTCAGAATTTTTCACTATATTACTGTTTCTACTGTATTTTTTATCATCTTTTTTGATGGATCATGTGACACTGAAGACTGGAGTAATGGCTGATGAAAATGAAAATATAGCTTTGCCATCACAGGAAAAAAAATTACATTCAAGTATATTAAAATAGAAAACCATTATTTTAAATGGTCAGAATATTTCACTATATTACTGTTTCTACTGTATTTTTGATCAAATAAATGCAGCCTTGATGAGCAGAAGAGACTTCTTAAAAAAATAAATTTTGAATGGTATATTTCTTATTTCTTTTCCCCCGTCTCTATCTATTTGTGACAAAAAAAAAACATACAGAATCAGAATATTAAATCTTATAAATCTCAAATGAGCATTTTACTAAACTAAAATAATTATAAAAAAGAAAACAAACAGCACTGTCATAATTACAGTACATAATTACATAGATGTGGTGCCTTTGAGTCTATAAGGTTGAGAACACCATTTACCTCAGCAAACTGTTTAAAAATAAATAAAATAAAACAATTAGGACAAGGACAAAAAAAAATAAAAAATGCACAAAGCTGCGAATACAGTCAAAAAAGGGAAAATAAAAACGGATCGGCAAAGAGATGAGAGCGCAGTGGAGTGTAACAATTTTAACCCTGTGGCATGCGTGGTGTGCAGGGATCAGGACACAGTAAAGAGGGTGAGAAGAGAGAGAGAACAAGCAAATACAAATAGAGTATCTGCGCTCTCTCAGTGTGTGCACGGTGTTAAGATGGATAGCGGTACGCCACAGGGGCTCCCTGTAGAGAGCTGTAAAAATAGCAGCCCACTCTTCCTCTTCTTCCTCACTCTGCTCTCGAACCCTCTCATCTCCCTCTCTCATCCTCATCCCTCTTTTATCCTCTCCTCTGTCTCACCTCTGCCGTCCTCCTCTTTATCTTTCCTAATCTTTAATTCACTTCTGCTCTTTTGGTTACACGAGCATCACTCGGCCTGCGAACGCCACACTCATACCTCCAGAGTGAGTGTGTGAACTGGGAAGAGGAAAAGCAAGTTTTGGGTCAGCGAGGACAGGCCGGGATGGGATGGGGCAGGGTGTGTATATGTGGGAGAGCTTTCACCCCTGTGCAGGTGTCTAAGACAGCAGAACAGCAGGGCTTGTGGGAGGACAGAAGTGGAAACAGTGGTGAAGAGTGTGATAGAAGATAGAAGAGGAATCGAGCGCTGCTACAGCAAGAAGAAGGGCTCAGAGTGGTGCCTGGGGCGCTGGGTATATGAGGTCCTTTATGAGATGGAAGGAATATGGATTTCATTGAACTTTGTGTCATGTGCTTCAGCTGATCGGGTGGCAACTGATGACTTTTTGATGGCCAGGTATAAAACAGTCAATAATACACCAGTGTGGCATTACATCAGGGACCGTATAAGAGGGAGGAGACAGAATATTTGTAGAAATATGTATAGAAAAAAAAAAAGTATGGCTCAATATGGTGGCTGTAGCAATGAAAGTCCCACCTTTCACCTAAAAGAGCCAATCGCTTTTTTATTAAACATGTTAAATGTAAATTTGCTTGACCAGGATGAAAAGTCTGATTTGAGCTGAAGAAGGTAATTTTATGTTGCTGTTGTTCTCAGATGTTATTTCTGATCAAAACTGACATGCCATTGAAAAACAGCTTTGGAGATTTAAGTCTTTCTTTATTTAAGTAGCCAGAAGTGCCTCTATCAAGAAAGAAATAATTATTATTATTTATTATTATATCATCATTATTTCTGGTAGACTGGATATACATTTTCAGTCTACCATAAACAAACCAAAAATACAATTATTATTATTGCATTTATTTTTTACAGGCATTACAGAACAAGAAGTATTGAAGCTCACCTTACATAGTCATGAAGAGATTTAGATGAGCTTTGATATTTTCAGTCTCTGTTTGTTTTGAGTCTATATATTAATCTAATTCTTTCTTAATGCATTTGTTTCATTTCAAGATTGCTGACATTTCATTAAAGATAACAAAGTCTTCCTTCAGAAGCTTGTTTGCAGGGATGACTGAATGTCTGGATCAGAAATCAAAAATTAGTGAGTGAGTGAGTGAGTAAATATGCAGAGAGAGAGAGAGAGAGAGAGAGAGAAAGAGGGAGATAAAGGACACTGTGAGCTCTGGTCAGTGTGAGAGAAGAGTTGTGAATCAATAATGCATATGCACAGATCAGATCTCAGCCCAGTCCTCTGACAAGGTGAAAACAGAACAGAACAGCACAGCACAGGACAGAGAGAGCGAGAGGGACGGAGAATGACATGGCATGTATGGCTGAAAATAAGAATCTTTAATGTGCAGAATTAAGAGCGTTATGCACACGTCCAAATTTTGTATAAAGATGCAGTGATGAATAAAATCTACACTAAAATTGCTGGCTCTGACCTGCTCATACTCAGTACATGCTCGGATGTGGCTTTGGTTCTGTGCTTTTCCCAAAAAAACAAGAGCATCACTCGGCCTGCGAACGCCACACTCATACCTCCAGAGTGAGTGTGTGAACTGGGAAGAGGAAAAGCAAGTTTTGGGTCAGCGAGGACAGGCCGGGATGGGATGGGGCAGGGTGTGTATATGTGGGAGAGCTTTCACCCCTGTGCAGGTGTCTAAGACAGCAGAGCAGCAGGGCTTGTGGGAGGACAGAAGTGGAAACAGTGGTGAAGAGTGTGATAGAAGATAGAAGAGGAATCGAGCGCTGCTACAGCAAGAAGAAGGGCTCAGAGTGGTGCCTGGGGCGCTGGGTATATGAGGTCCTTTATGAGATGGAAGGAATATGGATTTCATTGAACTTTGTGTCATGTGCTTCAGCTGATCGGGTGGCAACTGATGACTTTTTGATGGCCAGGTATAAAACAGTCAATAATACACCAGTGTGGCATTACATCAGGGACCGTATAAGAGGGAGGAGACAGAATATTTGTAGAAATATGTATAGAAAAAAAAAAAGTATGGCTCAATATGGTGGCTGTAGCAATGAAAGTCCCACCTTTCACCTAAAAGAGCCAATCGCTTTTTTATTAAACATGTTAAATGTAAATTTGCTTGACCAGGATGAAAAGTCTGATTTGAGCTGAAGAAGGTAATTTTATGTTGCTGTTGTTCTCAGATGTTATTTCTGATCAAAACTGACATGCCATTGAAAAACAGCTTTGGAGATTTAAGTCTTTCTTTATTTAAGTAGCCAGAAGTGCCTCTATCAAGAAAGAAATAATTATTATTATTTATTATTATATCATTATTATTTCTGGTAGACTGGATATACATTTTCAGTCTACCATAAACAAACCAAAAATACAATTATTATTATTGCATTTATTTTTTACAGGCATTACAGAACAAGAAGTATTGAAGCTCACCTTACATAGTCATGAAGAGATTTAGATGAGCTTTGATATTTTCAGTCTCTGTTTGTTTTGAGTCTATATATTAATCTAATTCTTTCTTAATGCATTTGTTTTCAAGCAAGATTGCTGACATTTCATTAAAGATAACAAAGTCTTCCTTCAGAAGCTTGTTTGCAGGGATGACTGAATGTCTGGATCAGAAATCAAAAATTAGTGAGTGAGTGAGTGAGTAAATATGCAGAGAGAGAGAGAGAGAGAGAGAGAGAAAGAGGGAGATAAAGGACACTGTGAGCTCTGGTCAGTGTGAGAGAAGAGTTGTGAATCAATAATGCATATGCACAGATCAGATCTCAGCCCAGTCCTCTGACAAGGTGAAAACAGAACAGAACAGCACAGCACAGGACAGAGAGAGCGAGAGGGACGGAGAATGACATGGCATGTATGGCTGAAAATAAGAATCTTTAATGTGCAGAATTAAGAGCGTTCTGCACATGTCCAAATTTTGTATAAAGATGCAGTGATGAATAAAATCTACACTAAAATTGCTGGCTCTGACCTGCTCATACTCAGTACATGCTCGGATGTGGCTTTGGTTCTGTGCTTTTCCCAAAAAAACAAGGCCAGGTTATGGTGGTCAGGCAGGTTATGGTGAATAGCTATCCAGTTCAAGCTTCGCTTTGGAGTTGAGTTAAACAAGTCCCCACCATTTTATTCATCGTGGTTTATCAGCTCAAGTATCAACTACCACCTCAGCTGTAAATGCTGGTTTTCAAACTTAAATACCACCTGAACCAATGCGGACTTGCTAATAAAAGCATCTGCTTAATCAGTTGTTCTCAATCTTTTTGACTCCAAGGTCCCCCTTTGTCCATGACAGTATTCAAAGGCCTTCAGATTTAAGCTGATGTACCTCTGGTGTCTCAAAATATGATGTCAGTATAATGTTGTACATCTTTATTTTTTTTAGTGTTTTAACATTTTAGTTAAGATTATGTTCACATAACCGAATTTAAATCAATTTAAAGGAACACTCCACTATTTTTGAAAATAGGCTAATTTTC
>NW_015639782.1:747679-748230 GCF_001515625.1 Sinocyclocheilus rhinocerous | reverse complement strand
GCGCCTGCTGCACCCATGGTACGGCAGCAAAGTTCCTTGATTATTACGCTGGAATTAGAGTATAGTTCCTAGCCATATCGGCCTAGAAAAGATGATGTTAATTGTTTATAATATCTTAATATCTTCATACCTTTTAGTCTCATTCAGAAGATTACAGTTGGGCAACAATATAGTTTACATTTTGTGATGATACTAGCAATCAAGCAGTTGAGATTTGCTATATAGTATACAATCACTCTACGCAAATATACTTTGTGTATGCACATAATATTGGACATACTTATATATACAACTTTATGTGCCCAGTTGCATGAAAGCCCTTATGTAATTTGACTTAGGGGTATCCCTGAGGCACGGGATTTCTAAATGAATACATCTAAAACATATGTCAGGTCAAATTTATTCGTATAGCACTTTTCACAATACACATTGTTTTAAAGCAGCTTCATGGAAAATCATGATGTTAATTGTTTATAATATCTTAATATCTTCATACCTTTTAGTCACATTCAGAAGATTACAGTTGGGCAACAATATAGTTTACATTTTGC
>NW_015639782.1:691200-747062 GCF_001515625.1 Sinocyclocheilus rhinocerous | reverse complement strand
GTAGCTTCTCCTACTTTTCTTAGTGATGTATAGTGCCAGTTTATCAGGAAGTGACTATTTTGTTCGCTCTGACTCGTTGGATGGAAACAGTGCTTGTTCGCAAATGTTTTATGCGATATTCCAATTTTGCGCATAAGTTAAATTCGCAACTTTGGATGGAAACCCGGCTATTGTCTGCTCTTTAAAACATTAAAGTTGAGAGAGAGAGCGCGCATGTCAGAGAGAGAGAAAGAGAGAGAGCTATCAATACTCATAAAGGAGTATGAGAATCCAGGGCACTCCACAGCCATTTACAATGGAGGACCATGAAAATGAGGGCAAAACAGGACACATGTTCTTTTTATCTCTCTCCCACTACAAGATATAATGTGATCGCTTAGATCTGATTCAACAAGTACATGGAGCACAACCTCTCTCCGCTCAGTGAAGGAGGCCAAGTTACCAGCCATTAGATAGTATATTCTTCAGTATGTATATGTGTAGCTCTGTTCCGAAGCCTAGTGCCGATGTGTAGCTCTGTACCGAAGCCTTTTTAGGCATCACAGGTGTGCCCCAGATGTGAAGTTTATTCCCAAAGCAAAATTATACAGCCTGTGCATATCCTTCACGAATACGGCAATCCCAGAACGCACTGCAATAAGTCAAGGGCAAATGGTAATGAATATATTTTATTCAGTAGTGAAAAGTATTAATAGAAAATAGTTGAATTTAATTAAAACACACCACTTCACCCAGTATTTGGTGTTACAGTTTTTATTTATCAGATACAAAATGGGTCAACAATTAACACTTGTCTAGTGCCAAGTGATAGCCTAAAAACATGCCATTTTCTGAGTTAAAATTTCACCTAAAACTAAAAAAAAAAAACTACAATAATATAATTAAAAATACATTGGATTTGGCATTATTATTGCTTCATTCTGCTTCATTCTCAAATTAATACTTTTTAAAGACAATGTTTGCCACATATTTATAATATTTTGGCATTATTAATGGACTTTGTCTATCCTTTACATTTGTTTAAACAAATTTTTATATAATTATTCATCTCATTTTGCCACCAAAACAAATATATTTTGAACAAAATAATGTTATTATGTTTGTGTGAAAAACATGAAGAAAATCACAAAATATTTTGGACACTATATGAACAAAAATATATTTTAATGAAAAAAAAACAAAAAAAAAACATGGCTGGTTATCTTTTCAATTCACTCACCATTGGCAGGCCTGGAAAAAAAAGCTCATTTGGGACCCAGCTTGTGAGCTCCCATTTCAGTTAGGATGCTGCTTTAGAAGGTAGCTGGCTTTGAGAACAGCAGACATCTCACTGGGTTTTGGAGCAGAGCCTATGTGTGCATCTTTATGTGCGTGTGTGCAGGAGGGTCTCAGGTGCAGCAAGCAGGATCTCACCCTCATCACTTCACAAAGACAGGTGGATTGGAGAGCCAGGGGGTTTAGGAGACAGTCTGTCACACCAGTGACCCCCAAAGAGCCTACCTGTACAGTGAGCCAATCATGTCCAACACACAGGCACATGCACACACATATTAGACATTCACATAGATTGATGGAAACAGCAGTTGTGCTGCTGGACAACAGTCTATAATACAATTTGTGACCATCACTGATGCTCTGAGGGTTCCGCCTGTCTGCTGAAATGCTCTTTTGAGGGTCACAGCGGTAGACCAGACTAACAGATGGTCTCTCAGCCCACACTCAATGAGCAAAGTGACCACCAACAGGAGCGGCTACAGAGAGGAGAATGAACGAATGCCATTCAGTCCCAATCCACCTCCCTAAACCGCAGTTTCTGCGGATTCTTTTTAATCAAACAACCACTTAAATAAATAAATAAATAAAATCCCACATCTGAAATGGCAATTGCATGCACTATTTTCCATCGGATTCATTTATGAGGAAGAGTGTATAATTTCTGGGAGATAGACTGTAGAGAAATGAACGCTTGGCATGCATTGGTAGTGACACTGACCTGCAGCGCAATCTGACCTCTGAACCTGCTTCACACTACATATTGTAAACCACTTTGAAATAAAATTGTAATCACAATATAGCTTAAAAAAAAAAGAGGCACAGTTCATGCAGCCCGAACACGTGTTCATGATGTTTGTTCAGAGAATGTCACAGCGCAAACATAGGCTTCTCTCTGTAAATTGCTTTTATCACTACACGTGTGTGAGCGTTTGTGTTGTGTCAGGCAGATCAAACAGAGTTTTTACGGAGAGGCATGAAAGCGAGATGGGCGGGTGTGTGCGTTTTTATGCGAGGTTGAGCAGTCTGCTGAACGGCTGCCAGCGCTCTATCAACAGCCCAGCACACTGCCAATCGGCCGAGAAGGCTCTGAAAATTGCCGTATCTGTGTGTTAATTCATCTGTTTGTGTCTGACCTGATTGACTGCAAGGCTCTGATGGCACAACACTTACACAACCTTATCTTTTTCTACATATGTGTACGTGGGTGGAACTGGAACGAGATGAGACAAGAAGAGCCTGTGTTTATCTGTTACAGTAATAATATTCATTAATTTCTCATTAAACATTTTATTCCATTTAATTTTATTGTACTGTATAAGCCGTATAGTAATTTCTTTATGGCATTTATTTAATCTAATTCTTACTATTTGTTATTACTATTTTTTATAATACCAGTTTTATTTTTTATTAATTTTATTAGCATGACTACCATTTGTAACTGTATTTTTATTTTTAAATAGAGAAAATGAAATTACAACACATATACTACACAAAAGTGATTTTATATACATAGAAAGTATATGTGACCCTGGACCACAAAACCAGTCATAATGGTAAATTTTTCGAAATTGAGATTTATACATTATCTGAAAGCTGAATAAATAAGCTTTCCATTGATGTATGGTTTGTTATGTTATGGGACAATATTTGGCCGAGATACAACTATTTGAAAATCTGGAATCTGAGGGTGCAAAAAAATCTAAATATTGAGAAAATCGCCTTTAAAGTTGTCCAAATGAAATTCTTAAAAAAAAAAGAGGCACAGTTCATGCAGCCCGAACACGTGTTCATGATGTTTGTTCAGAGAATGTCACAGCGCAAACATAGGCTTCTCTCTGTAAATTGCTTTTATCACTACACGTGTGTGAGCGTTTGTGTTGTGTCAGGCAGATCAAACAGAGTTTTTACGGAGAGGCATGAAAGCGAGATGGGCGGGTGTGTGCGTTTGATGCGAGGTTGAGCAGTCTGCTGAACGGCTGCCAGCGCTCTATCAACATCCCAGCACACTGCCAATCGGCCGAGAAGGCTCTGAAAATTGCTGTATCTGTGTGTTAATTCATCTGTTTGTGTCTGACCTGATTGACTGCAAGGCTCTGATGGCACAACACTTACACAACCTTATCTTTTTCTACATATGTGTACGTGGGTGGAACTGGAACGAGATGAGACAAGAAGAGCCTGTGTTTATCTGTTACAGTAATAATATTCATTAATTTCTCATTAAACATTTTATTCCATTTAATTTTATTGTACTGTATAAGCCGTATAGTAATTTCTTTATGGCATTTATTTAATCTAATTCTTACTATTTGTTATTACTATTTTTTATAATACCAGTTTTATTTTTTATTAATTTTATTAGCATGACTACCATTTGTAACTGTATTTTTATTTTTAAATAGAGAAAATGAAATTACAACACATATACTACACAAAAGTGATTTTATATACATAGAAAGTATATGTGACCCTGGACCACAAAACCAGTCATAATGGTAAATTTTTCGAAATTGAGATTTATACATTATCTGAAAGCTGAATAAATAAGCTTTCCATTGATGTATGGTTTGTTATGTTATGGGACAATATTTGGCCGAGATACAACTATTTGAAAATCTGGAATCTGAGGGTGCAAAAAAATCTAAATATTGAGAAAATCGCCTTTAAAGTTGTCCAAATGAAATTCTTAGCAATGCATATTACTATATATGCTGTAAATATGTTTTGATATATTTACAGTTGAAAATTTACTAAATATCTTCATGAAACATGATCTTTACTTAATGTCCTAATGATTTTTGGCATAAAAGAAAAATCAATAATTTTGACCCATACAATATATTTTTGGCTATTGCTACAAATATACCCCAGCGACTTAAGACTGGTTTTGTTGTCCAGGGTCACATATTAAATGCAAGCAAAGTGTCTACTTTAAAGTTTCAAATAACTTTTGTGAAAATAATGTGAAAATAAGGGTGAAATAATGTTCACCATCATTCAAGTAACAGATATATTTATGACAACAACATATACTTATTCTGACCTGTACTTATTAAAATATACAAAAGAAAAAGTGATCCTTAAATAGAGTCTTTTAATGTCATCTAGTGAATCTGGTACTAAATATGCCTGACATTGTTATTCTGAATGACATTTTAGTGGGTGTCTTCAGTAAATCATGGTAAAAATGTATGATAGTCTCTGAATACACACACAAATAAAGAAAAAGACAAAAAAATATATAAAACAGGCAAGATGCAACAGAAGAAGAGTATTACCATCTGGACCTAAGTGGTGGAAGACAGTGGCCTTCATTTGCATTCAAGGCGGTGCTGAACACTCAGTGACAACTGACAAACTCTGTGTGTCAGAGGCAGCTTGATGTCGTTAACGTCTGTGCAAATGAAACACTGCATTAAAGTTACCTTAAACTTTGCTGCTGCCTTCTTTTCTGTCAGCTGTGCATACGAATCCACACAGAAGGTAACATTTTGTCAAAAAAAAATTCCAACATTTTTTTTTTTTTTTGAGATTGTGATTCCTGTATAAATTCATGTAAATATATACTGCCTGTGTGCCACATTAAAAACTTTGTAAATGCTCTTTTTTGTGGATTTATATCCTTCTGTGCCAACTTTACAGTTTAAAGATGACTTTAGAGGCTTAGAAGTAGAGTAACTTTAAAGGTTCAGCTGTGAACTGTGGAGAAAACACAGCAGAGTTTCAGGTTCAGTAAACTGCCACGGCCTCCTCCATACCACACACACACGCTCCTTACCCTGTTTACAACTCGTCTCCTGATCGCAGTAGTACTCTGATGAAGTAGTAGCTGTAGATCTCAGGTTAAGCACCTCGATCAGAGCAGTCAGTCTCTCCTGCACTGATCTGACGGCAGGCCTTTAGCGTAATAGGTTTGCATAGCCCTGCCGAGAACCATTCTGGAATGAAAAGCCTTGAAATGCACTATTCCAAACCTCGATGTGTCTGTCAGTGAGGATGTTATGGAAACTGCAAAGTCACATATCCACACAGCATTCCTTTAAAACAGTCAAGTCACGTGCCAACCTATCCTGAGCCGAAACTGGCATGACAGCAGCATCGGCGGTGTGCGCGAGTGCTCATCTAAGGAGACTCCCTCAGGGAAACGTCTCTTTTAGATCTCGCAGACATGCAGCTGGCTCAGAGACGGCGCTGCAGACGGGATCATTAAACCCTCCATTTCCTAATCTGTCCCTTCAACCCACCATTACACCCATCCTACGGCCCGCCGTCTCCTCGCACATACACACACACACATGTACCGCCTGCGCTATCAGTCATCATCGAAGCAAAACACGGCCCCCCTGCAGTAGCACTAATGCAATGCAGAGGCCAATTAGCAGAGCTTCCTGACCAATCAGCACGCAGATCCTTTCCATAGACTAATACGGCATGATTGATAGGGACTTCTCTCTCTTATTACACGCGCAATCCGTGTGCGCGGCAGAGGCCGGAGTGGGATGTTGCGCATAAGGACGCTCGCTCTCAAACGGCACACTGCAGTCGTAGCCTACACACAGGCAGCCACTTCACAAGTGCTTAACTCACAGAGTCAAGCACTCTTATTAGCAATTACTTCTCTTTGTGCATGTGTGGATATCTAGAGTTTTTTCATTCCTCTTTTTCTCTTACAGAATGGTGCGCCATCTGCACAAACCAATTTCATTAATTAAACAATGAATTTGTGTATTAATGAAATGCAAACAAAGAGCAGCACTTTACATTCACAGTGCTATGAAAAGGACCTTGTGCGAAAAACCTTGTGCATCCTCTGGTTTGCGGTCCAGCACAGTGCAATGCCATGGTCACAAGTTTGACTCTCAAAGAATATACGTGCTGCTAAAATTTTTACTTGGATAACAATTATCCAAACATTTTGGATAAACCAATGCATAAATGTAAATGTAAACCTCTTTTCTATGTAGCAGGAGCATATATGTTCCGATTAAGCCGATCTGAATATGTCAACAGCACCACCATCTTGAAAAGGTCAGTGTTTTGGGTTGAGTTCATCAGAGGTAATCGCTTGCCACCCTGCTGACATTATACACAAGCTAGCAAGACATTCATTCAAAACAAGAGAACGAAACTTGATGCTTGTTGGAACAAGATGCTTGTCGTAGTCTGTAACTGTCAATTGGCTTGCATGTGTTTATGTCCATCCTTAACATTTCTAATAAGGCAGATGTGTTGGTGTAGTGCTGTAATTTGCATGAGTTGCCAATGGAATCTAGGTATTACTCACTATGAGCAGGTGTAAAGAGGAAATATATTTTTATATAGGAGCCGAGAAGATGAGGAAATTAACTCTAAACAAGTAAATAACAGGAAATTGTATTTACAACACATTTAATGGTCATAATTTGCATAGATAAATTATCTGAAGAGGAGAAAAAAGAACCTGAATGAAAATAATCAGATGATGTATACCGTTCATTAAGATTTTATTGTTTTATTTATTAAAGAAATGTACACTTTCATTAAGCAAGGGTGCATTAAATAAAACAGCAAGGACATTTATAATGTTACAAAATACTTCTATTGCAAATAAATGCTTTTTATCAAAGAAATTCCTAAATCTAATATTTGATAAAGCTAGTCAGAGGTGGGTTATTCTAGAGACCCCAGAGAGCAAGATGAGTCATTAATATTTTGCTCTGCTTTCCCAGGAGAAAAATACTGTTTATTGTGAGGTAGATTTATGATAATGTGTATATCTGCTAAAGGTCAGCTTTTAGGAGTATACTAGCATATAGATGGCTTGAGAGCCAATAGACATGGACTAAAAGCCACAAAAATCAAATTTAGGGATTTCATGGGATCTTAAATATTTATTTTTTTCCTGACCCATTATGCCAGCAGAAAAGAAAAATCATTTCAGAGATGAAAAAAGTTAGTCCATTTTGATGGAAGATGACGACATTTCTTTTCTTTTGAACAACGTGCACTTACAAATCTTGCATAATAAGACCAGGGACATTAACAAAGCTAGAATAGTTATACGCAAGCTTGTTTATGATTTAATACATGTACACATCTGTATGTGCTCACCTGAGCTTCACATCATAGTTCTGATATTTCATGCATTTCGATTCCTCAACTGTGGTCTGAGGTTGAGCCGTGTGACAGGGAGAAGCAGGGGTCTTTGCTTGATAAGACTCTCTGTATGGTAGGGGTCAGTGTGAGATAAGAGTCAGTGTGTGTTAAAGGTCAGCATGTGTTAAGGGTCTTTGTATGGGGTGGCCATGCCAAATCCAGTCTTCTCTATCAACACACACACAGAGAACCAAATCAAGCTCTTCTATCATTTCTGCTCCCTCTCATCTCTTCCCAGCACAGGGAACAAAAGGACAAAGACAATAAGAGACAAACCAGGCTCTTTCTGTGCTCTCATAAAGGTCTCAGTGAGCTTTGATGGTGCTGTTTCAGTGAAGGTGGGTGGGCTGAACTCAACGTTGAAGTATGAAAAACTATATATAACAACAACAAAAACAAAACATTGCAATATAAGTGTGAGGGTGGAGTAGTCCTCCCAGAAAGCTTTATGACTGCCAGTATTGTTCCTCTGATAGAGGTGGTCGATTGCTTTGGTCCGAAACTGCCTGTATATCTTCTGTCCTCTAAACTCACATAAAATGAAAATACGACTGTGTTTCACACACAAACACGCCCACTTACTCACTGCTCTCTGTCTGAACAAGATCACTGAAGTGCAGTTTTTAAACCTTATATAAATTGTAAATTTACAAATAAAAACAGTATTTTAAAGGGATAGTTCACACATATATGAAATTTCTCTCAGCATTTACTCACCCTAATGTCAAAAACTGATTTTTTTTTTCCTTCCATGGAGATGTTTCAGTGCTCTTTTTATTCAAGGAAAAGGATAAATCTGCAAAAATGTCAACAATTCTGTGTTTTTCTGTCAATATGGGGTGCTGTGTGTACATTAATGAGGAAAAAAAAATAACTTAAATGATTTTAGCAAATGGCTGCAATATAACAAAGAGTGAAAAATTTAAGGGGGTCTGAATACTTTCCGTACCCACTGTATATAGTGGCCTATGGAAGCTTGTTTCCGCCACAGGATTAAAAAATGACTTACAAAGTTGCGTTATCTTTTGAATTTTTCTGTGATGAGGGGGAAAAAAAAAAGTGGTGGAAACTAACTTCCATAGTGATCTACAGTTGAAGTTACTTGAGGCCATGCAATAAACTAACATTTTATTTTTATCAACTGGTCAAAATGAAATAAAAGTCCACTTTATTTACTTGTTATTCACTGATCACTATATGCTTTTGATATAAAGAATAGTAGCTTGAAAATTTGAATTTGGAATGACATAATGGTGGGTACATGATGACAGAATTTTCAATTTTCTGTGAACTAAGGAAGAGCAGAGATTGCATTTCACAGCATGAGATCATGAATTAAAATACATTTTAAAAAAGAATAGTAAAGACCTTAATAACAGCAATGGTCTAACACAAACTGACAAAAAAAAAAAAAAAGTGCTCAAGAAATGAAACTGGATTCAGTAGATGGACAGATAAAAAGCCTAAAATAGGGGTGAAGGTGGACAAAACCAGGCCAAGTATGGTCTGTCACAGTGGCGCTTTTGATCGCAGAAATCTCAGTCTGCTCTCACTAGTTTCGAGAGGCTAAAGGAGAATGTGTCTGAATCAGGTCACACGTCTGCGGCCCCTGAGACTCACCCGGTAAAAGCCTTTTTTTCAGATTTGTAAATACAATATTTAATGGAAGGAAAAGCCTACTGTGGGTGTTGTTTTACATGTTTTACACTCATGGCTTTCTCTATTCTATCTAGCACAGGTAATCTTTTCCTGTCTAATCTGACAACCTCCTTTTTTTTTTTTTTTTTTTAGGAAAGCATGAATTTTAAAAAATACAGAAGCATTTTAGGCTCTATTATACAAAGCTGAGAAATAATTGTGCTGCATTGACAAGACCGGTCATATCATATTTAACAGAAGCAGGGGATGTGATTAGATGCATTCATCAAAGACATGTTCATTTAATGAGTAACCTGATGAAGAGAGAGAGACGAGCTAAAACCACACACACATCCAAAAATAAAAGGCAAAAGAAGCTTTCATGTCGTCATACACAGGTGCTGCTTGAGAGGTCAAGCAGTTCATTAAACATTTTTCAATACGGCCCCTCACACCCACAGAGACAGTGATGGGATGATTTGTTAGGAGCTCAATCGCTCGGTCATTGTAAAGGCTGTCTGTATCACAGCTTAATATGCAGACACAACTATAATAAGCCATTTGTATGTGGATTTCCCTGAAAAGTGTGAATACAGCAACATTTACTCATGCAATGGCATGACTTTGGGGTAAGCTATCTGTTTATTCAACCGACAAAAGAAGGGCACAGTGTTTGGGAAAACTGTTTGAAAATAATCATTACATAACCACAATCAAGAAATTCCATTTGTTGCCACCATATTTAAATAGACAACCAAAAAATGGGCTGTGGGGACAGAAGTAGCTAGTTCAATGTCATAAAATTGAACAACGAAAAGTAAAAAAAAAAAAAGCTTTTCCACAAATGTTCAGCTAATAAAAACAAAACTAAATATCCTGTCAGCTGACAAATAATTTTAAAAATACCCCACTTCTTGCATTAGCAGCTAACAAATATAAATAAATGAATAAAAAAAAAAATTTCAGCTGATTAATGAACGAATAATTAAACCTCTTGAATACTGTCTGGAACTTAAAAATACGACAACAGAAAATAAATAATTAAATAAATACTTCGCATCTTGCATATGCAAATTAAACACTTGAACAAATAATTTGCAAACATCTCAATTCTTGCATTTTCAGCTCATAAATAAATAAACAAAACAAAAAATTTACAAAACACTTGTATTTTCAGCTGATGAATGAATAAATCTATCTATCTATCTATCTATCTATCTATCCATCAAACAAACAATATATAAAAATAAATATGCAAATACCTCACCTCTTGCATATGCAACTGACACACACTTGAACAAAAAACCTCACTTCTTGCATTTTCAGCTGATAAACAAACAAACAAATAAATAAATAAAGCATAATAGTACTCTCATTTTCGCTTAAACGTAGTTTATTATATTTAAATGTTAACTATGCATAAATATGCAATGTCTCTCAAAACCAGTGTAGAAAATGCATAAAAAGTCCACAGATTCTGTCTGTGTCCTAGACATGACCTAGGATAGTACTACATATCAAATGGACTGTACTATCTATCTACCCCTCATAGCCTCATCCTCATTCACATCAAACTGAATTATGTCCCTCCTCTCACAGACTCCACAGTTACCCAGAGATGAAGAACATTTCAACCTGGTTTCAGCTGGGTTGTGTATGTGAACAGCTGTTCAACATCCCTGCAGCAAATGGACCCTAAAGCCTGCACAACCCTTCTGGTCCTACACTCATCACATCAGTCCCCTCCTCTCCATCAGGGCAGAGTCCATATTGTGCTGCTGTCCTCTAAACACTGTGCTGCCTCTCACACAGCCCACAGCGTGCCTTCAGCACACAAGCAGACACATGTATACACACACGCATGCACACTTTGTGCACATGATGACCAACTCCTTCATGTGCTGTCGTCTAAAGAATGCCAGTGCTGGTTCTGGCTTGATGAGAGTCTAAAAGGGTCTATAAGAGAGAACAGGCGGTGATAGCACTCAAAATACTCAAATACTCACAAATATCATAGCAGATTTTAGTTAGGAAGATGGTTTTGTGCGTGTTTGCATATTTGGGTACGTGTGCATGTGTCCATCTTTTTCACTTGTGGTATACAGGCTGGTGTGCAAACTTTTTGCTTTTAGTTAATAGCAAATCTTGTGAAAAAAATGTGATTGTGTGGCTGATTATGTATACCTGCCATTTTAGTATTATTTAGCATTTTAGTATCTGCCATTTTAGTATTATTTAAGTACTATTAAAGTAAATTAACATTGTAATTTTTTTACGTCTTATAATCAGGGTCGTCTTATATTCGGGCCAATACGGTAGTTTTATTAACAATAACAATACTGATACTTGCATGTACTTTCTTGCTAATTAGACCAGCGTGAATTTCCATGCTTGAGTGGAAGAATGGATTATGGCTCGGGCTAATGGGGCCAGTGCCCTGGGACCTCTGACTGCCAGGGGCCTCGAGCTTAAAGTCCCACGGTGGCCTGGCTCCCAGAAGCAAGGCACTGCTAGTGTAAAATTGATACATGCAATCAGCACTTGAATGAATGCCAATGACTGCTGGCACAATGTGAAATACATTAATACACATTGTTGTCACCTTTGTGTTGAATACAGGGTATGTTCATTCTAGTAACTGTGACTATTTCTCACAGCTGCTAATATATTTGCCAAGCAAATTCTTATTATCTGAAATTAGAAAAACAATGTTTGACAATTTCAACTTTTTCCCCAACATTACAGCTCTGCAGACATTATACTATACAAGATACTATAATGTCCTCTCTGGCAAAAACTGTATGTGGGCTGACAAAAGAGGCTTGCGTCCTGGGCTCTCACAGGACAATAATCCATCCTTGCTGAAATGTCTATATGTATGCATCCATAAGTGTGAGATTGCGTGAGACAGAGGTACACAACATTCCCGCCAACAAATTCAGTGACACATCATCCTCGCAACATATGACAACAACCAAGCCTCTGTTGTCACCATGGAAACACATACATTTCTCACATATTCTACACAAATCCATTTTGACCGGCTTTGACTGTGGTCACAATTAATTTTCCACTTTCTTTTTCCACTTTTCACCATCTGGAAGCTTCAAGACCATGGCTTGTGTCAGAGAATGCGTGGGAAGCTGTATCAGTGGAAGTGAATATAGGAAGAGCTGGGTTCACAAGAGTGTTTCATTAACTGTGCATTAGTTTAAGAGGACAGACTATTCATATGGTCTAGAGTGTTCAAATAATGCTGCAGCAGTGGCTATTCATCTTTAATGGGGAAGTAAATAACTCATTGATTTAGAAGGAAGGTGAACGGACTAATTGATTGGCACTGATGTGAAGGTGGTCAACCAGAGCCAAGTGCTTTAGAGTTAACCTTTAATTGCTGCTTGGTGGGTTGTAATGACTAAATAATTTCAGCAACTGTTTCATCATTGATATTAAAAATAAATGTTTCTTGAGCAGCAAATCAGCATATCAGAATGATTTCTGAAGGATCATGTGACACTGAAGAGTGGAGTAATGATACTGAAAATTCAGCTTTGCCATCACATGAATAAATTAAATGTTAAAATATGAAATATAATATTATAAATACTATAGTTATTTATAACTGTTATAAATAAAACAAAGTCTATTGGAAAATTTTTTTGATTGGAGTCTTTAAGTAGTTCAGGCTGAATTGATAGAAGTTTAATAATTTGGGGTTACAAGTTTAAAACAGATCCAGATCAGAATGGATCGGGAATATCAACACAGCTGTCTTGCAAAGACTGTAATAAGAGAAAACTGATATCTTTCAACTCTGTGAATAGTGACCATGAGTTAGGGTATCAAAGCCAAGGCCGCTGGCTTGTAAGCAAGTAGCAGTAAAGCTACCATTCAGAAAATACTCTGCACTGTGTTCCTAAAGTCTGTGAGCTTTTTTTTTTAAACCAAAGAACCACTTCACAATCTTGATTAATTGTGGAATTGAATTGAACAAACTGAATAGAGACCTGAGGCTTAAGGATATTGGGGTCATTCCTCATATCTTTAAAGAGGAAGGCATGAAGTCAAGACGTTACACACAAATATCTCAGTAGCTCAGAGTGAAGGCCTAACATAGTTAAAGAAAGCAACAAGCTGCACCCTTTTTGAAAAGTGTGAGCTCAGCGGAGCTGAGGAACCGCATAGGTGAATAGCCAATCCCGTTCATTCGCGATAGGGCTGAGAGGAGTGACCTATTGATCGTGAACAGAGAGGAAGGAGCCAACGGGAAGGCGAGCCTCATGGATTGCCAGGATGGAGCTGTGGAGTGTGCAATTGATCCTGAATTGGAATTGATTGAATTGTGGTTGCCAGAACAATAGTCTAACTGACACTTAGTGACAGATAGAGAACGAGAGAAGTAGAAGAGGAAGACAGAGTAACAAAACCTTATGAGTCCAAAAGACAAAGTGCAAGAGGACTTATACCATTAGCACAATTATAGAGTTGCCATCTCTTCTGGCCAAGCCATAGCTGAAACTAGCCTCATTTTGTAGCTCTCTCATGCCACACTGCAAGACTCGAAATTGGAGGAAAGAAGGGGGACACAAAGGATCAGATGTGTGGTGTTTAAGCCAAGTGCACCACATCAGACACAATCTTGTCGCATTAGAACATTTTACATTTGCAATCTCGGATATTAGCCTATTCACGTCAAAGTTTACCAACGCTATTCTAGCATGCAATACTTGTGAAACTGGTTTGAAATCTGGCTGACTATTCTTCAGGTGTGTGCACCTCCCGAACAAACAAACAAGAAAAAGTTAAAGAAACTGCGAGAGAGTGAAAAACACCAGAGGAGGGTGACGGATTTGGAAGCGTGAGCCAACTCCCCATGTCTCATCCATATTTTTTCAGCTCTTTGTCTTTTTTCCCCCCACATTTTTGTGCAAATCAGTGAAAAAATAATCACAAGCCAATTCCTGTTGTTTTTTAACAAGCTGTCAAGGATACATTTTTGCATTGCTATGTTCGTAAGTTAGTGTGTGAACAAATTTTGGGATTGAAACTACAGTAGGGGAGGAAATCGATCTTGACACATCTAACAGAACATCAGAACCTGTTTGAAAATGGGAGTCTTTAGGCTTGTAGTGTGCATTTGGCATTAGACCTATAAAGAAGTTGGTTTAAAAACATTGAAAATATCAGAGCTCTGGCTCCCAGCAGAGCAGACTGGTGGGACAAAAAGAAGAAAGGCAACTGAGAAAACTGCATATTCAACAACAGGGTGTCTGCATATCATAAAGTCGGTTGCGGACATGAAACGGGCCTATTTGGAGAATATTTGTTGTGCACTGAGGCATCTGTTTCTCTGTATCTTCTATAACTCTCTCTACTGAACTTACCTGATCTGCAAAACCAAGCAGATCCTCTGAGAGAGAACATTCTGGCAGGTTGAGATTAAATTGAGATGTCTGCCCTATTTGAAGAACGGTTCTTGAGCGTTTATCGAACACACTGTGGCAGACATCTGTTTCTCTGTATCTTTCTGTTCGCCGCACAAAGTTTTTATGCCCACTTATTAAGACCCGTCATCTGTTGTATTTCTGTAGCGTTTAGCACCCTCAGCGAAACACGGCTTCTTGTAAATTGAACAACAAATAATTAATGTAGGTTTTTATATTTATATTCTGTCATTATGAGACTTTTTGTAACGCAAAACATGCCTATTAGAGGGTATAACGATTGAGATAAGCCCTATTTAAATGAGAATATCTGCATTCTCGCCGCACCTTTTCTGCTGAACAATGTGCTTTCGATCAATAGCGTGTTCTCATTTGATATCAATAAATTGACTTGCATCTGTCTCAATGTGCAAATGAAGCATATTGGATCGGCTGTTGTTCCTGCTGTAAATCCACATCTTCTCCAGGGATAAGACTAGATCCACTTCAGAGGTGAGAATTAAAATGGATTCGTGGACCCACAGTTCCATGTCACTTCACCCCTGGTGACACGGTAAGTAAGCGACAGAAAACACCTTTTTTGGAAAACCAGACAGCAGCAGAATTAAATCAGGTTGACGTCTAGGCTGCAGCCTGCTGTAGAGCAAGCAAAACCATGCTTCATTTGTCCACTCAATATTTTCAATGTCAGAGCTCTGAGGGTGCTCAGCTGATTAACAGCTTTTTCTTTTCCTCATTGTTTTTTTTCTTCTTTTCTCTCCTTTTTTATTTTAGCCCTTTTGTTCTCGATTCAACAGATGCCAATTACTATTGCGTTGATGCATCAGCGTTTATTTTTTTTAACCCCAAAAATACTGAACAGGTATCACCAAGGGAACATGTAATGTGAAGACTATGCTCTTTTCCCTGAAGGATTGCAACAGGCGCCCTATTGCCATGGGAACTGCAGAAGCATTTGAGAGAAGGTTACCTGTGATTGGTTAATGCATTTGCAAATGCTGCCGATTAGGGTTGAGCCAATAGACGATGCCATCGTCCATCGCCGTTGGCTGACAGACATCACGATGTTAAGCTGACATCGTGATTCAACCCCCCTCACCCCCACCCCATCACACCCTCTCCCACAATTCGCCGCAGCCCAGTTCGGAAAGGAAATGAAGTGTACTACGAAAAGTAGGAACACAAAAAGAATTACTGAGGAATATCCTGGTCATGATTTTTTAAAGGGGTCATAGGATGCCCATTTTCCACAAGTTGGTATGATTCTTTAGGGTCTTAATGAAAAGTCTGTACCATAGTTTGGTTAAAATTTCTCAATGGTAGTGTAAAAAACACTGTCAAAAACAGCTCTTTTCAGAGCACGCAGTTTTGTAGCATTTTCCTTTAAATGTTAATGAGCTATGCTGACCACGCCCCTTTCTTCCGAGCTGCTCTCAGAGAGACTGTTTACTTTAACCGCATTCATCGTGAAACTTGCTAATTAGCTCATTATTAGGAAAGGCGATTTGCAAAGATTCATTAAAAAAACCTTATACTCACTTCTTCTATAGGTGAAGCTGGATCACGAATGATTCGCGCGAACAAAGACACATTTATGTAGATCCGGGGCACATTCTCTTAAAAAATAACGTAATCCACTGCGTCTTCAGCGGCTCAGATATTGGGAGTAAATGACGACTGCTATGTTCATTATTACATCCAACAACACCTCAGTCGCTTGTTAGGAGTCATTCTTGTCTACATCTGCTTCAGCGGTGAAACAATGGCGGAATGATGACAGCTCACTCGGGACGGGTCTGAGGTAAGACACCAGTCCAGTCTGTGATGAAACACTACTGAGGGGCCTGTCTGTGTGATGTCACACAGACAGGCATCTGAGATCTTCTTGATTTGAGAAAGGGGTAAAGATTTGAGCAGATTGAAAAAAAAAACACTGGGTGGATTTTTATCATTTTAGGGTGGTTGTGTACACACACTGCCAACACACATTTCAGTTCAAACAACTTGTAAAAAGTGCATGTAGCATCATTTGACCCCTTTTAATATAATAATAAAAATCGAGGACTGGAGCTTTTAAGCTTCAAAATCACAATCAATCGATAAATCAATCAATTTTAAAAAGTACCATAAAAGTCATACCTTGTGTTTTAGCTTTTCTTGGAACAATTATTATTATTCATTAAATTAGAAGTGATGTTGATTTATGAACAAATTATTATTTTGAGTCATATTTTCAATGAATCAGTGACCCAGTTCACCCCTGAATGGTTCATTCATGAAGCTGATTGAATCGGTTCTGCAGTTTAATTTACTGACTAATGATTTAAATTGGCACAAAATAGCACAATGGGGGGAAAAAAGTAATATAGATATATTTGCAGGTGAACAATCCCTTTAAATTTTAATAACAAATACAGCCCTTTATGTTGGCCTCTTCTGCAAACACAGAAATAAAAATGATCAGTGCTGCCAAACACACACTAGCACCCTTAATCAAAGAGAAAAAAATCATTTTCATTCGCTCGCTAAGTCACAAAGATCGCTAAATCCAATTAGGTAACGATTAGCTTATTGACTGGTCATGGTGGGTCTCGATGAACCAAAGCTAGACACTAGGAGAGATGGGACGCCACAAACAACAACAGGTGGGAGAGATCACAGGTGAATCTATGCCGGGTCTTGCTGCAGAGACCGCTAATGAATGGAAGATGACAAATTTGAGGATGCTTTGACACATATAATGACACACACACAGGCACACTCGCATAGGCTTGCCAACAGGAAGCAACACAGACTCAGACTGCAGGGCCTCCGTTAGAGCCTGGAGAGGCACGATCAATGAGGCCACATGCCGTGCAGATCAATCTGGATTAGAACACTGGAGTGAGGCGCCAGGAGGCCCCCTCCCCATCCTGCAGTGAGAGTATGCGGCCAGCAGGGGGCTCAAAGAGGAGCCCTCAAAGAAGAGCCCTCAGGGAGAATGCTGGGTGGAAGATGGAACCATGGGAGCTTGGATGAATATTGATAGGATTTGGAAGCAAAGCAGAAAGGGTTTGGGGTTTTAAAAAAGGATGAAATCTTGAGCTTACGCCACCCTTTACAACAAACAAATCCATCTGTAAGAAAAAAGGGTGGGCCGCATGTCCAAAATCAGAGTAATTTCACAGTAGCGGCATGTATAACACTATATCGATTTAAAACAAAATTCTAAATGTCTTATGTATTACATAATCATAAATAATCAAAAACTGAAATGATTTTTCTTTTCTGAAATTTAGGGATGCTAGGTAAAAAGGAAAATTATATGGAAAATTATACTGTGGCATATTGTCTAAAATTATAAGTTAGAGAATATGCCTTAGTTTTCTGCTTTGTGTCAGATTGCCATGGTATCACATTGATTGAGACATTTATCATAGCTGAATTTATGTAATTTTCAAACACTTTTCAAAAACCTTTCATGTTTAGATGCTGTTTCACCCTTGTTTTAGAGCTTCAATCTAAAACTATGAAAATCCATAATACAATGAAATATTATGTTTACATACACACACACATATATATATATATATATATATATATATATATGATATAATTGTGATATACTGTATATTCACATATTCATTGACCATTTTACTTACAAATTAAATTAATGAGTAAGATTGTGAAGTATGCGTAATCCATAGCCATTATTGAAGAAACACCAATATATAATTTCATAGCCTCCCTAATAGTTAGCTCAGAAACAACACATTAAGCGGAATTGAACTGTGCAGTCTGTGGGGCAAAAAAATGTGTCGAGTGATATAAATGAATGGCAGGAGAGAGGTTTAAGCAGGACTTGAAGAGGCTAAAGATCTCAGACGTCCAACCCCAACACTTTCCTGGAAAACGGCAGGAGGTTCGCGCCAGTTTGGTCACCTTGAGAGGAAGAAGGGGGAGGCTGGCGGCTATCTGGGAGATTTCAGACACACCGCTGGGGCTCTGATAAACCAGTAAAGATGATGAGTGTTAAGAGACGATCTGCTGGATGGAGACTCCTGCTCACCCTACTAATAGGCATATCTGCTAGCCTGCCAGTAAGTCTGAGCATCACACTGATGCAGTTATGCCCACCTGCCAAGCCCTGCAGGGGGCCACACTGAGCTGATGGTGGCTGGCCTGCAGCACACCGGGGTGGGCGTCCCATCATGCCTCTGGGCTGGGAGGAAGATCTTTAAGCAGACGTGGACTGAATAATAATTGAGCCATGTAACTTCTGAGAGCTTCTGGAAATGAAAGAGAGAGCTTCTTTCTCTCTATCGCTCTTATCTCCTGCAGTGTTGTCAAAATGACCAGACCGGAGCACTGTGACCATTACACCCTGATACTCTCGTTAATTAACTAACCCGAAGATTTTGGCAAAACAAACAGAATCTGGCCATCGGCTTCACTGCAAGAATCTGAAAATGCACGTGATGGAGGGATATTCAAGGGAAGGAAGAATGCTGAGAGTAGATGTGAAAGAAATGGCAACTTGAAATGCCAAAGCCAAGAATAAAATCCTACTATTATCACAAGTCAAATCAGCTATATGGTACAGCGTGAAAACATTATGCCTCAATGTTAGCGTATGTTAGCCATGATACAGCATAACCCCTAACGATGTAATGACAGCTGAAAGCTGTCTGAAGCTGTTACCTGGGATTACTGATAGCCAGATGGCTTTATCGCTGTAATTAATTAGCACTGTGCCTGCTGAGCAATCCTTCAGGGTGTAGAAGGACATCAGAAACCAGACTTGGCCTCAGACGACACCACCCACGGACCATTCATGGAGCGTCTGATGCATATTGCATTTAAAAATGGCGAGAGCTGACTAAAATCACCTATTCAGATCAGACTGGCTGCTACTCAACTGTTGGAAGTCGGGGTATGCAGATTTTATCTGTCCACCAGGTTGTGTGGGAGAGGGTGAAATGGTTTGTGTAAAATAAATAGATAGGAATTTAAAAAAAATGATATTTTGATAATAAGACTACTTATTACAACATTTACAAACATTCATGAATTGTAAGGTGTTCAAGTCTCATCAAATTACCTAAAAACTTTCAATCATAAATATTCCAAATACAAATATTCTGCAGTAGATTCAAAAAGGACATATTAAAATAATAAGAAAAAGAATAATCACCTCGTTAATGGCCAAATAATATATCATATATTATTCGGTTAAGGTTCATGGCATCAAATCTTTATAAGATGTTGAAGACTTTTTGTGTAGTTTACCATAATTTGCTAGCCTAGTGTCCCATCACCACCAAGTCAACCATAGATTACTATTCCATTGTCTTATCATTGCATCCACTTGCAATAGCTATAGTATTTACCATCCCCTACCTCAAGAAAACTGCAAAAAAAAAAAAAAAGTTAACAGGAGAAAATAACTCAGATGCATTAAAGGGCCCAAGGCTAAACAAGTACTCACTATTGTCGTTTGCCACCTTACAATCAAAATGCAATACACAAATTAAGCTGTCACAGCAAAACCATTTAGAATGGAGGACCGGGAGATGTGGGCCCTTCACGTCCCATGATGGAAAACTGCAACGGCGCATTCTGCCGAGAAGGTAATTGTTTTAATAATTATACAATGCTCATGATAAATGGACTGAAAATCCTGTTTTTGCCAAACATTGAAACTAATTGGTTACAGAGTCTGTTAAAGAGTAATGATTAATAGAGTTCATAATGGATGGGGGGAAAAGTCCTACACTTTCCTGGAGACACAATCTGCCACAATGGAGGAAAAGACTGACAACACAGAAACAAGCAAATCAATCAGACCCAGTAAGCAGCACTGATTGCGTGGGGTCTTGTCTTCTGTTCTTCTAAGTCCTGATCGACCATCAGGGTCATTACGAGCGGATCTCCGAGTGTGCGTGTGTGGTGCATGTCAATTTCCCTCTCTTTTTTTTCTTAATACCACAAACAGAGAGAGAAGAAATGCTATTTCAAATCCTCTCATTTGCAACTCCACATGGCAGCCAATAAGCTTTGTATTTACAAGGTCACCTCTGAACTGCTCCTTTCCATTTTGGTGGCACAATGATTGTTTGTGACTGATGAAATCTCACCTCTTCCTCATATGAATCTGCATGGCACTGTCTGATGGCTCTTTTATTTTCCTTATCATACAATGTCTGCATTTTATATTTGAATTTAGATGTCGAGTTCGAGGAAGGGGTTGATCCATTATCCACAGGAGAATGTCAGTTGCATCGAAAATGTAACTCGAGCCCACCAACCCCCCCCACCCCCTCATGCACGCCACTGGCTACGGGAACGCCTCTGTGTGACCGCGTACAGAAGCACGTGAGAAATCAGTCCAACAGAATAGCAAAATGTCACAGGCGGGTGACATAGAGACCAGGAAGTATAAAAGCGCATCCGGTGAAAACAGCGTCAGCTTCTGCTCTTCAGCAAGCGCTCTGTGATGTGTCTGTTAAAAACATAGTCTGTTGGAAGTGTGTGTGTTGTGCCAGTGCACAAATTCAGTTCATAGATATGACGAGTGACAAGCAGCATTTCAGTTCATGTGTTCCTCCCTGCCAGCGTTTCATTACGGGTGGGGATACACATGATCTGTGCATTGTTTGTTTGGGATCGGATCATGAGGGTGCTGATTGTGTACATTTTGAGCAGCTGCGAACGCTCCACTCCCATGTGGCACTTTTTGAGGAAAGTGATCGGACTCGCGGTCCTCGCAGTTCTGGTCCCGCTTTTGCTGAGTCACAGTGGCGATTGAGATTGTGGGGATCGCAAATGGATCTGGCAGAGTGGTTGGAGATGGGCGTGGCCTTTTCTCTGCCTTCACCTGTTAGATCCACTGCTCCCTCTCTGGGTTCGGAAGCCCGCACTGCGTATTCTTCCCCTGGAGGGAAGGCACTATGCTTTGCCTCTCTTCCTCTGAGGAGGTTGATGTGGCAAGCAAGGAACAAAGTGAGACTGAGGACTCGTCACCTCAGTCTGTTCAGTATGAGGAGCTGCTGGAGGTGGTGACTCGCGCTGTTGATAGGCTAAAGATAGAGTGGCCAGCTTAGCAGCAGGACGTTCGTCTTAAAAGTAAACTGGATGAGCATTTCCTGACTCCAAGTCACCTCCTCCACGCCGGAGCCTTCCCTTCTTCCCTGATCTTCACACTGAGGTGTCTAGATCATGGGAAAGGCTGTATTCAGCTTGTCTTTTCAGCCCCAATGTATCAATGTACTCCAACATTTTGGGGCTGAAAGACAACGGCAATGGGATTATGCCATGGGTTGAACAGATGCTGGTCAGCTATCTGTCCCCGGAAGCAGCATTATCCCTGAAGGATTAGGCCAGACACTCACTGTAAAATAGTTTCCGAGACTAGTGGGTCTGATGGCAGCTGCGTCCAATGCCATTACTTTTGGCCTGCTGTACATGAGACCCTTGCAGTGGTGGCTCAAGACCAAAGGGTTTACCCCGAGGGGCAACTCATTTTACTTGATCAAGGTCACGCGGCAATGCCTTTGTGCCTTAGCCATGTGGAAGAAGCCTTGTTTCCTGTCTCAAGGTCCATGCGTGGCCAAGGCTTTGTCTGTACGCATTTCCCCCGATTGCTCTGCTTCCAGGATGGGATCTCTCTATTGTTAGTATGGTTAGTATGGTTCTCTGACCTTGTACCCCTTCTCGACGACTCCCCTTGGGCGATTCCCATCAGGTGGGACCTTCTAACTCAAGTGGGGCGGCAGGATCGTTCATCTCCACCTGGAGTTATGGAAACTATGAGTGTGGCCTATGGAAACTATGGGTCGGGGCACATCTCATAGATTCTGGCCCTCAACTGAGGTTGTTGAGAACATCCTTCACTCCAGTGCTCCCTCCACGAGGAAACTGTACGCCTTGAAGTGGAAGCTTTTTACTTTATGGTGTGGAGATCATCAGCTGGACCCAGTTAACTGCCTGGTTGGTTCAGTGCTGGAGTTCCTGCAAGAACGATTCTCTGCAGGGTTGACTTCTTCCACCCTAAAGGTATACGTGGCAGCCATATCTGCTTACCACATCTTTTTGGAGGGTTTATCATTAGGAAGAAACCCGCTCGTAACCAGTTTCCTCCATGGTGCTTTGAGGCTGAGGCCTGCTCTACGCACTAAAGTCCCGGCATGGGATCTGGCCTTGGTCTTGGAGGGGCTTAGTAAGGCTCGCTTTGAATCTCTACAGGAGGTTTCTGAGAAGTTTTTAACATTTAAGACAGTGCTTCCTCTTGCCATTTCCTTTCTTAAGAGGGTTGGTGATCTTCAGGCCCTTTCAGAGGCCCCATCATGTCTGGATTTGCACCTGGGATAGTCAAAGCTTTTTTGCACCCGAGGCCTGGTTTTGAGCCAAAGATGCCTACTCAGATTCCGCGGCCGGTAGTGCTTCAGGCATTCTGTCCACCTCCCTTCTGGGAGCCAGACCAGGAGAAGCTTAATTTAGTGTGCGAGCACTGGACACACACGTCCACAGAGCTGCCGTGGAGAAAGTCTGAGCAAATTTTTGTTTGCTTTGGTCCGCCCAAGAGAGGCACTTCAGCGACCAAACAGACATTAAGCAGATGGATAGTTGAGGATATCTCCCTCGCCTATGAGTCCTCTGACCTCCCGTCACCTTTGGGGGTCAGGGCCCACTCTACTAGGAGTATGGCGGCCTCAAAGGCACTCTTATCTGGTGTCTATATGCACAACATTTGTGAGGCTGCGGGTTGGTCTACCCCGCTCACTTTTGCCAGGTTTTATATCCTAGATTTGGGAACTACTCTAGGCTTTAGAGACTGTGACTTTAGACTTTAGAGACTGTGCATGCAGTCTTCACACTAGACAGCCATTTTTCAGTATGGCGGAGTTGGTATTCTCGTTCCCATAGCGTTTCCGACGCAGATTGAGTTCCTGAAGGGGAACGTCCCTAGGTTACATATGTAACCATGGTTCCCTGAAGGGAACGAGATGCTCCGTCGCCTGCCATACTTCCTGCATCCCTGTAAGCACTTGCTTCAACCTATCAGAAGCTGACGCCATTTTCGCTTTTATAGCTTCCTGGACTCTACGTCACCTGCCTGTGATGTTTTGCTATTCTATTGGACTGATTTCACACGTGCTTCAGTATGCGGTCACGCAGAGGCATTTCCATAGCGTTTCCGACAAAGCATCTCGTTCCCTTTGGGAAACCACGGTTCTGCGAGTTTATTCTGATGATCAGAGAGATGATTAGTCATGTTAATACACATCAGCAGGCTGTTCTGGGATCACGGAGACTATCTCAGAGTGAGAGAAAGCCAAATAGAATGCGGTCTGCTTTCACTGCATAATTGGCCACAAATGAAAACTTTAAAATTCAATAAGAAAGCATTTCCGATTAATCCATGCTTCAAGACAATGCAAATAAGGCTTGGATCTAAAGGCAAAACGCGTCTGTGGGGAAATCTTCTTCAAATACAGGAAACCAAATTAAAAAATGGCAAAGTTAAGTGGTGAAATAGTGTCCCGTGATGCAAAGAAATCTACTGCTTTTGAATACTAACAACCACATCAAACTTATCTCACACTAATTTCACCAACAGCTACAGGTTTAGTTCAGCATGTACCTTTCTGAAGTCCAGGAAAGAGTGCCCTGATCCCTTTTTGGTTGCATCCGTGGAAAGCAAGTTGAGAAATATTAAATAAAATGGTTAGAAATTCAATATTGCTAGTGGCAAGGCCAATGATGAACAAATAACAGAGGACATTGTCATATGATGGCCGGAAAACCTCTGATAGGTGGCCAGTTAACTTGGGCACAATAAACAGGAGCAGGTGGATCAGGTTAATAGAGGCTACACAGGAAATGACCGTCTATTTTACAAGCACACGAACTAAAACGCACAAATACATAAAACGTAACAAAATATATTGCTTGAGGATCAGGAAATTGAATTCAATTTGGACATATTCACAGGGGTTGAGGTTCAATGGCAACTTACTGAATGGAATATCTCCAAAGGGGTCATCGAATTCATCAAAATCATCATCAAGGTATGCTTCAGAGGCATCATGGGAAAAATGGAAAACAATGGACAACAAGATAAATGTAAAAGAAAACAAAAATTATGCATAGATAAAAATGCACAAACACAATGCATTAAAGCACTGAGGCGTAAAGCACTACCCAGGTAAGTGGTTTTCTATAGCTGCATCACATGTTTTAAACAGGATAATTTCTCACAAACGTACAGGGTGTGACTACAGTATACGCCACAGGCCTGCATGTTGTTGTGCTCTCCTGTGGTCTCACCTCGGTAAAAAGATTAGAATGATTTCAACAGCAGTGACAAGTTTCTCTCCCTTTCTAATTTGCATCTGCTGCGGAGCCTCTCTCGCTTCCTGCCACATATTGATAATAGGAGCGGCAGGGCCTTGTTGCATCTCACTATTAGTTGTGTTATTTCCAGCAGATGAGAACATTACTTAAGGCACATCTTGTTATGCAGGCGGTGGGGGCCGAGACCCTGCTGAAACTGTATTATTAATGGAGTTGAGCGTTTGAGGTGGCCTGGACTCTGACTGTGGCATCCATGCAAACCCTGGACTGAACAAAGCTAATAATTGAACCAAAACCATTCTTGGATCAACCTCTCCATTTATTGCAGTCAATGTCATCACCCGGCTCATGACGCAACCCAGCAGTGACAGAGAATCTAATTTGAAATTGTTACTGTGACGTTCCAGCTTAGGCTGTGCGTACGCGCGCGTGTGTGTGTGTGTGTGTGTTTTAGGTGCCGCTTGGAGGGGGTGTGGCTCGTACACCTGACACTTGTTTGGACTCGGAGTTAAATGTGCCTGGTATGGCGCGTGGTGAGGAGATCGCCTCCGGCATGGAGCTCGATGGTTTGCGTGGTGCTGAGTGTCCCGCCCGGCTCTGACTCGTTCCTTCATTTATGTTACAGTTATGTTAGTTTTGTTGTGTTAAAATAAATGTTTTGTTAAGCATTGCTGTGTCTGGACTCCTCTTTGTTGCAGCCTAAGAGCCGGCTGTAACAGTTACCCATTTCAGGGGAAATAAATAAATACAAAAACAAACAAACAAACGAATGAATGAATGAATAATAGCACACACCGAGTGCCGATATATGATATACCAATCACAAATAATACAACCAGTTAGGCAGACAAATATGTAAATAAGCAAACAAAAAAAAAACAATATCCCAAATACATTGTGTATGGAGCCACACATGCTATGAATTCAAGATCTGTCGTTGCTAGTTCTAAACATGTTAAGTTTGGTTCCTGAATGATTCAGTGTTTTTGAATGAATTGGTTGAGTGAATGATTCAATGAATTGCTCATAAAGGCAGTCGCTTGCTTCATTACTGAATGATTCAGCATTTTTGAACGAATTACTTGAATGAATGATTCAATGACTCATTCATAATATTTTTCTTTCTTAAATGAATCAGAGATTTTGAACAAATATTTTAAATAAATGTTCAATGACAGTTCAAATAGTCACTTCGCCATCTAATGACGTAACATACAGAAAGAAGCACTGATTGATTGATAAATAAATAAATAAAATTAAGAGATGAACAGCAGCATAATGGAAAATGTCTCATTGACTCAACTGAATTGATAAGGGTTTTTTTAATGAAATGACTGAAATTGGTTTTGAAATGATCCAATTAAAAATAATGCCAGTATTAGTAGTATGTTAGTATTATTGTTACTTTTATTACATTTTAGTTATACCCCAATACTGCAGCTCAGAATGGTAAAGTAATTTTGCAGATGAAGGTGAAGGGTCAGGCGAAGGGTTATTCAAGAAGAAACAGTGAAGAAATTAGAGGAGAATATGAAAGAGAGGTCTGGATGGGTAGAAAACAAAGGGAGGATGCCCCTTTTAATGCATGATATGAAAAGGGAAGACGGGTTGGCTGTGCGAATAAGCAAACAGCTCTTGGTTAGTTGTGCACAGAGAAAAGAAAAGTGGAGGTTCCCTCTAAGGGGGAATAGACAGCCCATCCAGACAGCCCCCCTCACAAGAAACAATTAGAGCACCCATACCTCCATTCATCTGTCACCCCAACAGAAAAATAGCTACCATCACTGTACAGTAGGCAAAGAAAGGACTGAAAACATACATAGAGCTTCAGTTATCAGGGTATTTATATCTAGCATATACAGGCCCAACTCAACGCATATATCAATCTTATCTTCACTATTACCTCATCACTAATAATCATTTCAATTAGTATAGTTCTTTTCATTGCATTAGGCAATCTCAGAGAAGAGAAGTAGATAAGAGTACTTAAAACGGGTTAAAACATTATGATTATGGCTGCAAACAGGCAGATTATATAAAGGCAATGTTTTTTTTAGTGCTGTGAAAGCAGGGGGTAGTTTTAAAATAAAGCTGTTTATCATCAGCATAGCTGTGAAACATTATGCTTCTTTTGTTTATGATCTCAATTAGTGAGAGCATGTAGTTGAGGAACAGAATGGTGCCAAGAACTGACCCCTGTGGGACACCATAGGTAATATTGAGATCTTTGATCTGGCCTTCATGTGGTCAAATGTAAATAGTTTTATGCAGTGAGAGAGATACATGAAGAAGAAATCCAGAAGATTACCTAAATACATCAACCTCAGCACCACCTACTGAAGACAGACAGTATATATTTTGAGGACAGAAAGACAACAGTCTAGGGGAAAATGACCTATAAAAGAAAATGAAATGAAATCAGCCACAGTTAGGCTGACTGACAGATTACAGTGGAGGTCGTGGCAAAGCAACAACAGGCCTGCTACTCCTGCTTTAGCAGGAGAATAGCAGGAGAGTGATGCATTACATTACCTCTTTCATCACCATGGAATGGCTATGATACACACTTAACCTACTGACCTGGCAAAAACATAAATAAAAACAGCACTACTATATACTTTCACTGAACTGCCCATTAAGCAAATGTGTAAATGAAGGTTGTAACAATAAATAAATAAATACTCAGGGGGCACTGCAGTGAGAGGATTTCAATGGCCAAATCCATATGCAACCCTTTGTCCTATCTCTCTCTCTCTCCATCTGACATTTTCAGACTTCATTAAGTGGTAAACACTGGCTTGCTAAATGAGCCTGCCTGCATCAGCACTGTGCTGAGCAGAGTATGATAAGTCATTATTAGCGAGTAAGTTCTCAATTAGATGCATGTTGTTGTAGTCAGCATGTTTTGAAAAAAAGTTGGGTAATAATTTACTACTGTTATGGCTCCCACGGAGACACCCATAAGGGGCAACAGAGCAAATCACAGCACAGGATGCAGAAGCTTTCGAGATCTGTATGGCTTAGAGAGTAATAATTGGAATTTGTAATGGGTGTTGAATATGCTGAGATGAAGAGTGCAGTGGCTACCTAGAGGATAGAGTCCCATTCACCCAGTGTTGGCAACATTGACAGAGAAGAACTAATATTGTATGCCACTGATCAGCATTGGGAAGTAACTAACAGCAGCAATACTAGTAAATTAACTACATTTTTTCAGCAGTGAGACAGTAGTTTACAGCAACAAGCTACTTTTTGCTTAGGACAGGGATTCCTAAACTTTTTTGTAAGCCAAACCCACTCAACCCAAAATATTTACTTTAAGTGCTTCCTGAGATATTAAGTTAAAATTTCGATAATTTAAAATTTGTACATGTTTACGGTTCTCTGGCATCAGTTAATGGTCTGCAATATTATGCTATTTAAGCATTTTATTTAGATTTTATTTTTAAATTATTTATTATAATTTTAGATTTTGGGGATCTATTAGTTGTCAATTAACTCACAAAACTCCTTTCAGTTCCATGTAGAAGGCAAACAATGCTACATTGGGTTTTTTTTTTTTAAGATAACAGCTTTGTGGCTTTGTAGGCTGATACAATAATCAAATACTCTATGTCTAAGCTGTGCAGAGTTTGGATTCATTATAGTGAATCATTTCTTTCAGACAGCTGTAAATGAACCAGTTTAAAATTCACAGAGGCCCTGAGTATCTTTGTAGTTAAATGCTGCAGTTCTCCAACAATTGTGTTGAGTATTTCTCTGGTTTTATTTAGTGTAAATGTATCCGTGTTTACATTAATCCAATTTAATACTGAGATAAAGAATAGATAAAAACCAGATTAAGCTCCTCATTGTTTTTGCTCCTGATAAATATACCTGAATGAATGAATGAATAATCAATCTGATAAATATTTAAACATTTATTACATCATTACATAATTTAAATAGCTTAAATTTAATTAAATACTTTTTTTTAATTAGCTAGTAGTGCAGCCAGCCACTTTTTCTTTGTTTTGACGAACTATGCAGTAATAATAAATTGATCAAAATAAATAAATCAGTTTCCCAAAATTGCCACTGATAACTTAAACTTAATCGCGATTAATCCCACCTAACATTAAACTTTTAAAAAATGCTTTTATATTGCAATAATTTCACTTGTAATCTTCAAATTAATGTAGAAACAACATAAAGACAGTATATTTTTAATATTTGTTTAATGGCATCTTTTTTTTTTATGAGTGAAGGCCAGTATCACTGACACCAATACTACTGATGCCTCTATACATTTTTTTTCCTAATATTATCCATTGACTATAGCCATTCAACATATGTATAGTATAATTGAGAGCTATCAATTTTAATATTTATTAGACTTTAATAAAATAACTTCTAATTTAAGTGAACTTTAAACAATCTTCACAAAAACCCATTATAACCAATGTCATTGTATCCGTGTTTACATTAATCCAATTTAATACTGAGATAAAGAATAGATAAAAACCAGATTAAGCTCCTCATTGTTTTTGCTCCTGATAAATATACCTGAATGAATGAATGAATAATCAATCTGATAAATATTTAAACATTTATTACATCATTACATAATTTAAATAGCTTAAATTTAATTAAATACTTTTTTTTAATTAGCTAGTAGTGCAGCCAGCCACTTTTTCTTTGTTTTGACGAACTATGCAGTAATAATAAATTGATCAAAATAAATAAATCAGTTTCCCAAAATTGCCACTGATAACTTACACAGGTTAGAGACAGCTGATCCAAGAGTTATTGATAAGAAGAAAGAAAGAAAAAACTTCAAATCATTTTTAAGGTTACTTCCACATTGCTTTTGTCTCTGAAGAAAAGTTGTCTTTTTTATTGTCTTTTTCCACCCACAAGCTGCCGTCAACATGGCTATGGAGTGACCTTGATGAGCACAAGCTCCTGGGTTCACAAACCAACACGACTTGCACATTTATTAGAAACAGGATGGTGAAATGATGAAGGTGAGGGTGCAGCCCACTGCTCCAGTAGAGGACATGGACGAATGAGAGTCCTTCGCTATAAAATCCCCCCCCTCTAATATTTAACCATTGACTATAGACATTATAGTATAATTGAGAGCTATCAATTTTAATATTTATTAGACTTTAATAAAATAACTTCTAATTTAAGTGAACTTTAAACAATCTTCACAAAAACCCATTATAACCAATGTCATATTTAGCTACCTGTGCCCAAGTAGGAAATATGCAGAAATTGAATAAAGTTATCAAACACTAAATTCTAAATGAAATATAGATGAATCCTTAAAGCTATAAAAGTTATTGATTTCCTCTTTTTTTCTTTTGTTCTTTGAACAGACATCACAGCAGCTGGTTAATAGGTTATTTTGGGTGCTGTTTGCTGCCACTGCTGAACATGACACGGATCTGACACGCATCATATTTTCTCTCAACTCTCTTTACCTTTTCTGACCCACTTCAGGTCTTAAAGCCTCTATTAATGAGCTGACGAGTTGAATCGGGTGTGTTAAGATGAGGGAGATAGTGTTGGGCTGCTCCAGGACAGTTTTAAAATCCATTTCAGAGTTCTTAAATGTGACTCATGTAGCCTAATACGTGCATGCACAGTTAGTAAGGCAGCTTTAATCGCCTTCATGACTTAACTGACCACGACATTGCAAGCACTTTGTTTCTTTCGCGCTTTGATATGAATTGATAAAGGCTACAGCCTGAGTAGCCTACAGCACCATTTCCGCGCTCGTTTGACTCGCGCCTGGCGCTTCTCTATATATATATATATATGCGTGTGTGTGTGTACCAATTATTTATGAAGAGTTGCTTTTTTTATGGTAGAAGTCAATAAAAGAACGTAAACAAGATTTATGCACTACGTAACCTTAGCATTGAGTAAGTTTTGAATTTAAATGAAAGTTGTAGCCTAGTTGACAAGATAAATACTTTGCTTTTGAACTGTTAGACAAAATTATCTTAGCTTTAAAGGCACAACATGTTCTGTTTGTCATTCCACTAATAGAGAAAAGAAAAACATACATAGAACATTGTGTGTGGCATGAGAATAGAAAATAAGGCTGCACAGGAAATACAGGAACTGTGACTAATTCTATATCATTTTCCCATTGCATGAACAGCAGAACTGTTTTGATATTGAAACTGAAAATGTTTTGTCTTTCATAGAAGGTTCTCCCTCCCAATCATCGATACCACTATGTTTGTTCAGCTAACAATCCTTGTGATGTTCAAATAATCAATCATCTCTTTTCTTCTTTTGTGTTCCTTTGGTTAGAGCTTGGTACAAATTGGTCAGACGGTCATTCCAGACATAATTTAGAGAGGAACTGCACATTTATAAAGGAAGAGGTTTGTAATAACAGCTAGCCTAGCCCAGTGAGATGCTCCGGCAGCTCTCTGGAGAGGAGTCCAGCCTGGAGATCGATGGCATCAGGAGGTAAAGTAATGGAGAAAAGAGAAGGAGGATGCCACACCCAGCGGTCCCTCCCCAGTCATCCGATTCTTTATGAAGTGACTGAGGAAAGAAATGGCAGCCAGGATCAATAATCCCCTTCACTGAATGATGGCAGCTCAAGCCAACACATTAAAAAGTGCTCTGCGTGTTTAATATCTTCAGCCCTACAGGCTCAAATCCAGCGCTGTCTCTTCTGTGTCTTTATTGAGTCAGAAACACAGTTGTATTCATTGCTGGATTTGTCCTGTCTGCTGTTATTGCTCTGTTATAGGGAACGCTCAGTGGAGTGCCGCTCGCTGACTCTGACAAGGAGAATTTGGCTCTCCTCCAATCTGGCTTCCTCTGCAACCCTGTGGAAATACAGGACCCTTCAATATCCCAAAAATGCAATGCTAAGAAACCCAGCATGCAGGCGGAGAACTCCGCAAACTGATTAGCTCGAGCAACGCTGAAGTTTCATCCAAACATACAGGGATTTTTAACCATTCAACAGTGAGCTGGGCTGTCACGCAAGGGGCCGGAATAAATGCCTTAAACAAAAGTGAAAAGTCCTTGGTGTTTAAATGAGTATAAACTGCACAGCTAAGAGTAAACCACCATGGATATGGCTGTCAGAGCCGCTCTGTCGCACAATTCATCATGGGGCACTAATTCTCTAACAACATTACCAAGTCCTTCGGCACTATACATTGTCACCAGCAAACTCAATCAACTTATTTAGACCCAAACATGAATCGCATTGGCTCCGGCCCCTGGAGGCCTGCCTTCACTGCTGTACGCCACTCCGTTACACTCACTGACTCTGGTTTGACAACACTGGCTAAAATTGTGAGAAGAAAGAGTAATACAGTGAATTATTCATTATTCATCAATGCATGCTTTCTTAAAAATAAATAAATAAATATTAACCAGTGGTATCAAAAGATCTGTTCCAAAATCTAGTGAGCCCATTTTAAGGCACCATAGCCAAATCCGGCATTCTTTGTGCTGCATACTCAACAAAGACTGTTATGCAAATCATATGCAAATGAAGAAAATTATGGTTCCTTCTAGCATTTCTTGAATTAGCCTAAATCTAAGGTAGCAAATGTATCCTTCAAAGATAAAAAAGTCAATCACACAATACATTGAGCCAAGTAAAATGTAGCTGTGTTACATAGATAGATAGATAGATACATACATACATACTGTATATACACTTTTCAGAGGTGCATTTACACTACAATTAGAATTGCATAAATAATGCTATAAGATGAATGGGATTTAAATAGCCATTAGTGGGTTTTAATTAAATATTGAAATATGAAATGTGAAAAAAAGACACTTTAAAAATCTTAATGTCTTAATGACTGAGTCATTCAGTCATTCATTCTACCGATTTGATCAAATGACTGATTCATTCAGAAATAAGCAAGTGACTGTCTTTATGAATGGCTCTCTGAATCATTAGCTCAGTCGATTTGTTCAAATATGTGGATTAATTCAGTAACAAATTATTATGATTGTAATCGAGTAGATATTCTGGAGAAAAACTGCACTCTTGCTAGTGTGCTACTGCTAAACTATCAGGCAAAAACCCATATGGGGCATTTTTCGCCCTCAAATATTTTGAATTTAAAGGGTATATAACTGTATTCACACACACACACACACACACACACACACACAAACACACACAGCACACACATAAGTATGGACTACAAACAATCAATCAGTACATCAATACAAACATAATTTTAAACACAGTAATTGTAATTGTTTCATCTTGGCTTTTACTAGTACAATGCATTTGTTTTGAGGGCAGTTACCTGGCATTATGGTGCTCAAAGCAGATTATAAGAAAGAAAAATACAATGGAAAACCACAGAAAAAAAATGAATGGACTGGGGGGGAAGCTATAATAAATGTGTTCTCAAAAATAATAACAATAAAATTGCTTTCAAGTCTGAGAAGAGAACATCAGGTGTCTGAGAAACCCTGGGCAATGCTAAATCACCATCTTTTGTCGGAAATCAAAGCTGGAGAATTAGCACTGATGACTTCCATTACAACAGCGAATTAGAGTACATTGTTGACATCAAATGTTCCACAAAGTAATCAGCCCAGCAGCTGAACACTGCACTCCCACAATCAAACTTCTGTTTCTACAGTGTGTGATCATGTCTGACAAATTAACACAGACTTTGTGTATTTCTAAAAAATAGAAAAAGAGAAAGAAAGGGAAAGTGTTCGAAGAAAACTGTTTGTTCTTTTTTTATTTTTTAATCCCAGCATTATTTGTAACAATAAAAGGCTTTATACAATGTGGCATTCACAATCATTCCTGGCTGCACTGATGTTGCTGCAGCAGAGGCCACATACTGTTCAGTTAGCGATGGAAATTTTTAGTTTTTTGGACGGCAAGAGCAAATTGGTCCTGATGCAGATAAAAGTGCCTTAAAATCACTATTGTTTTGCTCCCTTCAACACAATAACTCTGCAGGAGCGGTGAAAGCGTTTGTCTGTGTATGTGTGCGATTTCTATTTTTAAGATAAATAGAGAGAGACATAAAGATGGGAACCAGCGTTTAAAGTCTATAAAGAAGAAACATGTTGATTGGGCATGAATTTTCAATATAAAGCACAGGGAGGTGGGAAGGTCTTTTCAAATTGCAAGATCCCTAAATATGATGTGTCTTTTTGCTTACAAGCATCTATTAGCCAGTGTGTGTGCGTGTGTATGTGTATCACGGGCTCAACTAACAGAGCACCCTGAGTTGACATTAGAACCAGCTTTGTCGACAGTAAATAACAATCAGTACAGCACACACACAAAGACTGTAGGGTGACAGACAGATGTACATCTCAGAACGGTCAGGCAGCTAAATATAACTTTCATTTTCACCCCCCCCTTTATGATACATTGTTGTGTCTGATGGTTGGCCAGTGGGCTGCAGAAAAATCTACAGAGCGCTGAGATGAGAGAGGACGGTTAAGCTTAGATTTACTGGGGCCTGATTGATCGGCGCACATAAAGGGCCCCTGCGTCGGCCTGGGTCCGTTTCATTAACTAAAGCTGCAATGTAATGAACCCAGCAATGGCAATCTTGACTCCAATATTCTATGGGAAGCAGGAAGAGACCTCTCAAGGGAGAGCTGTAAAAGGCAGGAATATTTAATGCTTGAATCAATGTCCACACCGACTCTTATATCATCTAATGCATGTTTTAATCATTCTTCGCTGAGATCAGTGTAATTCGGATACGAGGCGTGGACTTTGCCACAGAAATTTACAAGTGTTCTCCTTTCACCTACGAATGGCGACAATATAGAGAGTTTTACGAACACGTCTGCTGGCTGACTGTACATTTTCTTAAATGTTTGGGGAAATGAAAAGCAAAGCAGCTTGTCAGTTTATTTGTTTGTTTGTTCAGTGGTTGTTGATGAGGTTGGCAAAAAACAGTCGCACACTTCAAACTACATTTTTTTGTGTTAAAAGTGCACCCAACAATTATTCCCTTAATAAAACATAAAAATAAATAAATAAATGAATAATAGTGCTTTTGACAGTTTTTTTTTGTTTGGTGATTTTTTGGAAAACAATTTGATCAAAGAGTATTCTAATTTGTTGAGATAGAGAATTGGTGGGTTTTTGTTAAATGTGAGCCAAAATCTTAACAATTAAAAGACCCAAAGACTTAAACTTCAGTCTGTGTGCATTGAGTTTATTTAATACACGAGTTTCACAATTTGAGTTGAATTACTGAAATAAATGAACTTTTCCACGACATTCTAATTTATTGAGATGCACCTGTAAATTAATAGTCATTTTACAGTAGTTGTCTCATGGGGTCTGACATGTTGAGATCACATGACTAGCCGGATATACTATTCTCTGTAACGGCACGGATTGATTGATTGATTCTTATTCTTATTATACAGTGGTCATTTTAAAATACCACTGTATTCCAAACTACTACTATTGCGGTAACACTGCATCGGCACCATACTTTTTTAATCCGGCACAAATGTGTGAGTTTGTTTACCTTCCATCAAATTACTCTGTGACATTTCCCTCCTTTACAACTTTAGTGGAAGAGGTCAATACAACCTTTGTGGAGATTCACAAAAAGCTTTTACTCAACCTCAGCACTCAACAGTTCTCACAGGAAAGAGAGAGGCTTTTTCACAAATGATTCTATCCACTTCACTGTCAACCACCGGCCATATGAAAATCTGAATGCTGTTTATTGACTTCTTCTATCCAGTGCTAGATAAGAGTTTAAACATTTGTAAATGGCAAAGGACAATACAGCGAGGAAAAAGCAGAGGTGAATTGAAGTTCATGAGTAGCTGGTACTTAACTTAGAGTGGCCCTTCTATTAGCCAAACATGTGTGTAAGAAATAATTGTGAAAGCTAATACGTTTCATTGAGGGTCATTAGGTGTGCAATAGAACTCTCAATTTGAGTTCACCTCAAAGAAAGTTAAAACATTATTTCAAGAAATATATTTTGGCAGCTCTCCTACAAATCAGCATACTTTTTCAGCAGTGCATGCAAAATAGCGAAATATTCATTAAACACATCCTGCAAACAAACAAACCCCTTCATGCATCTGTACGATGTTCCTTTAGCCCACATGCAGATCACTCATTTCAGCGAGTATCAAATAATTCCAGTCTCATCTCTAAGATATGAATATCCCAGCATGCAACTTTGATTTCTCTCTTCTTCTACTGATGCTCTTTTCTTCCTTATTAACGAGACCTCTCCTGATGTTCCCATTACAGGATTGATTGCAGTTATTTGCAGTGAGCCTCATTCATACCATAATCTTAAATCTCACTCGTGCTACACATCCGCAAAAAGGGGCGCGATCGGTTCGGTTCAATCTTGTTGGTTTAATGTGAGTCCGCCCCCGCGCCGTTGCAAAATTCACATTAACCAAAGCATGATTCATGGTTATTCATTCAGAGTAAGTAGAGCTGATAAAAAAAAGGAAAACAATTGCGGTTATTGTAATAATGAAACGTAATGGTCAGTCCCACAATCCTCTCTGTTATCTGCTGCACGTCTATGGTCATGGGCCTCCTACACAAACAGACACACAGTAGGGAAACATTTAAGCTTCAAACTTAATTATCTTAAATGTTTTCACCCCTTGTAACAGATAACGAAGAAATCATCAAGAAGAAAACACAATTTTTCCGAGTCCCCAACAAAGCTTCTTAAACGCTTAGTGACGCAGATCAGTTTGAGAGAATTCAAATAATCCAGCAAACAAAAGCCGCTCGCTCTTCTCGCAGCATGGGGCGCCAAGGTG
Organism: Sinocyclocheilus rhinocerous; assembly: GCF_001515625.1. NCBI lineage: Eukaryota > Metazoa > Chordata > Actinopteri > Cypriniformes > Cyprinidae > Sinocyclocheilus > Sinocyclocheilus rhinocerous. The sequence continues at coordinate 710,442 of NW_015639782.1, read as the reverse complement.
GCTTTGTTTACAGAACGTGATACGAAACGCTGATCGCCGAACCGCTGCCAAACGCAACTCACATGGGACTGCAATTTCTTATGTGGCTGGAGTACAAATACTTATGCAAACAAACATGCTGCAGAGTGCAGAAATGACAGCCAACCTCATCTGTACAGCCGGCCACCACTTTGCACTTCCATGAACGGCTATATTCACTTGAAATACTGGAGTTAAATACTACAGAGACAGCAGCAGGAAATGACGGCACCCATGCAGCATAATGGAGCCCCAGACACGTAAAGATCACTGACTCTTTGCTCCGGGAGCCGTAGCATGTGGGCATTAATCAGTCACTCAAATTGAAGAGGCTTGCAGTCATCCAGCCTGCTTAATAAGACAATCACCTGGCCTCATTATCAGGATCCCTGTGCACTTCACCCGGCATCAAAAAGTAGTGAGGAGAATATTCTAGGAGGATCACATGGAAGAGACGCCAATGATAAACAGCAAGTCTAATAAGAGTTTGTTTTATCCATCCCAGAGGGAATCAAACACTTTAATTTACTATCGACTCTTTTAAAGTGAGCTGAGTCCAAACTATCTGATAGTGTGTTCAGTATGAATGAAGTTACAGTATGAAAGAAGCTTTTTTTATGATGGTGAACAGTGTGCTATACTAAATTACTGTTTACAAACAAATGCTTGGTGAAGACACTTCCAGATTCTTCTAGCACCCTAGAATAGAGATATTTTAGTATAATACTGTACTTCTTCAGAATTTAGCTAAAAATGACCAAAATATGCTTTGTGTGTTTTTGTTGAAACACCCCATTTCTAAAAGCCTAGCGGAGATTTGAGCTTCCTTAGACCTTCATTGATCTGGAGACACTCAGGATTTGACATTAATTAATATGCTATTTCACAGTTTACGGTTATTACGATTAGAGGTCGACTGATTCATCGGTTTTGCCGATTAATCGGCACCGATAGTTGATTGGCGGAACTATCGGTTATTGGCAAAAATCAATGCCGATAGTTTTCCGGGTTGCGTCCGTTGCTGGAGTGGCCGAGAAGGGTCCGCTGCCATTATACAGTAGGAGAGCTGCCTCTAGAGGTGGAAATCACTAACAGCACCTGTTGTTTGTTTTGACACGTGACACTGCGCGCTGCACAGAGCGGGAAACTTCAAACCTGCATTTAAATGCAGCCGACAGAAAATCCTGCCGCGGAACAGAGCGCCATTCACATAGTTTTCCATTAAATTACATTATATTTGTCCCAAATCATTGTTAATGTATGTAATGACTTCACCCTAGGCTATGAATTATGTATTGTGCTCTTTCTGTGGCTCTAATACAGTCTTTATGCTTCATATAGAGAGCTGTAATACAGATCGCACTTTCTCTTTCCCTTTGCTCTGTTTTTTTTAAACACCGAACTTCAAACTCATTTATGCCACATTGTTCATTCTTGAAGCAAACTTATGTCCGTTTGGTGATTAAATAAACAGTTTTAGACCGCTGCTGGAATTGAAAGTGACGCGTCTGGTGTGTGACTTCTCAGAGAACGCATCGCTGCGCTTTTGTCCAGTGTGTGACTTGCGTTTTTTTTTTTTTGACTGTTGAAATTAAATGGTAATACTTTACAGTAAGAGTCCTTTTGTAATATTAATGAAAGCTGTAAAAGTATTGTTCCTAATGTGTTCATTTCAACATTTACTATTACTAATAGGCTATATTTTACATTTTAAAGTTTCTTTTTTAACATTAGTGAACTATGAAATAACTTTAATGATCAATATAATAATTAATATTAATATGTTTATTCATTTACAAAGTATGGTTCAGTACTGCTACTGCTTTTTTAAAAATAGTAAAGCTCTGTTTTAGTTTTCGTTTACCATTTTAAAAACTATCGGTTGATTAATCGGTATCGGCCAGTGTGGTCCAACCTAGCTATCGGTATCGGTAAAATCCACTATCGGTCGACCTCTAATTACGATTGACTGTTTTATCAAGACTTGGGCTGACTGCATAAGCCATGTTATGTTAAGACTATGTATAAGGAACTAGGCTGACAGTCTAGCAGTCAACTAATCATTCTCAAATTAGAACAGTCAAAGTTTCAAATAACTGTCATACATGACTAGCTTGTTTATTAGTTGTTGATTATTTGTGTATCTGTTCGGAATCTATTCTAAATGACTGAATGTCAATACTGCGTATGACAACTGTTCAGATCCCATTTGTGTATCCTGTGGCGCTCTTTTTCCAGAATATCTGCATTGGTTTCTATGGAATGATATTGAATTGGTTTGTCTACAAAAACAAAAAAAACAAAAAAAACAGCAACATGGAAGGGTTTGCAATACAGATGTTGTCATACAACATGACAATGTGTAGCTGCGGCACTGGACTACTCTGTTTAGCAGCAGCAGAAACGTAGGAGGTTGGTACATGCAGGCTTATTCTCTACACTGGTCTCAAAATTCAAAGGGGTATGTAGAACAGGCCGACTAGCAGTATGTTGTTATTTTCTGCTCAACCTGCACATCACAACAACACAGCGTTATTTCTACAATAAATTTCAGCATGTTTCCTACAACAGTGTCTGACATGTTTAGGTTTTATTTGGCGTGAGAAAGTGACAGGAAAAATCCTACGCAAAATGACAGATTGAAACATATTTCCAGAAATGTGATTTGAATATGATTTCAAACCCCATATGAATGTAGCTTAAAATGGATTTGTAAAAATCATATTTTGTGTGATTTATTTTTTTTCCACACATGCGGTCAGATTCTAAACAGATTTGGACTGACAGTCTGAACAAGGCTATAGCACACTGTCTCAAATGGCAATTTTTAATTTCCACACTGCAGCCCCTGCAGAAAATAAAAGGGTAACTTTGATGTAATGATGAATAAGATCACTATAGAAGATCTATTCTGACATATCACCACAAAAGCCCATACTAGCTGTTTGTGATATGCGATATCTAATAAAATATGGCTGTTATTAAACTTAATTAAATGTCAAATATTGCTAATTATATATATATTTAAAGAAATGTATAATTTTATTCAGCAAGGATGATCAGTGGTATTTTTTATATTTATTTTTTACTTCTATGTGGCACAATTCTCAAACTTGATGAAGAGTGAATAAAATGCTGCATTATTTATTTGACGGTGTGTATGTTACAACCTCCTACATGTCTTGCAAAATCATATACTGAATAAGTTAAAACTGGTTTTAATTTAAATTGAAAAAGAGGCTTTGTATATTCCTTCACTATAAACATTATGCGTCATATTGTAATAACTTGTATTCATTTTAACAGACATCAATAACACTAAACAAATAAATAAAGCTCAGTGCTGCCCAGTCTTCACTAAAAGCTGCTTGTCTGAAGAACCTTGACGAGCGACTGCTATTTTTATCTCAACAACTTCTGACTCTGCCCAATCAGATATTGACTAGTATGCCCATGTCTAGACCTAACATCTCAAAAGCACAAATGGATGTTTTTAGTCAAAGTGGGTGGTAGACTTTGAAAGCTGCCTTTATGTCTAGGAAAGTATTTGGAAAGAGGCAGACAGAGGGTGATAATGGATGAAAATTTTCTTCTGACCCCATTCACTCTCCCTTTGTGAGTGACACCTGTCTTTCAAAGTGATTGGTGCTGCTGACACATCCATATAACAAGGCAAACGAGGAAGATGAGAGAGAGAAGTATATTGAAGTGCATCAGCATACACAAAAAATGTGAAAGAAAAAAGATAAGGGGCAAAGATAGGGGTGAGGCTTCAAAGCGTGTTAGAAGTAGAAAGACAGAAATGACAGATTTACTTGCTTCTATTTTGAACATACGCTTTCTTCCTTGTGAGAACACATCCACTGAAAGCAATATCCCACTTCTAATTCAGTTCAGCTGCAAGAAAGCTTGATTTTCTCAAGCAAAGACTCACAGAAGTATCAATCACGCCCTATCTAGTTTTTCATATTAGCATCATCACAGAAAAAAAAAAAAGATAAATATATATAGCCACAAGCAACAATCCGAGAACATGGAGAGCATAATAGATCTAATGGATGCATAAGGCCAATTTTCAGAAAACTGGGTAAAATCATCCTTGTAGAAACACTGTACTTATATGCAGATGTTTATGATGATTGTCCAATCACAATTTTGATTGGCTCTTAGCAGCCTGATTTTAGGCATATGTTAGCCTCTGCCATGAATAAGATGCATGAAACATCCGCTCAATGAAACGGTTAAGATGGGCTGAATTCATAATAGCATAATACTCTTACTATGTATTTATACGGCAGAAATAGTAAGAGTGGTATGCTAGTATGCCAAATTCATACCGAATTACAAGAATAGCACACCAAATTCATATTTTCTACCCTTTATATGGCAGAAAAAGTAAGAGTAGTATGCTAGTATGTTATTCGGAAGAGGACTCTTAATTGATATCTCCATATTTTTATATGGCAGAAACAGTAAAAAGTAGGATGCTAGTATGCTAATTGCCTGCTGAATTAATTTCTTCAAATATTTATACACTTTATATAATATTTAAATAAAAAAATGCAGCTATTTCTAAAACATTTAAACCATTATGGTAGCATGCTAGTATGCTATTCAGAATAGTATCCAGAATTCATATTTTCTAACTTTCATATGGCAGAAACAGTGAGAGTATTATGCTAGTATGCTATTAAGAATATCATACTGAATTCATATATGGAGATATGGCAGAAACTTTAATAGTACGCTAGTATGCCAATTTCATACTGGATTCATTTCTTCAAATATTTATATTGTAATAACTCTTACAGAAGTATGCTATTCAGAGTAGTCTGATAGAAACTTGAAGGTATGTTATTAGAAATAGCACACTGAATTATTTTCTTTATTAGGCAGAAACAGTAAGAGTAGTATACTAAAATCATATGTTCATATCTTTATATGGCAGAAACAGTACTATGCAAGTATGCTATTTAGAACAGCATACTGAATCCTTATCTTTATATGGCAAAAAACAATAAAGGCATTGCGCAATTTGAATAGGATACTGAACTAATCTTCATAAAAGTAAGCATATTATTCGGAATATCATATTGAATTCAGATCTTTATCTTTTTATGGCAGAAAGAGTAATAGTAGTATGCTAGTATGTCACTGCATACTGAATTCATATATTCAAATATTTATATTGTACAAAGAGTAAGGGTAGTATACTAGTATGCTATTCAGAACAGCATACTGAAATCTTATCTTTATATGGCTGAAATAATACAAGTAGCATGGTATCCGGAATTGCATACTTAATATATAAAAACATAATTTAAGTATGCTATTCCCAATTCTGGAATTTATTTATTTATTTATTTTTATTTAATGTGCTTGGTCGCCTAAAAAAAGCAAAGTAACTCATATGTATCGATTGACTTGAATGTATTGAATCTCAGTATTATAGCTGTTGGTGCAAGGCAAAACTTTATTAAGCTTTTAAAAAGTGTTTTAATTTACTATAGATTGTTCCTCTGTGACTCACACATCCTGCACAGATTATCAGGCACAGCCTGGGCGTCGTTTAATTGGGATTTCAGTGGGAATGAGCCATGGTGCCGCACTGAGAGACGGTGTCCAGCTTGCGTCCACTGCTGTCGGAGCACACAGACATGCGATCTGGTGACTAGCACTTGCTGTGTGACTGGCACTTGCTGTGCCCACGCGTTTCCCGTGCCGTAAACGCCTAAAAAAGCAAAGTAACTCATATGTATCGATTGACTTGAATGTATTGAATCTCAGTATTATAGCTGTTGGTGCAAGGCAAAACTTTATTAAGCTTTTAAAAAGTGTTTTAATTTACTATAGATTGTTCCTCTGTGACTCACACATCCTGCACAGATTATCAGGCACAGCCTGGGCGTCGTTTAATTGGGATTTCAGTGGGAATGAGCCACGGTGCCGCACTGAGAGACGGTGTCCAGCTTGCGTCCACTGCTGTCGAAGCACACAGACATGCGATCTGGTGACTAGCACTTGCTGTGTGACTGGCACTTGCTGTGCCCACACGTTTCCTGTGCCGTAAAAACCGAAGACGGCGCTAAGAAACAGCGGCCTAGAGATTAGCGTGGCAATTATCTGTGAAGCAATTATCAGCCGACGAGATGAAGACGACTGCTTTCCAAGGTGTTTCTTTGTGTGTTTAATAGCTGTAGAGTAGTTTGATAAATTGTCAGAGCGAGTTTGTGCGATGCTACAATTCACGGCTGACAGATCTGTTTGAGGTCTGATACGGTGAGAACTCAATTAATTAGGAGGAGTTTTTGACTTTTCATTAACCTACTCTGACACTTTCTACAAACTATGCTAAGATTTAAGATGCCACCAAATTAACTAGGAGTGAGGAATCGAGGAACGTGTTGCCGAATTCCTGCCAGCAAAGGAACCAAGAGGGATTCGGTCTTCAACAATAATATCCATGCAGGCAGATGTGTGGGGGGAGAAAAGCCATAATGTTTTCACTTGATGAACATACGTCCTTTGAGACTTCTTTCGGTGTATGGTCTTTTTATATTAACTGAGTGTGACATGTCATGCTGCATCCAGTCTGTTAATACACATCTTCAATGGCAGATTATCTTTAAAGCACTGCAGTTCGACAAACAAAAGCAGATGTGGTTTGGGAAATGATTAGTGATGCACAGTGACACCCAGGTAAGAGCAACACAAAATGAAATTCATTCAGCTCTAAACGAGTCGAACAAATATAAGTGAATGTTTCATCACATGTTGCACATTTTTGGCATCTGTTCTCACACACCTTACACTCTATAAACGCCTTAAAGATTTCTCTTGCACCCTCGGTTTCTCATAAACACGACACTCGCTCTCTGCTCTGCTAATTCTCACATGCTCTCGCTCTCTGACACTATCTCTCACCTGATTCGTCATCAGACTTGTTCTCGTTCTCGGAGTCAGTGAGGGTGAGAGCTGAGTTCTCCCGGCTGGAGAGGCCAGAGCTGCGGCGGGACTTGATGTCGTGGCCGGCCCACAGCTGGATGGCTCGCTCAGGTGAAATCGGGCCCTCTGGGTCGGAGTCTGCGTCTGAGCCGGCGCTCAGAGAGTAGCCGCGCTGTAAGAGGCCGATGTCTGGGCAGTATGCGTTCTGATGCGGGGCTGGTTCACAAATGCCCAGCTCAGCTAGAGTAAAGTTCCCTAAAGTGGTAAAAACAAAGCACAGTCAGTCAGTCAGCGTTGATGCATATGGAGGGAATGGCCTGAGAGAATTCACTGATGCTGCTGTGATTCATCCTGTGAAGAAATCAAGCCATTTACACACACTACACACTGCAGCTATACTAAACAAGGAAGTTAACCAGCTAAACTAATGAACTAGTTTTACAAAGTGCACACATCCTTTCTAAAAACCATCACTTGGCAGGACATAAAACACAGTATAGCATGACTGTACAATACTTTATTAGCGACTCGATACTAAAACAAAACACAAATTATGATACCAGACCAGTATTACAGCATTAATATTGATCAAACAACAACATTGACAAGAAAAAGAGAAAACAACTCATTGCTTTTAATTTACTTCTGACTGTTTACTTTATTGCATGAGTAATGAGTTACTTAACTGAGAAATACTTGAAGGCCTCACACTTTGTTTTTGGGTCAGTTTGTTCAAGTATTAGTATTATATTAGTATTATCATATTAGTTTTTGCTGTGGTATCACAAATTGTGAAATTTCAGTGGTATCAAATATAGCCAAAATCCCACCAAAATCCGTTGCCATGACTTATCGCGAGAGGCAAAAGGTTACGTTTAAGTCTCATAACATTGGTTAATGGAAACGCCGTCATTTCGCAAAACTTTTGTATCGACATTTATAAAATATCGCCAAAGTTTTGCGCAAATCTGTAATGGAAATGCGCCTAATGTCAGTCATTGATCTGCTGCTTTTTCTAGACACAAAGGAGGAGCTGTGAGTACTTTTTACTCTTAACAATTTATTTATACTTTCAAAAGTATATGAATAAATAATAGAAAGTCTGAAATGCATGCATTCAATAAAGCCTAAATGCAGAGTTGTATTATTACAATATATCACAAAATAATTATCACTAATTCATTTACCAAATAATTAAAACTGTCAGCCCAGTCTTTTACACAAGTCCAATGGCATGTACAAAACAAATGTTATGTACACAACCTTTGCATCTCTCTGTCTCTCGCTACAGTATAAACACACACACACACACACTTCAGATAAATATGAGTTTTCCTTGTCACTATGTTTTCTCTGGAGGTAAATATTCTTTATAAAGCTGCTTTGGAACAATACATTATGTACTGTGAAAAACGCTATACAAATTAATTGAATAGAACTGAATTGAACATTCAAACTATATTAAGGCAGAGACTCACAAAGCAAAGGGGGGCAGCAGGAGCCTGAGGTTTAACAGCTCAAATCAGTGGACGTCAGCTCAGACGTCAGGTTATGTGTGGTGCAGGGCTAAGGGGCCTATTTTATCCTGCAGCTCTTCTTTACCTGCTGCGAAATTTCTTTCACAGCATCACACCTCCTACTTTGATGAGTGTGACCGTGCCCATGAACACACAAAACCTCGACTCACCACATTAACAGAGAGCTGGACAGAAGCCCTCCGCTAACCAATACATATAGTGCACATCATCCAAAATTAAAGCACATCAAACTGAATCGATAAACACAACGGAGTCCCAATTAAGGACAGGCATGCACAACCAATTTCTTCTCTCCAGTAATTAAAAGAGTCAATGCATGCCCTCCAATCAGCTGTAAATGAAGAAGCAATTTCATTCATTAACACTCCTTAAGACAGGAATCTTCACAGCGGCTGGGATCGATATTGTTAAAATCAAAAGAACTTCATAGTCGCTTTATTCCTGACTATGTGGTGAGTGGAGATAAAACACAAACCACTTTTGATAGTAGCTCGAATATAATTACTCTTTCAAAATGACTTAAGTTTTATGCTGTGAGAACTGGCCACATTTACAAATACTAATATAACTACACAGCTACTAAATGACTCTAGATTGTTCTATGCTACTAGTAATGCTACAAACATAACTCGTAGTGCTATCAGTCTAGTCAGACCGTACTGTACCTGACATGAAGTAGCTCAGGAATGGGGAGAGATCCATGTACTCTGCGAGGGCAACAACACAAAACACCATATTTAATACTCAACAAACTTCTAAACTGATATATTTATCACATCTAAATGAAATCAGCTTTATGTACTGCACTGCTAACATTTCTTCCAACACCTCACAAACAGGTTTTCCCACTGTACAGTGTTTATTATTGCTTTTCATAAAAGCCCAAAAAAAGATAAAACAGGTTTGTATGAAACAAAACATTTTTGATGGCAAACCACACAAAAAAAGTTATTCTAAGGTTTATATGTGTGTATGTGTAACATTTGTGAGTATGCAGATTAGACTGCGACATGGCAAATATTTTGTTCATGTCACAGGGGCTCAAAAAGGAGACTTAAGTCCTAAAATCTATGAATGCAATTCCTTTCAATATCAAATAATCAAAGTAGCATATCAAAAGCACATTTTCAAAGCATTTTATCCCACCCACAAAATTAAATACATAGATAACAACTCATTTTTTTTATTAAATTATATATTTGTTTAATTTTGGGGCCACTGTATACACAAATGAGAGAGATATGTATTATGTTGCTGAAATAAACTTTTATCTTATTATCTAAATAAAAACATGCAAATATATCACACAGATACACACATTCATCATGTGAATTCCTACTTGGTGAAATTAATTATTTAAAAAAAAAAGGAAAAAATACAACTGAAATCTTTTTAAAAAGTTTTAAAATACTGTATAATTATATTATACTTTTGAAGAAGTTTTTAGTCATAATTTCTTTCTGTTGTCCATCTTAGAGGCAGTGAAGACATGGAGACACGTACAAGCCTAATGTCTGATGGAGATCTGCAGACTGAGAAGAAACAGACCATCTTGTTCCCTTCTTATGTTTACAAATTTCTAGTACTGCCAGATGGAAAAGTACAATGGTAAACCAAAAGAATGGGCATCTCTTTCTCAAACTGGGAATCATTCCCGGAGTGGGGACTGATCCCAAGAACACACTCAAAGCCTGTCGAAATCACAACTCCCAAAGGAGGTGGTCTTTCACAGAGAGAGGCAGCAAAAACAAACCCACCATTTTCAAGACCTCGTAATATTATCAAAATGTCTCATAACTTCAATATGTTATTTTAAAGTTCTCTAAAATACAACATACGTGTGTTTGTGTGTGTGTGTGTGTGTGTGTGTGTGTATTTCATTCTCTCTTCTTGAACACTTCAGATGCTCAGATTTTCACATTGGCTGGTGGATGCAGTGCTTTTTTACAACATGAGAACTCCTTGTGGGTTATTTACTCAATTACACACTTTTCATTACCTCTGAGAATCTGGACTTTATGTCTCTCATAAGCTCCTCTGATTGGGGATCATGTCTCTTTCTTCATTGCACACACTTCACTTCACCTGTGCTGCCAGTGGCTGCTGTAAGAGCCACCGCGCTCCATATATGCTTGACCTTTGGCTTTCTATTTCCTGTGCTCACTCTTCTCCTGACATTGGTCCTCAAATAGTAGAACTCAATTACTACATGTCATGCATTTGCTGAGATGACTAAACTGCTTCCTACAGCTATCAAATTCAGTGGTCTCTAAGGCAGTACAACAATTTGTCCTTGTTCCGTAGTTGTCTAAAACATCACAGTTTTTATAATGAACTACTGTTTACCAGCAACATTTTGGCACCACCTGAAAATATACCATTTACAGGTCATGTTTTTATGAGCTGTATGGAAAGACAAATGCATAAACTAAATTGTGTAGGCCAGAAATAGAATCTGTACAATCCTCTAGACCAGTAAATTGTTGAAGAAATAACCTGCAACTTGTGCACACACCTGTGATGTAGTTTGATCGATGTTTTTAAATATTTTTATGTTTTCAGAATGGTATTTTACAGAATGGTATTATACTGTAAAATAGATGTTAATAAGATTTTCAACCTAACATACATTGCACATAAAATATCATTACAAAAGTTTTTGGTTTGTTTATGACAGTCTCTCATGCTTATCAAGGCTGCATTTATTTGATAAAAAAATTAATAATAATAATAATAATAATAATAATAATAATAATAATAATAATAATAATAATAATAATAATAATAATAATAATAAAATGTAAAATAGTTGATTTCAATTTTATTTAAATTTAAGATGTAATTTATTCCTGTGATGGCAAATCTGAATTTTCAGTAGCCATTACTCCAGTCTTCATTTATTCATTTATTAGCTGAAAATATTTTTTTGTGGAAACCAATTTTTCATGATTCTTTAATTAATATAAATTAATTCAAATATAAATCTTCTGAGGCAACATTTTTTTCTAAATAGTAGATACATTTTACATTTACTTATTTTATTTTTTATTTATATATTTTTTTATTTTTACTGACCCTAAACTTTTAAACAGTAGTGTGTATGCAGAACAGTGCAGTGACATTTCAAATCACACTTGAAGAACAGCTGCACTTTAATTTAATCACCACATACCACACAACTCAAAATAAATATGAAAACAACAGTGCAAATAATGCAATGAATAGTACAAACAGTCAACAATGATCATTTGCATGTTTTTTTTTTCATGGTGTGCTGGGAAACAGTACCACATCCAACTCAGCAACTCCGAGATCAGTACTGAAAATGCAAAAATTCTTAATACATACAGTGCAGTATGTACATACAGTATATTCATAATAAAACTTAAAATACTCTACTTTATCTCTAATGTATATACAGTAAGTTAACAGATTATCATAACCGTAAGTTCTTAGATGTTGGCTATTTCAGCTTTATCAGTGCATATAAGGTATAACATATTCTCCCTCTTACATCAACGTACAGTACGTGCATTTTTAAGCTACTTTGGTGAATCTGTCAAGTGAATAAAGATAAATATAAATGCAAATAAATACAGTAAAAACTGGTAGAGAAGGTAGGAGGCAGATCATTGGAGAGAGAGGAAAATGAGATACACTATCACAGTGATTAACAGTGTGTGTGTGTGTGTGTGTGCACTTCACATATGTACAGCTGAGTAAGAAGCCATCTGTGCAGATCTGAGTTCACAGTTGTGGATGGTGTTATTTAAAGACCCTGTCAACTCATCTAAAGTAATGGATCTATCTCTCTATCTATATATCTATCTATTCATCCATCCATTACTTCTCAGAAATTACTTTCTGTAACCTTACCAACATCCTTCATCTCAATTCTCATTACATTTAAGGAGCCAAATTATGAAAAAGTTCAGAACTAGTTTCAGTGATTCTTAAGACCACAGGAGAGTAGCGGAGGTTCTTAAAAAAGGGCCTTTTAGAGATGCTAATTTGACATCCAGTGCTCGTATCCAGGCTGGAGGTATGTTTCGGCCTATGTTTTTTGCATTAAAGGGGTCATTGCTGTTGCTAAAAAGAACATTATTTGGTGTATTTGGTGTAATGCAATGTGTTCGAAGCACACAGCGTCTTCAGGACATGGCTGCAGCATCAACAATACTACAGCGAGAATAAAAGTTACTCCTTCTTTCTTTGTGTGAACATTTGGGCGGCATTATGCATATCTTCCCACACAGTGACGTAGACATGCGTGTTTAAATGAGGCGTTTTATGAGGGCGTGGACAAGTCTTAACTTTTATAAAGAATATCTCTTTGGATTTGAGACTTTAGTCTTTGCAAATTTACAGATCTTCTTTATGCACCAAGAGCTTGTAACACTCCAAAGAGAAAGGAAAAATTGAAATCGCATCACATGACCCCTTTAACGCCTTTTACAGGTGCCCAAACGCACACTAAGGTAATTTACAGGCCTTACGCACCCCCGAGGACTGACTCAAATCCCATTTTAGGCCCCAAGAGTGGAAACTGTCCTCTGGTCATTATACTTCATCAGACCCATGAAAGAAGCATTTGACTTTTCTGAGAGAGGGGGCTGATTGCCCATTTGAGTAATATAAAAAGACCTCCGCTTCAGCAGGGAGAAGGATGTGATTTCTGCGTCTAGATCTGCATGCCTCTCTGTGGTCTCTCTATAAACCCCCACACCCCACTACTGATGATGGCGGGTAATGGACCTGCTCCAGGGAGCGTCTTTGTGCTGCATGTTTGTTCATGTTCTGTGGGCTGATGGTTATCATTGTTACTGAAGGCATGCACTGAGGAAATGACTCTGTGGGAACCTGCAAGAATAAATGAGCACTGCCTGAATCTTATTTAAATCTGCCACTTGACAAATTGAAACTTTACCTCTTTTAAAAGAAACTTTGGGAAGAGTTACGCATGGGGTACGCCATTTTTAAGTTGTTACGCCTACATAAAATATGTAGGAGAAATGACGTACAGTGAATACAAAAAGTACTTGGACACTTTAGGCATATTTTAAAACTGAATAATTGACACTGAGTTAGAATATCAAACCAAGTGACACTTAATTTATATTTATATAAAGATTTATTTACAAATTACAAAATTACAAAAATGTAAGGCCCCACTTTATATTAAGTGGCCTTAACTAGGTTCAGTCAGGACCACTTTCGTCAAAGAATATTTATTACAATAAAAGCATACAGTTAATGTTGGCGGTATGGTTCTGTTCTGGGCGAACTCCACGCGCCCGTCCATGCAGCCATGCCTGGACATAGCGGGGAGAGTAGCAAATCAAACCCCCCTGGGGTAACAGAACAGTAAAAAAAGTTAATTTCAGCTTTTATCTCACAATTCTTTTTTCCTGGCAATTCAGACTTTTTTTTCGCGAAACATTTCACAATTTTGCATTTATATCTCGCAAGTTTACTTGCTGTTTCTTTGTGATTAATTAAATTTACAAGCTATTTCAAAGTAATTTTTTTTTCTAAATCAAATTATTTTCAGTGTACATTGCCAATTCAGAGAATATGAGGACAAATAAACCCTGATATGAGGAAAAGGAGGAGTGTAGAGAAAGGACATAAATCAAGGTCAGCCTGCTGGGTTCTAGGTAAGGTACGCTATGAAGTGGATCGTGGGATTGTGCCGCCATTAATGAAATGACACAGCAGGCTCTGCATCCCTCTAGATATCTACACCCAGGTCCGTTCGCTTTCTCAGCTCACGCACATTCACAACCATGACACCTTCAATCAATCAGCACCTGTTCAGATTAGCCTCTTATTCAACACCCACTGCATTGTGCTCTCCAAGGAACACGTAAATGTAGTGCTCTATAATTATATTGCTATGGAGACGCAGTTGGGTTCTCCATCATTTGCTCGTGACTGCTACACCTACATTTGATAGAGATACAGATTTTCCATAATTAACTGACAGTATACTGCTCTCCATGGTAAATCAGCTCCTGCCACATGTAACACGTAACAAGTTAATATTTAATTTACACCATAATTCACATAACCTTTCATTTTTTTAGACTTTTTTTGGTTCAGGCATATTAATGCAAGCAGTTTTACTAAAGGAACATATATATATCAGAATCAGAATCAGAATCAGAGTCTTCCGGAGCTTCTGGTTCAGTCAGGACCACTTTCGTCAAAGAATATTTATTACAATAAAAGCATACAGTTAATGTTGGCGGTATGGTTCTGTTCTGGGCGAACTCCACGCGCCCGTCCATGCAGCCATGCCTGGACATAGCGGGGAGAGTAGCAAATCAAACCCCCCTGGGGTAACAGAACAGATCCAGTAATCATGCATCCCATCCATGAAACAATTCACAATTTAACATGAGTTGTAGTAAACATCCAGATACATAAAGGATGTTTGCCATGTACTCCAAGACCTCACATATATCAGATTTAAATAAATAAATCCCAGCTAGGAGGAGTTGGGGATGGAGGAGGGAGTTAGAAGTGGCGTGCAGCCAAGCAATAGAAGAGAGGCTGAAAGAATAGGATTTAAATAGACTGCTGTAATAGGTGTCGAATCTGGATTGGTACACGTCATGAACAGCTGATCGTCAGCTGATGTGAGCTTGACTGACGTGGCCTGCCTGAACTAACACGATGCTCAATATATATATATATATATATATTATTTTGTACTGTTCTCTGAGGTCCATTTATAGTGTTATCAAGTTTTTTACATCAAAAAACATCATAATTTAGAAGTAATAGGCTATTTTCTGTCCTGTTTTGACCCCTCTCATCAGAACGCTCTGTTTGAATAGGTGTGCCGGATTGTAGACTCAGAAGTAAACGCCCACTGCTATGATTGGCGAACAGTTGTGTATTTTTGACAGCCTGCAGCCTTCATAGGTTAACGGTTTAGGTTAAAAACGCATAAATACTCAGTACATCAAACAATCTGTAAAAACAGACAAAGCAATAGAGACCACGTAATAAAAACAGTTACTCACACTTCTGTGGTGCGACATTACTGTCGGATCCAATATATTTGGCACAGCATCACCTTTTAGTTTTAATCTTTCTGAAAATCCTGTGTCGAATTGTGCTTTGTTTGTAAACGAATCCGCGAACAATGTTCTTACTGACGGGGCCTGGATCTGCACAGCGTCTTGTTGTCTTCGGAGCCATCTTTATCGTTTGGTTTCAGAGTAGACCTGTGTTAGTGCCTCTCTCGTTATTTACCCACTACGTGCACAAATCAGTGGGCGGGGCTAAACAGGCAGTGATGTAGGAGCAGGCATTGATCTTCCTCTGTGGAGGCGGGGTTTAGCCACACTATTACGTTATAAAGTGGCATATACCACAACCTGTCATTTTGGCAGATTGGCTTCAATATAAGCTGTTTTTAGACTAAGGAGAAAGTTTTGAGTTCTTAAACTTACAGGATGTTTTTATAGTACAGTGACCTCTTACATGTCAAAAGATCAAGGGAATTTTGATTTCTCAGTTCATGACCCCTTTAATGCTTTTTAATAGAAGTATCTTATGCTTACAAAATCTTTATTTATTTGATAAAAAACAGTATTATTGTAAAATATTTTTAAAATTTAAAACACTTAGCTATTTTAAAATGAAATTTATTCCTGTGATGGCAAAGCTGACTTTTCAGCAGCCATTACTCCAGTCTTTAGTGTCACATAATCCTTCAGAAATTTGATGATCAAGTGATTTTTTTTTTTTTATCAAACTTGAAAACAGTTGTGCTTCTTATTAGTTTGGTTATTCTTATTATTTTTAATAATATTTAATATTTATTTTTTTAATGATTCTTTGATGGATAGAACGTTCAAAAGAACATCATTTATTTGAAATAGAAATCTGCTGAAACATTATACATTTTCTTTACTGTCACTATTAATCAGTTTATTCTATCCTTGCCAAAAAAAAAAAAAAGTATTAATTTCTTCCAAAATATATCTTACTGACTCCAAGCTGTCGAATGTTAGTGTATATGCATTATTATTAATGCATTTTGGGTTTTTTTACATTTACATTTATTTATTTATTTAACTTTTAACTTTATTTTGACAGAATTTAATTTAAAAACACAACCGCTTTCTCACTAGTGCTGCAAAAAGAAACGAAAAAGTAACTAGATGCGTGTTCAATATAAAATGTCAAGATGTGACACGACTAGTTATTTTTATAAGGAATTGTGCAATGTTTTAACACCTTACTGTAAAAATAACGTCTCCCAACACTGTAGATACAGAGCAAAAACCGCCGCTTCGTCTGAACGTGTGAGGATCACATCCTCTGATTCAGAGCCTCCTACCTGACCCTGTGACATCAGATCCTGCGTGGGGCGTGCTGGCGCTGTAGGTGGTATGCTATCATCGGTCGTCTCAGAAGAGGGTTTACGCTCAGCAGTAGGTGTCTGGTGAGTTTTCGCAGCATACTTTGTTCCCCAGATACATAGCACATCATTAGGGCCCCCATTAATGTTGGGACATAGAGTTAACAGCTAAGCAAGAACAGGGCCCTCAGTGTCAAACGCCCTGCTCCATGTGAGCCACCTGCGCCGCACACGGTCACCCAACACATTTTAATTGAGCCGCAGAAATAGATCTGACCCCACTGGGAACCATTTTGTTTCTTATAAACCACCTGACATAAGCCTATGGTATTAACACCAACACATACTGTATGCTGCAAAAGGCTGACATGTTTGAAGACCTGAAGGAAGCAGATCTAAAGCCTTGGGGAGCGCTAAGAGTGTGAGTATATTTTTTTGGCATTCGATTTGGGGTCCCATTGGTGGCATCTGGTTAACAGTTTGTACATTTGAGGTGACAACTTTATCAAAACATCTGTCTGCATTTAGCACTCCATTACACTTGCATAATAGCTTGAGTTGTATTTACTAATCAAACGAGAGAGCATAAAAACGTATCTCTAATTTATGAGACCTTCAGTATTTCACATTACACCACAAGCTAGCTACTCACTATACAAAGTGTCATGTTAACCTCTGGAAAAAAGCATGAGAAATGTCTGAATGGTTTATGGAGAGTCTCAAGGCACTGAGCAAAATGCTTTATAAGACTGGATTTGACAAAGTATTGAATACCCTTCGCTCAGCAGCGTAGTATCATAATTGAACCCAAGGGCAAAAGCACCCCAAATTGCAGCCACTTAGCCACGCTATACTGTACCAAACATTTAATAATTAAAGAATCATTCCTACCGAGGGATAAAACAACAGCCTGAGAGATACAGGCAATGCCATCTGCAATTAGGCAGAGCTTAGCAGGCTGGTGTCAGAAGAGGTGTCACAGCTGTCCAAACTGTGAGTTTAACCAGCGTATCATGAGTGCTATTAAGCACCAGCTGACCCCCTGATGGCCTTCAGGGCTCAGACTGCCCACTGAGTCTTGTCTTTTTGGAAATGGTGCCCTGGTAAGCTCCTTCATTAGACGTCTCAGCCACCCACTGCGGCTACAATGATTTACCATGCACAAAGGGTGTTCTGAAGTACGGCTTGAAGAGCCGAGACCCGCAGGGACATAGCTAGTAGTAACCTATCCTTTCTGTAAGTTGTTTGTGGTTGCCAAGCAATGTATTAGCTTTAATATAAAGCTCACAGGTTTGTTTTGCATTTTGTTCATTTTACAGCATCTTTGAAAATAGATCAAATCAGAAAAAGTCACTGTAACTATTTTTAAATGTATCTTTATAAAAGGTTAAATGGCCCCATGCCAATACTGCAAGCTATTCTAATGTTAAGCTATAGCTGTTTGTGAAGGGTATGCCACTTTTCACACACACACACACACACACACACAATACAAATGAAACAAATAAAACAAATTGAAAAAAATGTTGAATTATTATTATTAGTAGTAGTAGTAGTAAAACAGTAGTATAAATTGCTACCCAAAAAAAGTTATTTGGACTAAATAGCAGAGGCCATGTGTAAATATAAAATTAAATAATGATTCAGCCCTCAGGGGAATCAAGATAACATAATGAAACAATGTTGGCTGTGATCATGATGTGCATTTGCCTTGAGAGATTCCAGAACAGATTAAAGGCTTTCAGCAAAATTCTTAAAAGATTAAGGGACCTGTTAATGCAACTATTGTAAGCCTGCTGGCATATATACGTACAACCTAAGATCAGCCATGAGTGGAGCCTGTCCAAATACCAAATACTGCAGCGCTGTTAAATGTATTGTGCTAATTCTGAGTACTGGGACAAAACAAACTACAAAACCGGAAAGAGAAAAAATCTACTTATAATCAACTAACTAAATAAACAAATGCTGGATTAATCTGTTCAGAAGTTTTCACCTATGTTTGGGTGTAATCTCCCACTGTTTGAGCTTTTCACAAAATGCATGTTTTTCCTTGCCTATCACTCAATATGTGTCACACAATCAGATACAAAAATAATGTGTCAAATATTTATCATACACTTCAGTGAGTTAATGAACTGAGACTACAGGATGGTTTCAAATGATTTTCAGCTCGATCTATTGAACTGGTACCACAGTCAGACAGAATATCTTCAGGTGTTAAGCAAAATTTTGTACTTGACAAGTTTTTTTTTTTCTTGTTGCATATGCGTGACAGAATTGACACATCAAAGTTTTGACAGAAAATAAGCAGAAGCACATAAATAAATAAATAAATAAAGATGTAATTAATATCACACACAT
>NW_015639782.1:684855-690932 GCF_001515625.1 Sinocyclocheilus rhinocerous | reverse complement strand
TATATATATATATATATATATATA
The DNA here is from genome assembly GCF_001515625.1 of Sinocyclocheilus rhinocerous. Classification (NCBI taxonomy): domain Eukaryota; kingdom Metazoa; phylum Chordata; class Actinopteri; order Cypriniformes; family Cyprinidae; genus Sinocyclocheilus; species Sinocyclocheilus rhinocerous. The sequence goes on along the minus strand of NW_015639782.1, from coordinate 690,908 downwards.
TATATGGTATTCAGATAATGGACTTATTTAGTTGGTCTGAGGACAGATGGTTTTGAGGGTCGTGAGGCAAATATTTTGAATAAAATAAAGAGATAAATCAAATAAAATGGTACATACTGTATATGTGCTAAATCAAATCATCTCAGATCTACTTATAATGTCTGATTCTTTTTAAATGAAAATGTTGCTATTTGAAAAAATAATGGCAGGTAATGCGGTTAAAGTTTCGTTCCATGTCCAAAGGATCAATGTTTGAACATATTTCTGATGTTTTTGGGGTTAATTAAATACCTGAGGCATAAAAATCATTGCCTTGAAATGAGCTGCTTTGCTTGTATGCCTTGACAAGCAGTTACAGACAGAGGAGGCGTCTGAAGCTTCAGGGACACTTGAAAACAATTCCCAAGCCATCAATGAGCAAACAAGAAAACTCTCAGCTGTCTCAAGGTTGATGTGAAAAGAGTTTCAGGGTGTTGGGGAGAGTGGACGAGGTTACAGGGCAAGGAGAAATAGAATGTGACGAGGACAGCGAGAGACAGAAAGACAGAGAGGGAGAGACTGCATTTAATCTCACAGTCTTTTATTTTTAATACCCACAGGTTCTTTTGTTCTCCCTTTGATATTTTCCTGCCTAGATTTATTGCAATACACCAACAAAGCACAGAATCAACAAAATAAAATAATCAACGAAAAGTATGACTTGACAGCTAATTCCACATCAAAACAGCAGCTGTGGGGTGATGAGAGAGGGACGGAGAGGGAAAAGTCAAGCACAATGTCACAAACATACTGCTGAGGGGCTCCTATACAGAATATGACTAGCTCCTTCTTGCTTCTCTTTGAATACCACGCACAAGCTATCAGCTTGTTTTAGTTAGCGCATAAAGTAGGAATTAGGGGTTAGGCAGGGTGCCGTTGTCCTCTGAAATCCACAACAGAGCCTGTGACGTTCGGAACAAGAACCAACACACAAATCCAGGATCAAACTGGATCCAAACAAACAAACACCCTGAGGGACCGCTATAAAGCGCCTGATGTGAAACTCATTAGTTCGGCAACTAATTGTCATTCTGTGTGGCATGACAAGTGATGACAGTCTATAAAAACCCAGATGCACATTTGATACAGTCAAGTAGGCAGGTAGGACCATTTTATTTATTTATTTAGATTTATAATTAATTGCACTAATTTAACAAGTTTAATTAGCATCCCTACAAAAAAAAGTGCTGTCAATAGTGTCCCCAACACAAATACTGAGAAGCAACAGAAGCGTACAGCAATGAACAGAAGAGCTTGCTGCAGTAGATGATGTTGCAGGACAGGCTGTCTTTACTGAAGGCCTGTGCAGACACAGATGTGCCTCTGTAGACGCAGATGTGCCCCTGCAGCTTTATGAGCTTCATACATTTATAATCTTGTATTCTGTAACTGTAGTATGCCTAGTTAGCATATTCATGACTAAAGTTTATATCATCACACTTTGTCTCTAGTGCACACATTAGTGCCACCTAAAACAAACCCTAATCATCAAATTTTTTATTGTTTTTTAGTAAAGTTAAACCGAACAGTGGGTAATTTAGTGCAAAACATTTTTTATATTTCACAATTAAAGGCAAAATATTGTACAGTTTGTTATATTTACGCTATCATTCAAAGTTTTATGGTCTGAAAGATTAAAAAATATATTATTTTAAAATAAAATAAAAATCACTCCAAAAAAGCTCAGCAAGGCGATGCTGTATTTATTTGATCAAAAATACAGTAAAAACAGTATATAATATTATAACAATAATATTACCATTTTAGTATCTGTTTTCCTGCGTTATATATGAGCATGTCTACACTTTGTGGTATATTTCTGTATTTTTACCTCCTTGTCTGGCGAACTCATCTGCTTCATGATGCACCAGGTCAGTCACACATCCCCCATAATGCAGGCGTGACTCATGATCAAAAGCCTTCAGGGTCTCGCTGGAGCTGTAGGATTTCTGGGTGGGTACGCGACATTCGTCGTTGTCCAAGGAGGAGGTGGTGAACTGGAAATCTTTCCCACAGCGGCCGTGGGTCAGTGTACGGTGCCTACGCTCTTTCAGATCCATGACAGCTGTTGCAGCCTGATGATCCGATCAGTCCGCAAGGTGGAGGTCTCAACAGCTGGACAGTCCTTCACCTGGTAATACAAGACAACACCAATCAATAGAGTACAAAATATATATGCCCTGCTGAAACGACCAGCATGGATTGCTGGTTTAAGCTGGTTAGTGCTGGTTTGGTGCTAGTGGACAAATAGAGCCATAGCCAACATAGCAAATCTTATCCACGGAAGCTTTCTAGAGAATCGTACTAACTAAGGACATTTCAACAGCACCACAGCATCCAAAATATAGACACGAACAGAATCAGAAAGCTTTGCAGAATTATAAAGAATTACAACATAAATTATTTACACTCCGTTAGGTTATACACTCTGCACGTGTTCGCTTATGAAACATTTTCGCTAATTTGATTATGCTTTCAACCACCAAAAAGAATGTGGAAAAATAATTTTACCATGTTTTAGCAATCCACAGTTCACCACTGATTTTGTTTAAAGATGAGTACAGAAAAGGGGCTGCTAAAGTTTCATTCTATATACTAAAAAGAAAACAAAGCATATCATTCCGTTAATATGTCAAAAGGCTAAATTCTGCCTGTGAACTACATAAAAAAAATATGAAATGGAAACTTTGGCTGCATGGTGCATTCATAAACAAAACAGTGGAGAGACATCTAAACAAAAAGAAGCAGCTGTCATTACAGCCATAATCACAGATGAAATAGTGGAGCAGGAACTGAGACGTGTGGAGGAGTAAAGTCATGATGCCTGTGAAGAATGAGTGATAGAGTGAAAGCGAGGAGAAGAGGGAGGAGAAAGGAAATGACTTGAGGGTATTGCGAGTCTCTCCCTCATTATCGCAGACAGAGTGAGAAAAGCTCCCTCTGTGGCCGAGAGAGGATAATCACAGATGCCTGGATGTGCCGCTGAAAACAGGGAGCCAAACACAGCCCGGCCCGATCATATCACATGCTCACACACAAAAACACCAGCACTAATCTATTTTAAATACTATGCATACTAGCTGAGATGATATCCCAGTACCACCATAAGTTTTTTTTTTTTAATCTGAAGGTGCTTTTAATGTTAAAATACAATGCTAAATGAAACTACTTTAATTGTATTTTGGAGGTTTTAATACAAATGTGAATTAATATTATTATTATTATTAATATTATTATAACTCAATGAAACACACAGTATTATGTGATTAACTGTGATTTAATCATAAAAATTGGTTAGTATTTATTTATTTTTTATTTTTTGATTAACCATTTTTTTATGTGTTTTTTATGTGATTAATCACATTTGCTGTGACTAATTTAATCATTACCATAAGCACATTGCCATTCAAAAGTTTGGGGTAAGTAAGAAATTCATTTTTTAGTGAGCAAGGATGCATAAAAAATTGATTACAAGTGACACTAAGGACATTTATTATGTTACAAAAGATTTATATTTCAATTAAATGTTGTTCTTTAGAACTTTCTATTCATCAACTAATCCTAAAAACTGTATGACACATACACACACAAAATCAAAAATGATAAGATTAAATCTTTCTTGATCACAAAATCAGAATGATTTCTGGAAGATCATGTGACTGAAAAATTCCGCAATCATAGGAATAACCACATTTAAAAATATATTCAACTAGAATACTGTTATTTTCAATCATAATGTTACTGTTTTATTGCATTTTCAATCAAATAAATGTAGCCTTGGTGAGAAAAAAATGTATCCGTAAAATTAAACCATTACATAAATGTAGAATCAACATAAAATACTACTACTAATAACAATAATAAGCTGCTCCAGCTGCTCATAGGACATGTGTGGACAATTATTGTTTGGGTCATAACCAGGAAAGTCCTGGAGAGAGTGTCTGAAAGAGGGGTGCGTAATAAGCATAAACATAAAGCACAAAAAAAGAATGCTGAATTAATACAGAGCATGTAATCTCAAAAACTAAATATGTTCATTTTCTCTGCACAGTTTTTCATTATTATTATTATTTTTTATTCACCTGTCACTGTGCAACTCTTCAGAGCATGTGCACTACCCACAAAGGCAATGTTTCGGACACAAATGCCATTCTAACTTCAGACATGATTCCACGGTTTTAGCATGAAAGCGAGTTGACAGTAATTAGACACTAATTAAAAGTAAATTCACCCACACTAGTCCAGCTGCAGGCAGCCTTCCTCCACAAACTCTCACAGTTATTATACCTGAGCTGTCTTGAGTACATAGAACGTCAGGGGGAACTTTAGCCGGCCCCTCTGTGCCTGTCTGTTACTAAGTGCGGTCAGAACAAACTCTGCCTGCTCCTGTCCCCCTCAACAAGCGCTCTCCACGCTGTTCCACCTGCATTAGCTTGATTGGAGGAGAAGTCCACTGCCCCAGGGACAGTCCTGCATTCGGCGCGGAGAGGATGACTTTCCTGCACGGCAACAGATCATTACATAACAACGCGGCCACTAGCTGTCCCGCACATACTGAAAATAATTGAATATAATCAGGTCACCTAACATAATTATTTACTGTGAAACACTTGCATAAAAGAACAAGAGAGACAACGCGTGCGACACTGGCTTAATGCGGATTCATTAAAGGAGACTATAAGGTCATTTTAAGATTTGCCTCCGGTGTCTGTTGATTAGAAGCAGATATTTTATGTTTAGAAAGGCCTCATTATAGGCGAAAATAAAACATTCAATCACAGAGGCCATTAACGGTTCAGAATGGGAGTGTTTACTACGGCGAATATAAAACAGACAGAGCTTCAGATTGTGGAACGCAGAAAAAGTCTTTGCTTACAAATGAATGCCCAATTACCGTATATGTACATTCAAATATTAAACAGTCCACTTCAAGTCAAACATGTATTCTATTCATTGCATCTGACCTTTCTTCACTCTACCAGGCCTGCACTGGAAAGCTTTGTTGTGATGTCTGGAGTGGGTTATTTGGTCAGCCATTGGGCTGCAGGGGCCTTTCAGAACACTGATTTCAGGTGCAGTGACGGGGGTTTCTGCGAGAGCGTCACATGCAAGGGTGTGTGGGATGGAGGAAGGGCTGGCTAAAGGAGGGCCCTGGGGCTGCTCTAACACCACAGTGGTGAGATGATGCACGATGGTGTGGAGAAGAACCGGGTCAATATGAGCCCAGGCTGCAGCACAACCAGGTCAGTCTTTCCATTCATTACAGGCAGTAGAGGAGAAGTGAGGCCTCAGGGATCAGAGCAGATCCTGCCTCCCTTTCCTCAGGCTCAGCCCGCTGATTCTCCCCTTTCACAGGACAGCCATCCTCCCCAGAGAGAGTGATGGGGGATATGATGAAGAAAGAGCCATGGAAGGAAGAGGAACAACAGGATGGTGGAAGAATCTAGGACAAGTTATCTTTCTTTCTTTCTTTCTTTCTTTCTTTCCATTCATCTTATCTATCTATCTATCTATCTATCTATCTATCTATCTATCTGATTGTCAGTCTGTCTATCTATACATCTATCTGTCTGTATGTCTGTCTATCTGTCCATCTACCATCTATCGATCTATCTATCCATCCATCCATCCATCCATCCATCCATCTATCCGTCTATCTATCTATCCGTCTGTATGTCTGTGTATCTGTCCAGCTACCCATCTATCCATGTACTTGTCTATCTATCTATCTATCTATATATATATATCCGTCTATCTATCTATCCGTCGGTATGTCTGTGTATCTGTCCAGCTACCATCTATCTATCTATCTATCTATCTATCTATCTATCTATCTATCCGTCTGTATGTCTGTCTATCTACCCATCTATCCATGTACTTGTCTATCTATCTATCTATCCATCCATCCATCCATCCATCCATCTATCTATCCATCTGTATGTCTGTGTATCTGTCCAGCTACCCATCTATCCATGTACTTGTCTATCTATCTATCTATCTATCTATCTATCTAT
>NW_015639782.1:660808-683457 GCF_001515625.1 Sinocyclocheilus rhinocerous | reverse complement strand
TCTATCTATCTATCTATCTATCTATCTATCCATCTGTATGTCTGTGTATCTGTCCAGCTACCCATCTATCCATGTACTTGTCTGTCTGTCTATCTATCTATCTATTTGTCAGTCTGTCTATCTATACATCTATCCATCTGTATGTCTGTCTATCTGTCCATCTACCATCTATCTATCTATCTATCTATACAACTATTCTTTGTGTGTGTGTGTGGTGATGAATGAACATTGAATTTCAGGTCAAGAATCTGTGCTTAACTTGTTCCAACACACAAAATGCCACAGTCACAATCTATGTGAGACATAGGCAAGCGATGAATACCCAAACAGAGAATGCAAATAAAACAGCAGTGCAGACCATGAAATTGCAGCTGAACTGAAGGCTTTACAGGAGAACGATAGAAGTGTTGTGAGTTAATCTGAAAAAATACAGAGACAAAATTTTGGCATGGCGAAGAGCTTCTGCTTAAATGTAACTTTCAAGGGCGAGAGCTTAAAAATGACACGGGTCTCCGCAGAGACAGCTCAGTATGAAAAATCTGGCTGCTACACAGAGATCACCAAGCATTTAAGCTGGGAGCACTATTATCAAGGCAAAGGCAAAGACATAAACAAACCCTTAACCTCAGAGATTCGGAAGTTGAAGCTTCATTGTAAATAATGACATAATGTTCTATTTAAGATGGCAGGGTCACATTCTAGTCTAAATGTCTGCAGCAGCAACATTAAACCCAGAATAAAGTGACAACAAACATTAACAAACATGGCCCTGAATTCTCCTCTCAGTTTATGGTATGTGGCCTCCAATGCTTCAAAAAATACAGCTATTACTTGAGTCATATAATGTAAAAATGTAAAAAATGCAGAATAACTACAAACTGTCGAGTTGAAACATTAGAAGGTATTTTTATCTGAGACCGCAGCACTTACAGTTATAAACTAAATGAGATGTATCTTTCTTGCTTTGAAATTAATTTAAATGACATTAAGTGAATCAATCAACATACAAAGCCTTACATGAATTAGTAATAACTTGACCTCTGCTTCTGTAATTCAGCAAATCACAGCTTTTTATCTGCATTATACAGGCTGTAGCTATAAATCAGTTACATATCATGGATGAATGAATGAATGAATACTGTCTGAGTGTCAGAAATAGACATTATTGTATTTATTTTATCTTCGTCCAAACTGTTTTTTTATGCTCATTTAACACCACATGCTTAAAATGTATTTCAAAGGCAAATAATTCAGAAATGTGATAAGAAATTTCCTTACCAATGCACTGAATTAAATTGGCATAAAACACACATACACATCAGGGCACAATTTACTTGACAGGTAATAGGATGAGCTCTTTGTTTTCATTTTAGGAGGAAGTCAGAGGGGAGAGTTCTCTTAAGCATGTAGAGCATACAGATGTTTCAGTGGTATGTTTTATCTGCTGTTCAATTTTAACGTGTGACATTAGTGCCTTTATTTCGCAGACAGATGAGATGAACAAATCTGAAATTGTGCCGCAGCCTTGATGGCAAAGAAAAGCAGAACAGAGGAGAACTGTGTGGCTTTTGATTAAGATTTTAATGAGTGCATCCTCTCCCAGGCAGAGGTCATTAATCATGTCCTATATGGAGGTATGACCGACAGGATAGAGTCTGTTCATGGCAATCTTCAGCTGGAACCAGGTCGCCATTTTAGGTCCACACATGACCAATTTCTAGTGATGCACTTATGCTCAATTTTTCCCTCTTATTTTCTCTCTCTCCTGCACTATATCTCTCTCTCTATATATATATTTCTTTACTCCCCCCATCTCTCCAGGGAAACCCTCTCCTCTTCTATATCTCACCTTCTGTGGGAAAAGAGATATTCATATTATGCGGCAAATAGTGCCAAGCTGCTCTCTATTCTAAAATGTATTACAACAATCACCTTTAATATGAGTTGACCTGTGAGAATATTCAAGCCTGCATAAACAAGATGAGATACAGTTCACTTCAATTCAGTGCAATGTTATTTCACAGCCTAAACAAACAACGGGCAACAACGAAGGCTTGAATGAATATATATGAAAATATATGTACTACGCAATATTGCGTAGTATATATAGAATAAATTCTTGAAATATATTTGATTTAGTTAACAGATAAACAAGAGAAAAAACAGTGCGACCCATAACGTAGCCTATATACTCTGAGTGTCAGTTCATTTTTGTGACAGGCTTAATTTGTTCACAGAAAGGAAACTCAAATGGCAGAAAGCCACATCCTATTTGTTTTCTTTATTTTACAAAAGCACAATGTTTTGTTTTCCTATTACTACAAAGTAAGTGCAAAATACTGCATCCCAGCACACATGACACGATGATGCACTGTGTCTCTCTCTCAGTATCTGGTTGACATGACTGTGCATGAATTGTGGTATAACTTTTGTGTCCGTGGTTAAAACAAGATGTTCATTATTTCTCCGCCGTCTTGAATGATGCTTATAATGAAATTGTGGTGTGCGTCATGGCAGGCGTGGCGTACTGGTGTGTTCACTGCGCAGACTCGTTAGGTACGTTCGACTTGAAGCACGGCTACAGACGGCGATCAACGAGAGTAGCCGCTTGCAGTCGGGGGCGGAGTTGAAAACGGAGCCGTCAAGCCGGACACATTCTGCTATCGCTAGAAAACACTAACCGTCACAACCACGCAGTCGCCAGAGCGAAGGTGAAAACGCGTGCGGTAGCCTAATTAAGGACCGACGGAGGGAATCTGCTGCTAGGGGAAACAGTTAGAAACAGCGCACGGCCTGGTCTGCTGGGAGTTTGAGTAATGACTTCCTCTACAGCTCTGGCGAGATTACGTCTAAACCCACGCCGTATCACGCACAAGCAGAATACCACATACATTAACCTACAGCTCACGTAGGGTGAAATAACCGAGATGGTCTGATGCTCCGCTGAGTGTTTCCAGCACTGGAAAAAGGCATATCTAAGCACACTTCCTAATGTAAATGTTTATTTTTTCCTTTCTGCAAGGCGTGCAAACATATGCTGAGAGCCCGACGAGAAGTTCAGAAGTTAAGAAAAGCTGACCAGCTTAACGCCTGCAACAACAGCAGATGAGGTACATGAATAGCACCAGGTGAGAGTGTGGCTCTGGAGCACAGGTGCACCTCTCATCTCCTCTCCACGCAACCTTGATGAGGGTTAAAGAGACGTTGGGACTTTGACACAGACGGCGCCGAGAGCAGAAGTGAGCGAGTGACCCACGGGCCGTGCCAGGGCTGCCAGAACCGGTCAGACGTCACCCGCCGGCACCTCCCAGCATTATTAAAACAATACACTTGACAGCCTCGTACCGTAATCTCGGGGAAGATTAGTAAATCTGTGTCACAGCTTGACATTCTTACCATCTGCTGGGCAAATTATTCAAATTTGCAATAAATGCCACCATAGAGAGTGGTGATGCAGTGTAATTAGTAAACTGACAGAGGTGCCACGTTATGGCTGAGTGAAGCTGCATTTTTCTTCTGCCTTATTGTTGGTTTTAATCTTCATATCACAGGACACGAGAAGAGCAGGGCAAAACATGTTAGAAAGCCACAGAACCACTGTTTAAAGACCTCCTGGGTAAATGACACGCACGGCCAGGAGCCGAAACCTCTCCACCTTGAATAAATGCCAGTGGAGACACATTTCCTGTGCGGGAAATGTCAGCGGGAGAGCCGTGAGTGGGCCGACTCATCTGTGGTCTTCATCAGGTGAATAGGACACCCCTCCTCATCATCATAGCTCAATTTAGAAGACAGTGATAAAAGCACAGAAATCACTTCACGCCCTCACTCTCTAATTTAAACCCACTGAAACCCCCATGTTACAAATACTGGGCATTCAAAGACTAGCTAGGATTGGCTCACAGATCAGTTTACGAGTTTCTTTCTTCTGTTGAACACAAAAGAAGATATTTTGAAGGATGCGGGTAACCAAACAGTTGATAGTTCCCATTGACTTCCATAGTATTTTTTTTCTCCATACTGTGTAAGTCAATGGCTGTTACCAACATTCCTCAAAATATCTTCTTTTGTGTTCAACAGAAGAAAGAAACTCATACAGGTTTGGAACAACTTGAGGAGTGGAGACACATTTCCTGTGCGGGAAATGTCAGCGGGAGAGCCGTGAGTGGGCCGACTCATCTGTGGTCTTCATCAGGTGAATAGGACACCCCTCCTCATCATCATAGCTCAATTTAGAAGACAGTGATAAAAGCACAGAAATCACTTCACGCCCTCACTCTCTAATTTAAACCCACTGAAACCCCCATGTTACAAATACTGGGCATTCAAAGACTAGCTAGGATTGGCTCACAGATCAGTTTACGAGTTTCTTTCTTCTGTTGAACACAAAAGAAGATATTTTGAAGGATGCGGGTAACCAAACAGTTGATAGTTCCCATTGACTTCCATAGTATTTTTTTTCTCCATACTGTGTAAGTCAATGGCTGTTACCAACATTCCTCAAAATATCTTCTTTTGTGTTCAACAGAAGAAAGAAACTCATACAGGTTTGGAACAACTTGAGGGGTGAGTAAATTATTTTATTTTTTTTTTTTTAACTATCCCTTTAAAGCAGAGATGGCCAAACTAGGGCCGGTAATCTTTAATTTGGCCCGCCATTCCATATACAAGACGAGAGGAAAAATGCCATTGATTCAAGGCTTGTTGGTATAATTACTATATTGTCTTATCGTACGAAATATGGACATGACCGCAATAAGTTTTGGTGACGCAATATTGCCCATTGTGTTTATATGCATGTTTGTTTACATAAAAAATTTATTTCAAAAATATTTTAGCTATACCGCTGCCTCTGACATCTGGTTTGCTCTCTATCTGTGTCTGAAGCCCAAGACACACTGCACGATTTTGATTTTGTCTGTTTGGCACTACCTACCACTGTGAGAAGACTTTTAGTCTGATGAACCTGAACAAGTGTAAAATGAGAAGCAAATTAACTGACTCTCACCTACATGATATCCTGACTCTGTCAGTAAGTCAGCTGCAGCCTAATTTGGAAAACATTTGAAAAATAAGGACCAGCGTCATGTCTCTCATTAGAGGTCACTGATTTTGCAAGCACATGGCTGCGTTACTTTTATCTTGAATAGCTGTATCAGGCATTGAACTCTATTGTACTATAAATGGGAGTGTTTCAATGTTTTCATTGTACCTTAAGTTAATTGAACTATACAACTATTAATTCATTTTTAAATATTATTAACTCATAAATGAAGGGAACCATGATAAGTTTAATTTTGATTTAATACAGTTTGGTATAATGCAGTGTTTATTTCCGGCCCACGGCCCTCAATCAAGTATGATTTTTGGCCATTCATAGGAAAAAATTTTGAGCTCTTGTGCTTTAAAGGGATAATTTACCCCAAAATGACAAATCTGTCATCACTTACTCATCTTCATTCTTTTGTACAGAATAATGTTAGGCAAAATAATGTTAGGCAGGATGTTCGTGCTGCTCTTTTCCACACAAAAAGAATTGGTGACCATGTCTGCCCAAAAAAAAAAAACACCATAACAGACAGTAGTCTCTATGATGTACGTACAATGATACTAGTGTATTGCAGCTATACAATAGGTTGGTGTGAATTAAAGATTCAATTTGAGGAAAATATTTCATTTGACATGCCATATTTGAATATACTCATGAATTCATTAATATTTGTTTTACCTCAAACAAAGCTAACATTTGTCACCATAACAAATTTGTCATGTGGACTTCTTTTCTAACATTTCTTTGAGTTTGAGATCAGCAAGAAAGTAATCATTTTATTCAGCAAGGATCAAAAGTGACAGTACATTTATAATTAATAAAATATTTCTATTTCAAAATAAAAGCTGTTAATTTTAACTTGCTATTCATCAATCCTGGAGAAAAAAAAAGTATCATGGTTTCCACAAAAAACATTTAGTAGCACAATTATTTTCAACATTGATAATAATAAGAAATGTTTCTTGGGCAGCAAATCAATATATTCGAATGATTTCTGAAGGATCATGTGACACTGAAGACTGGAGCAATGATGCTGCAAAATTCAGCTTTGCATCACATATATTAAAATAGAAGAAAAAAGTATTTTGGATCAAACAGATTATTTTGATCAGAATCTTTTTTTGGTTAACCATCTCTTTAATGTCAATGAGACTATTCAAAATCTCTTTATGTAGTTAATGTATCTCATGAGAGGAATAAGGCAGAGCAATTGGTCACCAGAATAGATTGTTAAGCTAGTTTTCCCAGAATGCCGATGGGCCATGGGTCACCACACAACCTTGCACACATGACATCATAATCAGGGCCTAGCCACAGCAAACAAGTCTGGAGAGAGGCAATTAATGTCCATCAGATAAACAGTCACAGATGACTGAAGGCTGGTCTGGCCAAGGGACAGCTGAACCCAGAGGGCTCAATGACAGGGTGACAGGGGGAGGGAATATGCAATATGCTGCACACTCAGAGAACCATTGCCAACGGACACCAGATCTTACAGTGGGAAATTCAAGATGGACCTGCATGAAAAATAAGACAATAACGCTCACATCTCAATATGACAAAGTAAATATCGCGGTTGCATACTGGCAGGTCTTTGAAAAATGACTCACACCTTCACAATAGCAAATATGTCACTGTACATCTGTAGCCAATATGTAATTTTCTGCAAATGACAATAACTCAAAAATGCATTGCAAATTGCAAGAAAACTATCAGAAAATGCATCATGTTTTATTACATATGCAGCACCGCCACTAGTTGCTTGGCTACTAAAATAAATAAATAAATAATATTAGGAAAAATTATTTGAATAAAATAAAATATGAAGCCGTTTTTGGTCTGATGTGATGCATGTATAGAGGGCAAAACATGTTTTGATTAAATTTGCTGCAAAACTAAGCATGCAGGTAGACACATATCCACTGAAAGGTGCACAAGAGGCTGTTGTTTGAAGAACCATTAATGAAAAGACTGAACACAGGAAAGTTTAGAGTGACGCTCAGTGGGTGATACAGAGGCCCAGCACTGTTTCCCAAGGGCACTTCATCCTCCCCAGCTGTGCCACATGTATAATGTGCATCATTTTCCCACCATGTCCCATTTTATCTACAACCCAGTCACGGACGCTGAAGAGCATGCTACATAAACAAGTGCCTTACAATTTATGAGTTAACATCCTGCAAAGCAGTGACAACATTCACTGGCTCTGTCTATCCTCCTCTCTCTATCGAACACCAACCCATTCCAAAATTTTCTGGACTTCCTCCCCCTCCGCCTACTCTGGTGTCACAGGGCTGAAATTGCCTTTGGGGCCAATAGAAACACGGTTCCAGCTCCAATAACATAGTTCACTGGTCCAATTAAGCATGCTAGATTTAGCGTCATTAGGAGAGACATCTTTTGGAAGGAAGAAATTCGGGATGAAATGAAGGTTGCACCAGAGTGCAGAGAGCGGGAATGGCTGCCTTTCCCATATATCCAACATGGCAGTGCATTTCACATTCAAAACAACACTCAGAATAAGCAAACATTCAGTTTAGACTAGTGTAAGGATGCTTAATTCATGGCCATTTGGAACATCTGATTCTGATATTCTTATATAATGACCTGAGTTTATAACTGACTGATTTGACAGATTTCCCACTATCTAACTAACTCTATATAAGAGTGAAAGACTTTAAACATGAAGTCTTACTGACCCCAAATGTAATTACTAAATACTAAACTAATAATATGAGCATAAGAGACTTCATATTAAATATTACTGACCCCGCCAATTTATATAAGTTTATTTGTTTATATTAAAATTCAATATAATAATAATAATAATAATACATTTTTTTATTTTTTTAAAGCTGGTGTATACAGTTAGCTGTTCAATATTGCAAAATAAACCTTTAATAAACTTGTCAGGATTTATTTTTTGGATTTTTGACGGCTTCATTCTTCCTTTTGTATCCATGCTTTCCTTTAAATTTATATCCAGCCTCATGAAAAGCTATTTGGTATGGCAACATTTGAGCAATACAGAGAGCGCTGTCGGCCATTCATATACAACAAACAAATGACCTCCAAGGTGGCTTGATGACCGTGGACACAGCATGGGTGACAGTGGAACGTTAAGCGTGAGTGGGACCTCCAGGGAGGCGCAAGACAGTGGGTGTGAAGAGATCTGACCCTCAGCTGAAAAAGAAACTACACAATGCTTCAGGTCAGTGTCACTGATAACAGCCATCATGCCACAGTGGCCAGACTGTAAATCCAAGGACATCAACACAGCTAGTGTACGTTCCAAAAAGTCAGCTCAAAACTTTAGAAATGAGCAACCTATGGGCAACAACATGTGTAGGTATAGTCTCACATACATTGGATACAGAGTAGTTTAAATATGCAGCTGGAAACATCAGTCTTGTAAAGCTGAAGTGTGACGTAGATGCCATATTGATGGAAATGAGAAGGGAAATGTGTTCTTCCTCCACTCCATGGGGGACTTTGGGATTTTATGCTAAATGCACATCCACCAGTCACTTCGCAGTGTTACTTCCCAGTGAGAGCCTACAGGCGATAGTGCTTTTTTATTTGTTTGTAATGTTAAAGCATTCCACAAATGGCCAAGTCAGTGGTGTAAATTGTGCGTACTTACATTTAGGCAATCGACAGAGCTCGTTACAACAAAACACAGTGGCTAAATTTATTTAGAATGGACTGAAAATCCAATAGGCCAGTGGGAAGGAGAGAGAGAGAGGGAGAAATAGGCAGAGACGCAGAGGGACAAATGGTAAAGAGAAGGAGACGCTGAGAAGGTAAATTGAAAATGCAAAAGATTGCACAGAAATTATCTACCGTGAAGATGCTACTCTGAGAAAAAAAAAAAAGATGAACCATGGGACCAGGTATAGCACACTGCAAACAAAGAGCATCTGTCATTTTGTTGTGTTTCTAACTGCTTATTAAATAGCCCTGTAAAATGAAATATACGGGAGCATAACTACATGACAAACAGGTCAAGATGCATCCATTACATGTGAGGTGATGCTGAGGCAAAATCGATTTTATTTAGGATGAAATGAAATATAGATAAGATAAGATAAGATTGCATTAACTAACATTAACTAACAGTGAGCAGTACATTTGTTACAGTATTTATTAATCTTTGTTAACATTATTTTTAATAATGTATTAGTAAATGTTGAAATTAATATGAACTGAGATTAGTAAAAGCTTTACAAGTATTTTTCATTGTTAGTTCATGTTAACTAATGTATTTACAGTAACTAATATTAACAAATGGAAACTTATGGTAAAGAGTTACAAAACTTAATTGAATTTAATTGAATTTAATTGAATTTAATTGAATTTAATTTCACATGGAACTGAATGAGTAACTCCATGGTATTTACAGTTGTCTGAAATTTCCAAATTTCTCTCTGTTTCCCTAGTCTTGCAGTGTCATTTTCACTCCATGTTCCTGACTTCATTTACACCTGTTCCAGTAATGTCTCTATCTATCTTTCCCCTTTTCAATAGAAATCAAAAGCTTTTTGACATAAACTTAACATAAAAGCTTTTGACATAAAAAGCTTATTTCTCAGCTGAGCAAAAAAAACCTAAAAAAACATCTAGGTAGCCCTAAAAAAAAAAAAAAAAAAAAACGTGGAAGAGGGGATTGAGAGTGTGTGAAAGCAAAGAAAGTGTCTGATGCGGCCTCCGCAGTGAGAGCGCTGAGGGAGCAGACGCCCTCTACAAAACAATTGCTTGTTTGATTAGAACATTTTCTCCTAACCTAAAATGCACTGCTGCACTGCTTTATGTAATACCGCACAAATTATCTTCACTCTTCCGTTGGTCTGGTCTCTCAGTCCCTCAATGGCAATGAAATTTTCTTTATTCAACTCTTGATTCTATGCTGGATGGACTAATTAAACAAAGGTAGAGTTTGAAGGGTGATTACGGCAGACTGATTAATCTCCGAAGAGTGAAGAGATTCTGAGTGGGCTCAAAAGAGTGTTTGAGAAAACGTTGCTTCATATTCTCACCTCCGACGTGGGATGTTGGGGTTATTAAACGCACACACACATACACACACACATACACACACACACACAAACACACAAACACATTGTTCTCGGTCATGTGTTCCTGCTCTAATTGTATCCACTCAGCATCACTTTCCATCCCCTTGTGCTTCCTTTCATTTTGTGTAAAGTCTTCCTCTGTCCCTGTGGCTGGCAGCACATGTCATCCTGCAGTAATTATCTTCACCCATTCCGGAAAGTGACCTTCAGCAACTCTGAGAAACATACTAATCAGAGAGTAATTAGAACAGATTTGTCAAAAGCAGGCAATGTGAGCCTCAACAGCGATCGCTCCTTGCACGGGCCTGCTTCTAGTTAGTAAAGGGGAAGAGTCATACAAACATCCAATGTTTGCACCACAGGGAATAAATCAACCATGGACAGGAATCATTTTTGCAAATATTCTTTGTTTTTAACAGAGAAGTGTGCCATTTTCCCACCCTGATGCAAGGTACTCCTGACCGAATGAGATCTGCACTTACAGCTGTTCTAGTAAGTGTTCAAATAAAGCAAGTCAGAAAATATAAAATAAAGAAAACAAAATAGAGCAAAACAAACCAAAAAATACAGCTTTCAGTTAATAAACAAATTGTAATCAAATTACATGATCAATTATTACAAGGTTTGCGGATTATTTATATTTAGGCAGGGGGTATGTTGTGTTAATTATTATTAATTTTTTTAAATATAATTATTCACACTAAATAAATAAATAAATTATGTTATGTTACCAAAAAAAAAAATCATCCAAGTAAAGCAAAACAAAAAGTAAAAATGTATGGAAATACAGAACAAAATAAAACAGAAGACAAAAGACAAAACAACCAAGCAAAGCAAAACTAGATCTGCACTTACAGCTGTTCTAGTAAGTGTTCAAATAAAGCAAGTCAGAAAATATAAAATAAAGAAAACAAAATAGAGCAAAACAAACCAAAAAATACAGCTTTCAGTTAATAAACAAATTGTAATCAAATTACATGATCAATTATTACAAGGTTTGCGGATTATTTATATTTAGGCAGGGGGTATGTTGTGTTAATTATTATAAATTTTTTTAAATATAATTATTCACACTAAATAAATAAATAAATTATGTTATGTTACCAAAAAAAAAATCATCCAAGTAAAGCAAAACAAAAAGTAAAAATGTATGGAAATACAGAACAAAATAAAACAGAAGACAAAAGACAAAACAACCAAGCAAAGCAAAACTAAATGTAAAAATGTATGGAAATATTGAACAAAATAAAACAAAAGACAAAACAAAATATAAGTGTATGGAAATATGGGACAAAACAAAAAGCAAGATAAGGAAAAACATCAACACAAAGCAAAACAAAGTAAGTGTATGGAAATATGGGACAAACAAAACAAAACAAAAAGCAAGATAAGACAAATCATCAACACAAAGCAAAACCAAAAGTAAAAATGTATGGAAATATGGAACAAACCAAACCAAAACAAAACAAAGACAAAAGAAGACAAAAAAGCCAAGCAAAACAAAACGTAAAAATGTATGGGAATCTGGGACAAGGAACACATTATGAGTGTTCTCAATCATTTATTTAGCAACACACGACAGAAAACACATTAGCTTGAATGCATGAGTAAGGAAACATGCAACCACAATGAGTGCCTATTCAAGATGTTTATCCCCTTGACATTTACAGCTGTCATGATCTAACATGTCTGTCTCTCCATTTTAATGACTAAAAGTGCTTATGGACAAAGCAGATCTCTAGCATTCCTCTCGTTTCCACTTGATTTGGCTCTCATCTTCACAAACACCAATGCAAAACATCCCACATCAAAGCACTGCACACGCTCTCGTTCTGATCGCATCTGCAACACTTACAGCTGCAAACACATGAAAGCCTCATTCTGTTCTATGTAGATTAGAAGGTGAAACATGGCTCTAAAGCTATTTCCAGGGGAAAAAAATGTCTATGTTGTGCATTGATGGTCAACTTTAAATGACTAAGTATGGGGTGTCTAGCTAAGTGGAACACCATTAACACTTTCAGCAACTTGAAAGTGCACATTTTCAAGGACATGCAATTACCTAAGATACAGATACACATATTGGCTTGTCACACTTGAAACTGTAGCATAGCTCAACATAGCTCTGGGTAAACATAATCCTGATTTATCTAGTTCCATGTACAGTATTACACTGTTTATACCTCATCCTGGGTTAGAAATTAATCCTGGGTAATTAGGTTATGAAATTTCATTCAGAACATTCCTATCTCTAGATTAAGATTCTTATTTGCATATGTATAATGTTTATAACACTGATGAGACAAATACAGCATGCAACCTGTTTTAATAACCGCTCGTCCATCTGTGGAAATGTCACCACATAAATCCACTCTGGATATCTTAAGTCTTCTGAAACATGGCAAAAATAATAGTTTCTTCATCGCTCATTAACACGTCATCTCTGTACAACATTTTACACTGTTAATAGAATAGAATAGAATAGAATAGAATAGAAGTACTGAAGCTGAAAATAAGCTCTGTGTCAGGGAGATGGAGGTGCAGATGTCTTCAGACTCTAGGTGAATGAAACACGAGGGCGGCCGAGTGACAGAAGGAACACAGAGATAACCGGCTTCTGATGATGTACTTATTATTGTGCGTTATTGGTACGTGCCTCACTGGCACAGGACAGAATAAACACCCCAAAAACACTGTGTACAACAGCAAAGAACGATGACTAGCCAAACCACAACACATTTCAATGACACAACTGCGACATGCTACAAAAGATTCATACGGAAGCATCACACCATTTTAAACGAAAAGGGCGCTTGCTTCATTTGAGCCAAGAGTTTTAATTGGAACCTCCAAAGAAGTCTTTGAAATATACCTTTGATAAAAAGAAACAAATAAATACATACATAACTACATTATCCTAAAATATAATTTCCCCCAATTTATCATACAGACTTCATCATGTCATGACGTGTAAATGGGAGTTTAACGCATGTAACACCAGAAAATCTGAGGGTTTGATGTTAAGACACTTTCAGAAACACGCTAGCAACTAACACCTTTCTAAGTGGATGCTAAGCGGCTTCTGGCACTGTGATGTTAGTGGGTGTGGGAGAGAGCGAGCTAATGGACGACATTAGTTCTCAGTCTGAGACACTAATGCACAATATGTCAGATTAAGGAGATATTTATCAATACAGGTGGCTGATGGTGGACAGGCAATACACAGATAGATCTCCCATTAGACACTTATAGTGAACATTATGCATTGTGTTCGGTGACATTAGAACACTGGCCCCAGGATTTACCTGGCTTTACCTTCAGGTCTTTAAAGGCTCTTTCAAGTTTCTCTGTGATGCTAAGCCAGCACTTTTTTACATAGTGGACACTGTTAGCAAACAGTATTTAAATGCTAATTGGAAATTGACTAGAAAGCAGTATTTTTACTGTTATATATTTTAAAACTTTAAATCTGGGAAATTGTTGACTCAATGTTAACAAAATACAGCAATATAAAAAGCCGCACTGTGCCACAACCAAATTTAGGCCAAATTCTATAGCAGCATTAGATAAATCATTAGGTCTGTGACAAGCTCGGTGAAAAAAATAAAAAAAATAATAATGGCAGATGAGAAAAGTTGATTATGGATAAACAAACAGATGCACTACGTACATATCTAGAACTGTGTTCAAAAACACAGTAAAAATAGTAATATTACAAATGTTAATTTGTGTGTGTGTATATATATATATATATATATATATAACAGATATTTATTAAAAAGTAATTTATTGCTGTAATGCAAAGCTGAATTTTCAACATCATTACTAAAGTCTGCAGTGTCACATGACCCTTCAGAAATCATTCTAATATGCTGATTTGCTGATCAAGAAACATTCCTTATTCTCAGTGTTAAAACCAGGGGTCTCCAAACTGGGTCCTGGAGGGCCAGTGTCCTGCAGAGTTTAGCTCCAACCCTAATTAAACACACCTGAACCAGCTAATCAAGGTCTTACTAGGCATACTAGAAACTTCCAGGCCGGTGTGTTGAGACAAGTTGGAGCTAAACTCTGCAGGACACCAGACCTCCAGGACAGAGTTTGGAGGCCCCTGGTTAAAACAGTTGTTCTGTTTAATATTTTTTTGTGGAAACAGTGATACATTTTTCAGAATTCTTTGATGAATAGAAAATTCAAAATGGAACAATATAAATCTTTTATAACATTATAAATGTCTTTACTGTCCGATTTTATAAAGATTTATTTTTGGCATTTTATGCCTTTATTTCCATAAGACAGTAAGTGGACAGGAAACAAAGTGGGAGAGAGAGAGGGGATGGGATCGGGAAAGGTCCGTGGGCCGGGACTCGAACTCAGAACGCCCGATGCGCAACGGCACTACATGTAGACGCGCTGCCCACGAGGCAATCAGCGCAGACTTTACTGTCACTTTTGAATAATTTAAGGTGTTGAATGAATGAATGAACATCCTAATGCCATTCTAATGTTAAACTATATTGATAGCAATTGCAGATTTGTGCAGAGGACAAAACATTCAGTGTTCCCAAATCATTCACTATCAAGGTGCCATGCTGCAGGCAGTGAGGCAGCTCATTAGGTTTTGGAACCGAGTTAAAGTTATCTAAGAGGATTTGACACCTATGGACGATTTCCGTCAGGCATATGCAAGTGGGAGATGCTGGAGATTGAGACTGAGCTGAGTCTGATGGCTTTCTGACAAGAGAACACTACACACTGCCATCTCTGTATCATGCGGCGAAAGTATAATGTGTGAAGACACTTTGAAAAAATATAGAGTGAGTGATGCAGTTGATAGGAAATATCATGGATTCCAGTCGTTAACTGGATGTACATGACAATACATGACAATGGTTATTTTACAACTCATGTCTTTCCTACAAACCAGCATAACAATGTGTCATAGGGAGAATTACTAGCGATGATTTCACCACAATCTGAAAAAAAAAGACACATGGGTAAGAGCTTACGGATATATAACAATAGTTGAAAACAGCAGCCCTTGAGAGTGGAGAATCTTCCAGCTTGAAATTCGAATTGAGAGCTTAAAAACAAAAGGAAAAATCTCAATGACGTCGGAACTGAAAAAGTGCCGTTCATTGACTTGGCTGAGCTATTTAAAAAATCACAAAGAACACATTTTGCTTTGTTCTGTTTTAATTGCGCAAATAGCAACCTAGGCTGTTATTTACATTTGAACGCATCGGTGCCGTTCTAAATGTGCAGCAATGTTTTGACTGGGCGTATGGATCTTTTCAGAAGGATGTCAACATAGCCACAGCTATTACAAGGACAGTTAGATCCCTATAACCTGAATCCATTGTTGTTTCTCATTATCATTCAGACTAAATAAAGGCACAATAACGCTGATCCGCAATGAGGCCCTCTCACGCATGAATAACAGACTGTTTCATAACATCCGTCTTCCCCTGCCGAGGACTCGGGTGGGGGGGTAGGAGGATCAGCCGCGCTTCGGAGAGAGAGATATCAGAAATGGAGAACATATCAGCTGGCTGTTATTCATACCTGAAAACAAGACCGTGCCAAAGAAGCTGACAAAGCTGTCTATTTCTGAACTGTGGGAAATGGAATGTGTGGTGAGAGCTAGATCACTCAAGATCGGCTAAGAGACCTCATTCTCTCTGTCTGTCTATCTCTATCTAACGTGTTCATTGCTCAGTTGCACATTTAAACTCCAAATACACATTCACTCGGTAATTTCCAAGTAATCTTTTGGCCATGAACACATGTTCATTTTGAGCAGATGGCATCTGGGCTAAACATGGATTCAATCTCATATCTGAGGAAAAAATCATAATAATAATAGCAAATAAAACATATTAGAAAACTAATGTGCCATCATTTGTAACATATGGTGTATAATTTGAATTTTGAACATCATCTGGCAGATTTGCTGTTAAATGATTCTGTAGAAGGGTAGGGACCAGATAATATTGGCTTTAAAAAAATAATCATTTACTCACCCTCATGTCATTGCAAATCTGTACGAATTTCTTTTGTGGCACACAAAATATTATGAAACACGTCATAGCATTTGTTCTGAAGAAAGTCAGTCATACAGGTTTAGACTATACCTTGTATGGCTGGATACAATTTTCCAGTGTAAAAATAGCCATTAAAGGGGTCATATGATGCGATTTCAATTTTTCCTTTCTCTTTAGAGTGTTTCAAGCTCTTGGTGCATAAAGAAGATCTTCACAATATGGTAAGGGGCGTAACATTTCCATCACACGCTTGAGGTATTCGGCCAATCACAACGCACTGGATAGCTGGCCAATCAGAGCACACCTCGCTTTTCAGACTGATGAGCTTTGTAAAAATCGACGTGTTTCAGAAAGGCGGGGCATAGAGGAGAAATAATAATGTATATTATATTTATTATAATAAAAATGAAATTATGTTGTTTTTTTTTTGTATAACTTCTTGTCTTTACAACGAAAGTCAAGGGGATACAAAACATTGACCTTATTGTATGAAAGAAAATTTTTTTTTTTTCAAAATATCACAAAGAAAGAAACTCATACAGGTTTGGAGAATTTTCATGTTTGGGTGAAATATTTCTTTAATACAGTTTGTGTTGTCCCAGTAATTTATGACTTGTCTAAAGAGTGTGATGAAGAGTCTGACTCATCGCTTTCATATGTCAGGGGTGCTCTTTAAGCTCTACCAACCCCAGACTGGCCTTGGTATTGACTGTCTTGCTGTACAAAAGCAACACCACTGAGGCGCTGACACATGAAGGTCATGAGTCACATTATTTACGTTTCAAGCCTCTAGTTGACTTGGTGCAGTAGTTGGAATGGAGGGTAAGTTTGGTGGGTTACTCACTTACCTGAGGCAGGGACAGAGTCGAGAGGCTGAGGCTGTGGATAATTACGGTGACTGGTGCTATTCGGTTTGTATGGTGAACTTATTAGTCTAAAAATTATACATTCAACACACTCTAATTAAAATAAATAAATTACAAAATTTAAAAAAGAAGTTAAAATTAGCAACTGTTAGATCCCTATTCAGAGTAATGCATGAATGAATGAATGAATGAATGAACAGAATTCATAATATTTACCAGCTATGATATATCATCTTATATAAACACATCCAAATGCCTAACTTATTAATTGATAATTGTTAAAAAAAAACAAATATTCTGTGGATTTAAAGTTTATCAAAAGATTTGTCACAGAACAGCCAACTTACACTGAGCAGTTTTGAGGAAGGTTTATTTCAAATTGATTTTGCCACAATGATAAATTGTGTGAAGAAAATGGCAAATTGTTGTACAGATAACACAGAAAAGTTTATAGACTCTGTGATCACAATTTCTTCCTGTCCAAAAGTAACAAGAACATATTGTTTCACAGACATAACTCAGAAAACAAACTGACTATACAGTTCTGCTGATTGCTCATCTAGTTTACTAGTTACCAAGTGCCTCAAACAAAAATCTGAATATTGTGCAAAGATTTGATGGCACCAGAGTAAGCTTTCATTCTCAAAGGTGCCTACTATATCAACCTTGTATATAAATAATACTTTGTTTTCAAGCAGACTGATAAAATATAACCCTATGTGCACAGGAAGTTTCATAAAGTCAGTCAATCAGACTGCTGATTTTAGTCAGCTCTTGCCATTTTTTGTGCGTAACATGCATCCGATGGTCAGTGGGCTGGGACTACCGGCAAACCTGCATGTACTGAAGATTTTGTCTTTTGACCAGAATCTAATTAGCGACTAAGCACAAGCAGCAACCAAAAAATTGCAGGGTCCAAGGCCCTGACCTTAACCAGATTATACTTGAGAAGACAAAATGCCGGTGAAGTGGGGGAGAAGTGTAACACACACACAGCTCACAGTGTCGACCACAGAACACTTCAGCTAAGTTCAGGTTACATTAGCATTAACCCTCACATCTTTACATGCTGTCTTCACAATGTCTCACATGAAAAAGACTTTGAACTCTTGACCCTCATGACTACAGAATTAGGGGTCAAAGTCCCATCGATAGCATGACCTCCTAGCCTCTACTAGGGTCCCGAAAGGAAGAAAGGTCCGTCTTAGTTTCACCCGCTCTAAAATATTAATCAAAGCCAAAAAAAGAAAACTTTTAATACACATGAAACTGAAGTTGGCCACATTGTTGTTGCGCCCAATCTATTCCTCTGCTCTCTCTCCCGTCCGTTCCTCTTTCTCTGCCATCTCCTCTTTTTTTCTCATGAATAATGAAGGGAAAATATCCAGCTTGTCCCTGCAGAAGAACACTGGGCTCTCCGGTGTTGATCAAATACGGCCTGCTAAATAATTGAAGGAAGCCTTTGTCATGCAAATGAAGGGCCTCAGGACTGGAGAGTGGCGCAGTTGGGCCGAATGTCTTACGTGTGTTTGTTTCTAAATAGGTTTTTTAAATCTAGTTTTTGATGCCTGTTGGGCTGAACACAATGAAAAATAAAACCCAGGGGAACACGTCTGATCGCACTTGTTCGTTTTGTGGGAATGGGCAACCTTGGGCTTATAGGGTGCACTTTATCAAAAATAAAGAGGCGTGGCCTTCAGCCACAATACTTAGAGGAACTCGGTTCAACTTGAGGACATCCATCAAACACAACTAGACGCAGCTTGTGACACTTGGAAAAACTCTAAGTAAAGTTAAGGACGCTCCGGCGTTAGGCGGGGCAGCTGCTCATCAGAGAGTGAGCGAACATGAGCTAACACAAGCAGGGCAATTATACCCGCAGATAAAAGCTCATTACACAATCAATGAGCTGCTTTGTTTCTGGGGCCTATTATACCCTGTTATCCTCCACTGGAAGCTCTCACTTCCCCCATCCTTTTATTCACTACATTCTTTTTTCTTCTTCTTTGTCCCTGGCGATTTTGGATGAATGATAAATAGCTTAAATGAAATAGAAAGCAACAACACGGTACCCAGCGGAATAAAAGAATTCCACAGATATGCCTGCGCTGGGAAAACATGGGAAATCAGTGATTGAACATCAGTCTCTCTCACGCACACAAACAAACAGACGGAGACTATGAAGAAGAGGCGCAGGGATGGTGTTATTTAAATTGACAGCATGTCGTTTAATTGTGTATGTATTTACACTAAATCACATGGGTGGGAATGTGCACTGCAATTTCCCATTCAACCAAAGGGGGCAATAACCACAAGCAGAAAAAGGTCAATTCAGAGGTGCTTGACAGTGGTATTTCCCAAAATGACCAGAGTAGGGTGTGCGTGGAAATGTCCTTGAAATGCACCAATACAGAGATCTTTATGTGGCTTCCTTCCTGGAATGATGCTCCGATTACAAAGAGTTACAGTAAATAACTCAGCCTGGACAATAATACACTCACACAAATCCTCACAAAATAAGGAAATTCTGCACACACATTTTCTGAGAGAGAATATTTATCTTCTGATACTGATATAACAGGGGGGGGGAAATCCCATTATACAACAAAGACCATGCATTAACATATGTACTTAAAAACACATACATGCCTTCACACAACCACTCCAAACTCCCCATTTCTTATTTTATTTTTGTCTTTGTCCATTTCTTTATGATCTACTATAGAAAATATCATTGGTGCACTTTATCTAAAGGGTGGAAGACTTTTTTTTTTTTTTTATCGTTATATAACTCCATAACTTCATTAGCAGCACATACATACTTGGTGTTATGTCACGGAAAAAATATGAAGAAGAAAACTGTGATGAATATTTGGTATTTTAAAATGTATTTCATTATTAGAGGTGGTATTCCACACAAAACAAAAACAAAACAAAATAAATAAATACAAAATAAATTAAATATTTCACCTGCCACTGGTATGGCAAAAAAGTAAATTTTATACCCTTATTAAACTAACAAGGTTTCTGTTAGTTTAATGTTCTTTAGTCATGCACTGAACATTGTTCACAAACTACTTAACCCTGACTGAAGAATATACAGCCAATCAGGCAAAGACCAGCACCTTTGGGAATCAATTTCCCTTTCAGAGCTTCCATTTTGTCTTTCTTTCAGACTTTCTCTAACTTCTCCCCACTTGCCTTTATTTTCTGTTCACTCCTCCCTTTTTTCTATACCTCCTGACCCTCTTACCATTTCACAGCATCTATGTTTATAATATTCTTCATCCTTTCCCTCGGTCTCGTTCTCTGCCCTGTGGTTGCAGTGTGTGCAGCTCCATGGGGATCCTTTCTCTAAGAGGTATCCATTAGTTACACTCCTATCAGAACCTGTGGGCTTTATGGGTCACGGGTTCTGTTTCCCTCTGAGTTGACAGCATGCCTGGAGAGCAGACCGCAAGCGCTGCGCCATCGCACCACTCAACTAGAAACCTCCACACAAATAAACAAACATCCACAGCGGCCTCTGCTACAGACAGAGGGATTTGAGAAATGAGGGAAATATTATACAGCAGCATATTTGCTGCTTATCCGCGTGAGGTAGAACACTTATCACTGCAGTAAGTGATGCTGGCTTGATGAGACATGCTCTTTTATTGGGCTCATGGGCCTCGGGGCACACAGACAAACAGACTGTATAAAAGCTTCCTGTTTATGGTTGGGAACATCCTTGTGGCTTTAATACGTGTTATTTCTCTTAATCTAAATGTAGTGCAGATGTAGTGACTCTAAAACCACACAAGAAGCAAAGAAGGGCAAAACCAACTCAAGAGTGTGAAGAAAATTTATATATTTGAGTCTTTATCGCTTTCAGTTAGAATTACATCTTCACTTTCTACTGTAAAGCAGTTTTCCGTGATGTTTTTTTCACATCTGACCTGGACGGACTGAACAGAAGAAATGAACCAGAGATTCATGAGATTTCCATGTTTCTATCATCGCCATGGACTAATGGTAGTTCAAAGGTGTTTACCAGCCCAGGCACACTTTTCCGGAAAGCTGTTTTGAACTCCTGATACAAACTACAAATGGACTTTGTTTTGGCCTGATTTTTTCAAAATTATGTCACACCATTTCATTCTCTGATTTTGCTTGAAGTATATCAGTGCCTTTAGTGTGGACCAAAATACTGCAGAAGAAAAACACTTGATTTGTTTTTTCAAAGGTACCATGTTGATACAATGTGAGCTTGATGTTTGAAGACAACATTGAATGGCATTTACATTCATAATTTAAATTCAATACCTATAACTTGACATATTCAGTTGAAAACCGTGACATGACTCAACTTAAACTTTTTCGCCTTATATTTTTTTCTTGTTTGAAAAGCAGTTTCCCTCGGATATATGTCGCAATAGGGAACAAAATATGATTACAACTTCCTTTTCATGCCATCTTTAATGCCCCTGACAACATAGTCCCACTTAACAACTTGTTAACAACCACCTTTTCCAAGACTTGTAAAAGCTTCAAAAAGTCTTGAGTGGGGTATTACTAATGTATTTTGTGCCAAAGAATAAAATGTGCAAACATCTTGTGCTTGTGTTAACCACAGACATTAACAAAAACCCACTGACTTTGGGACAATAAAACAAAAGTTCAAAAATGCTAAATCTCATGGTTTTAGCAGCACTCTATTGGGCAATATAGTTTTTCTCCAACTACTTTTCTTTTCTTGGAGAAAGTCATTATGTTAATTTATAATATTTATTTTTATGGGTGTTTTGCCTTTAAACAGACAGAACAGCAAAGAAATGCTAAGAAGTTAGTGTAGATGGATTCAAAATCCAGTTGCCCACACATAAGTACCACAAAGCGATGTGGGGGAGCATATGCATTACCCAGCAGGCCACATCTGTGACAAAACAAACATTTTTTTCTTCTCTTCAGAATAATGTGCACTGATGAATAGTGCTCGACAAGACCAGGGACATTTATTATTGTTAGCAAAGGGGTCGATTTTGATTTCATGTTGTCAAAATAATGAAGGACCGTTTGAATAAACCAGAGTCGGGTTTATTCAAATGGTGAGCAAATGTTGCCCCCCCCAAAATCCAAATTCATCACACATTAATAGGCCTCCATTTGTCATTCCATATGTGTAGACTGACCCGTCCATGAATCGTACATGCGAACAGAATCAAACTAACCGTGACAGACATCAACAGAGCCGAGGATTCGGTCTGTGATCTCACGTCAACCCAGAGACCTCACAGTCCATTACCTATAGAAACAGTGATCAAAACCTCTCCGCTGCTTGTGTATCTGCATTCAAAGAGCCAGTTCCCAAAGGCAGTGAAAGCCGTGACGCTGAAGATTGGCTAGCGTAGGCTCTTTAAAATGTGCAATACTAACAAAGCTGGCTCGCAGCTATACAAAGCAAGCATCTCCATTGCTTCGCCGGCAACCCGGCGGCACCAGGGGTCAGACAACCCACACTTGCTCTAATTGGGTTGATGGAGAGTGAGAACTGCCACAGGGCGCAGGCTGTAAATAAAAGACAGGCCACGGAGCGGAGGAGAGATCGACACAGTTTACTGTATGCTAATGCATGTTT
>NW_015639782.1:648712-660717 GCF_001515625.1 Sinocyclocheilus rhinocerous | reverse complement strand
TTTTTTTTTTTTTCGCTCGTGCTCTCTTCCTCTCTGCCCTCCGAAGAATTATTTAACCTGAAAACATTCATAATTCATAGAACATCAAAACACGTCTGCAAGTATGACATTTATGGAGAGTTTGTCAATATCTCTCCTCAGCCCTGGAAAACTGATGTTAAGCAGCCTTTTGACTCTGTTTAATTAAAAACGCTGATTCGGATCATTTTGCCTTGTCAGTCAACCTCCAAAGAGAAAGGAAAACTTGAAATCGCATCATATGACCCCTTTAAACGTGCTGTGACTTTTGGGGCATTGTGCAAATTAGCATACAGAGTTTTAACCCGCAGTAAAAGGCCATGTCACTGATGTTTGTTGAACGGAGAGCTGAACTTCACTTGTGGAATGACTGATATGATATTCACGCTCGACTGGAGCTCTGAGTTACTAACGGGCCTAAGTTTGCCTTGGCTCATTTTCAACGCAAGAGATGTTGCCGGTAACCTTCAGCCAATGGTGGACTACCTGACGAGTCCCGTATCTGACAGCCTGTTCGTGTGCCGCTCAATGCTTTGCAAAAAAACAAGACGCTGCCACATGACTAAAGAAGGTAGATATTCTCCATCAGTGCTGCACCAGCAGTCATGCTTATATTTACAATCTACAGTTCATTTCCTGACCCAATGTACTTGACGGCATTGACAGGAGAGTCGAACTATAGGGAATAAAAGAACTCTGGTGAGTCACAGTCAAGAAACATAGACACCCACTCTCTCTCACTCTCGTACCTCAGGCTGCAGCAGGGAAAAAGCAGCCTAAGAGCCTTTGCTGCAACATCAACATGCAACAGTCAAGAGTAAAAAAAAAACAAAAAAAAAACAGCAAGCCTCTTTATAAACACTTCTATTAGATCACCAGGCTTTCAAAAGCTTCTCCCCAAATACAGCATATACAGCTGCAGGGGTTTGTCATCTTAGGAGGAGAAGGAGGGGATGAGTGGTCCAAAACAAGATGATTAGGGACAGGGAAAGTGCAGAGAAAGCGAGAAAGTGTAGGGGGGAAATCAGAGCAGAAATATTGACTATTGTATCAACTTCTGTTTTCTCACCTAAAGGGCCAATGGGCATTTCTAGCTAGATAGTGATCAAAGCCAGGTGAGGTGTCAGTATCAGCTCCAGGAAGTCACCTTCTGCTACTTAGAACGAAGCTATGAGCTATTATTAGGTTATAATTACTTAATGTTTCTTTGTAATTAATTGTGAAATTTATTAGCAATTTCTGAATGAAAATGGTTTCTATAACAAAAGTTTGTATATACACACTTTTATACTTTTCAAAATTTGTGGTCGACAAGATTGTTTGTTTTAAATGGTGCATTTATTTGGTCAAAAATTCTGTTTGTTTTTTTCCCCAGTGCCACATGATTCATCAAAAATCAATCTAATATGCCGATTTGGTGCTCAAGAAACAGGTATTATTATTATTATTATCATCATCATCATCATCATCATCATTGTTGAAAAGAGTTGTGCTGTGTTTTTCAACACTTTAAAGGGGAAGTGCTCTTCAAGAGAGCTCTTAGGGTTACATCTTTGCCATTCTACTTCATTAACCCTTTAAATTAGTGCTAAATAATTATTCAAATCGTACAATAGGGAGAGGGAATCAAATATCCAATTTTCACTTTCTTAAAGAAAGAAAGAAAAGAGGTTAATAAGTCACACAGAGTGGTTGAGTGAACATAATGTGACACACACACACACACACACCCGACTGCATTAAAATAGATGTCATTCTGCAGGTCCTCTCCATACCCACTGCAGGTAAATTAATAAAGCTCCTCACTCTGCCTTCTGTTTGAGGAGGAACACCATTAAGACCGATCCCTTAACATGGCAATTTAAACAAGGTGTGAAATAACATGAGACTACTGGAACTTGCTGATTGCTATGACAACCCAGGTTCATTTCTGCTTCTTTGAAGATAATCCAATCATTAAATTAGCCCTCAAAGCACCTACAGGCACCATGGAGGAAATAAATGGACATGTGCAGCTGCTTACCTTAAACAATACAAACTGGGGCATGAGAAATCAGAATAATTCTCAAGCAATTTGTTTTACACTCTTAAAGGGATAGTTCACCTAAAAATGAAAGTTCTGTAATCATTTACTTGTCATGCCATTCCAAACCTGTATGACATTCTTTCTTCTGCAGAATATAGAAGAAGATATTTTTATATTGTTTTTCTTTTCTTTTCAAAGTCAATAGTCACCAAAACTGCTTGATTACCAAAATTCTTCAAAAGATCTTCTTTTGTGTTCTGCAGAAGAAAGTAAGTCATACAGGTTAGAAAAAAAAGAGGGTAAGTAAATGAAGACTTTAATAAACTTTAAAACTTTAATATTTGTGTCAAAATAACCGTTTCTCAAATCTTAGGTTCAGCCCACATTTTGTTGCCTATTTGGTTCTTCAAAAATAAAAGGTTTTGATGTCATACTATACATAATTCAAAACAACATACTAGACTATGGTTTTATTAATGCACATTCCTGATCTTATTGTGCATTAGAACACGTTATTCCAAAGAAATACAATGTTTGCCTTCACAATCTGTAATCAAAGTGAAATTACTGCATTTCTTTTTCTGCATTTCTCTTTTATCTGTAAAATAAAAATGATGCCAAAAGGCTGTGTAATCATGGTGGAACATTTATTTTTAAATGTGCATCATCAAGCTAAACTTTTTTCACAAGTCAAACTTGTAAGCCTACACTAATTGTGCGATTACATCTCCTGACATCAGTTAAAGTTGAGGGTGCCATATATCCCAGCATAACCTGAGAGTGTACTCAGCTCACTGTGGATGGAGAGAGATGATAAAAAGACTAAAAAGCAGCTCAGAGCTCAGAGTGAAGACGCTGGGGACGTGTTAGCAGCGGCAGAATAAAAAAAAAACAGACACTCACCGCTGAATGATAATGTTATAACACCAGCCTAGATAAAACCCCAACCAGAAGAGAATTAAGCAGCCATGCACCTGCAATCCACAGTCCTAATAGATATTGATGGAGTCAGTCAGTTAAACAGTGAAACAATTAGACCGCTCCCCTCGCCAGCCCTCACCCCTCGACTTCAGACAATTACAGAAGCTCTAGGATGGTTTAGCCCTTAGCAGAGTCTCCATCGCAGAGCCCATCTTTCTCAGGGTCCCAGAGCAACTACCCCTCTTGCTGAGGCTCAAACAGACAGATTGGAGCTCATTATACCTACAGTGGGGAATAGCGCCCCTGCCTGAGGGACTTCATCTTGCCTATGCAATAGATTAGGGGTCTGTTGCAAGCTAGGAACCTAAAGCATGCTTGTGCTCTTGCAACAGGGTGTGCGAGAGGACGTTCGTGTGAAGGATAACAATAGTAAATGGGGCACGCGGAACAAGAAAGGTCAGGCCATGGCTGTATAAATGTATGAGCTATGAACTCAACATGACACTGAAAGAAAAAAGGGAAAGAGAGAAGAGAAAAGGAGTTTTGTGAACGAGCAGGCAGGAGAAGCTGGGTCACGGAAGCCCACATGGAATCCGCACACTTATTTCATATTTTCTGTGCTGAATATGGTTGTGGATGAAGGTCTGAGGAATTCTGTTTGAATATGGTTAAAGGTTTTAAACAGCCCTGAGAGTGCAAAACGCTTGCTGGTAGCTGAATACATCATCTGATTATTTAAAAAATCTCATAAATGAACATGCAAGGAGGTGAAGGAGTGGTGTAGAGCTGGTACAGGAAAAAGAAAAAGATGTGAGCACTTTACCACCCAACCTACAGTGCTCTGGCAGGATTTGGTTTGTATCTTGTTGAAAAATCTAGCTGGTAGCTGGGTCAATAACAAATAAGAGTCTAAGAACAAAAGAAAATACTAGTAGTAAATACTAGTAGTTAGGGATGTAACGATTAACCGCGAGCCGGTTGAAAATCGATTAAAATATGTGATGATTCAAATCGGTTGAGATGCTAAACAAACCGCGATTCATTTAGGGGTAGGAGTTTATAAGAATCCATGTCTGTTGTCCAAGCAATAATAAAAGGACACATTTAATTTATAATTTGTCTTAAATCTCATTTTGCAAAAAAAAAAAAATCGTGAATCGAATCGTGAAATCAAAATCGTGAATCAAATCGAATCGTGAGTTGAGTGAATCGTTACATCCCTACTAGTAGTACTAGTTTACTAATAGTAAAAATATTATATATTTAATGTTAGTGATAAAAATGTGGGTCAGTAAGAATTATTATTATTATTATTATTATAATTATTATATTGATCAAAAGTGACAGTAAAGACTTTTTCATTGTTACAATTTTTTTTTTTTTTCAAATGCATGCCCTTCTTTTTAACTTCCTTTCAGCAAAGGATCCTAAAATATCTAAGCAGCACAATCTTTTTCAACATTGATAATAATATTGATAATATTATGAAATGTTTCTTGACACAGAATCATTGTATGAGAATGATAATTCAGCTTTTTGAAAATATACTGAATATTACATTTGAAAATATACTGAAATAGAAAAAAAAATTATAATAATATCTCACAATATATATACACAGTATATATGATCTCCATGGTATTTTTCCCCCCATACTATGGTTAATGGTTACTGGAAAGTGTTTGGTTCCCAACATTCTTCAAAATATAATATTTTATGTTCAATAAAAGAAAGAAGGCCCTGTCTTCCTGTTTCAGTTAAAATGACGTCAACACAGAGTAAAGCTGCGTGATTCTAAACATTTCAGGGGACCTTTAAGGGTGAGTAAATGATGACAGAATTAAAATTTTTGTGTGAACTATCCATTTAAACACTTTACAATGGTATGACCAACTGATAGTTGGTCTAGTTTGTTGCTGATCCAAGATCAGCTTGCATCAGCTTATGACTAGCTTGGATCACTTAAAATCCAGCTCAAAATCAGCTACAATGTTCCAAAATACAGCTACCAATTTAAGCTGGACTGTACAGCAAGGCCTGGCTATAAATTGTGTGGATACAAAAACATTCCGTGCACACAAACACACACACACACACACACTGACACACACACACACATCCAGGAGGAGATCAACCCTCCCCATTGCATCGTATCCCAGTGGTCTGACTGCTTTTCTCTCTGATGTTTATACTCTGGTGACCCAAAGCCCCAGAGAGAACCTGACCTCAGTCAGCACATCTAATCCTTTGGGATAAACAAAAAACACACTGCTTTATTCATAAGCCCCACACTTACACACCACACAAGTTCTTCATAATTGATGACACGGCTCGCAACACTGCCAACCTCCCCTGTAATGAGACTGTATGTCAGACCCACCTCGTTCTCTCAAAGTCAGAACAATACCACACATATTCCAGCCTGCCTGCTTCAACACCAGCAAACATGGACCCAATTTAACTTGTTTTTGCCTTAATACAGCCTCTTAAAACAACCATTTCCATTCATCTGTTAGACAACAACTCCCACCTCAAGACAGCCATCACCTTCTGAGGCAATCATGGTGCATTTTACTGAACACTTGAGAGCATAATGAGCAGAGATACATGTCAGTAAAGATACTCTTAGCTTTAAAAGCTTAGCACCGCTGTCAGGTGTCTCGTCCCTGAAGGAGGACCTCCTGTGCTGTTGTAACAATATGGACACACACCTAATGGCCTTGTTAATGCAAGGAAAGGCTTCAGTAACAACCCTCAAACACTCCAGAGAGCCGCTGTCCTTCACAGAAGTCCTTCCATATTCATACAGCTGCAAGTTCTGACTCACGCCGTGCACACTGAAAAAAGTTTTTCAAGCAGTACTTCATCCAATTAATAATTTGTCTTTCAATTAAATTTACCATTATTTGTTTTATTTTTCAAGTAATATTTTTTTAGTTCAAAACATTGATAAATATAAATATTTTTCATTAAGAGCTCAACTAAGACATATTTGTTTTGATGAATGTAAAATATCAAGGTTAGATTAACTCATATTTTTAAGTTTATATCATGACCACACCTCCTCACACTGGTGCTGCGAGTCAGTTAACGAACCCATTTTGTCACTGTGTGATTGTGTGTGAATTCAACGAGCTGTGGATGAGAAGGTGGAAACTTTGTTTTAGATAAGTTAGTTGTATGGACGTTATTTTCCGCCATTTACCTTTTTTTCGCTCTTTCTTTTCCTGTTTGTGATCGGCGAAAATTGTTGTTTGTCTAAACAACGGGACATTTCTCATCCGTTAGCTAGTTTTCTCACACGCCTGCAGCGGACAAAACCGCGCTTGAACCCCGGACCAGCAAGAACGGATGAATATACTTCTGTTCTATCTAGGTTCTTGTTTTGGAAGGAAGAAGAAATGAAAGAGATGCTTTGGAAGTGTAAGTATGGCCCTCATAACTGTGAAAAGAGAGCACAGCTAACGTTATATAAACATTACCCCCAGGATTTACAGGCCAGTCTCAGACTAAAATGCATGTTCAAGCTGTCTTAACTGAAAATATCTTGTACTGACATCTTAAAATGCACATCAGCAATTATTAATTCATAAATATTAAGTTTTTAATCAATTTTAATATTTATGAATATTATTTACATTAGTTTTTTGGCCAGTAACACAACGTAAAGCACATTAAAGTAGTAGATATATAACGAGAGAAGGCCTTGTTTTTAAATTCAGCCCTATATACCTGTAGCTAATGAGGCGTTATCTTCATGGGGTGCAGTTTGATTGACATATTCCCCATCTTTAAAGGTTCTTCTATTTATAAGTCTTCACATGGATAAGGGAAAGCAGTTAATTTGAAAGACTTCATTTGAGGCTTATTCAGGGAATCAGTTCACCACCATCCACTAAATCATCATTTTAATCAGCAAGAAGCCTTTTCAGCACACTCTGGATGGCACATCAACAAACGGCATACATGGACCTGACGAGATCCTGGCAGTTGGAAGATTGGATCCTTAACCCTTTGGGAAGCAGGAGTGCCATTGGTATGCAGAGAAATGAGGAAAACGGGAAAATGAGATGGCTTAACAAAGCACCACTATGCAGTCAGAATGAGGTTTATTTGACAGGTCACAGTGCTGTCGAGAATTCAGAGACTTCCAAGCAAAGACCCACGGGATGTTTCCCTGCTTGCTATGGGTGACATGAAAACACAGGGGTCCCTGTTCAATAGGTTTATTCAGTCCAAACAGCACACCCACATGCGCACACATGCCAAACACGTAACCGCTGATGCACGCTAGCTAGCTTTTCTCACCTCCTGCATGTCGCATGCACAGTGGGCGGAGACAAGCAGATTCAAGCAGCGGCCAATGTGAAATATTCCCCAAACACACATAGTCCTGTCAGAGCTGATGACATTCCACTGCTCTTTAATAGTGTGCCGTCTACACCGAGAGACTAATACACATATACAGAAACAAAGGCCATTCATCCAGACAGATAATCTTCTGATCCAATTGAAGGAAAAGCAATAGAAAAAGTGAGAGCATACTTTGCTCAAATGAAACACCCTCGACTTAAGCGAGTACCATGCTGTTCACTGTGGCCCCTGTTTGAAAATTAAATTGCAGCTCATCTGGGGAATGAATAAACAGACAAATTCCGAGGTTTTAAGTCTATTCAGAGATTTGCTTTTAATAAAGGTTTTACGGCATGTAGACGCTTTAATCCTACAATCACATCAATTACATACAGTAGTCCACTATGATAGGGACTGATAATGAATCACATTCATACCACACATTCGCAAACAATAACAGAGATGAATACAAATTCCTAGAAGTGAGCTATAAAAGAGCTATATTTTATGTTGTAAAAAATCTAAACCAAATATACTTACAAAATTCAATCCTCATCAGTGAATAACACATCTTTCATTTCCTGAAACCAACACCTTTCTGTTTCACAACTCTTGCTTTCTGTCTCTTTAAGTTCATCTTGTTTTGTTTTGTTTTTAACCTGAAAAGCATCAAGTAAATGTATGTCCATTTCTCATGGACATTGATTGCCATTGGTCATTTATCAAAGGCTTAACAAAAGATTAACTACCAGTCTACATTCACAGCGGTTCTGCTAATTTGCTGGTAATATGAGATCGATACAGCCAAGCTTAATGTATGCGTTTGAAAATATATAACAAGATTATGCCTACAAGGGTAAATAGATAGTTTGTGTTTCTTGGTGAAACAGCAACCAGCCGTTTTCATTTAGTAAGTTTGTCAGTTGCTTTCATTTCCTCTTTTGGTTCAGTTCTGGCTGTGTTGGGCAGGTGATCGATTACAAATTCCTTCAAGGGATATTGTTTAGATCCCACTATTAGCAAACAAGCTGCTTAACTATCTTTAATCTATGAACAGAAGAGGTTGAATGTGAAATCAATCATTTAAATCTAAAAAACAATTACATATTCCACAAAAACAACAACAACAATAATAATAATAATTTTGAATCTACAGTTTTAGAATGACTAATATTATTATGATTATCAATATTATTGTTAATCTGGAATCTATAGTTTTAGAATAACTATTATTATTATTATTATTATTATTAAGCCTTTAATTTTTTTTTTAGAAATGAACTAAACAGACGTCTTATTTCTAAGCACCTACAGTACAATCCAGTTTAGCCAGACATTAAATGTGCTGAATAAATGCTGCACCATAATTACTTAAGTAAACATGCCTCCTTTCTATGCAAATTAGGCTTAATATAGATTGCATCTCATTCATTAGTCAAATCCCCCCAATGTGTTTCAGTGGTCAGAGTTTCCAGATGGAGATCCAAGCAAATGCAGCTATAAGCCAAAGTCTTTCTCAGCGAAGATTAATGCACACAGATCCACCTGTTGAACCGCTTCTTATTCCGTACTCTTCCGATTTAAAGCCTCACAAACATGTTCGATAGTAGCTAATATCTACAACACACATCTCATGTGCACCTGACACAATCTCAGCATTTAAGTACAAGGTTGAAAGATCTTGCTTTAGTGTTTAATGATCCCCAAGATCTATAAACAAGCTTTAAACTATTGACGGTTTTAAATTTGCACTGCATTAAGTCTGAGCAGTGCGGTTCAGTCTTCCATCAATTATACAGTATTATTATTTACAGAGTCTGTCTCATTCAAGCAACTTACTGCAACTCTAAGACAACTTTTATTTAAACACAGATACTAAAGCTTGATCAACTACAGTGTGCTGAAGGAGACCTTGAGAGACTCAGCACACATCTGTAGCATTGAAATCGGTCTATGTGCACCATCATGTGAATGGACTGTAATTACACATTCTGTTTCTGTGTGGCTAAACTGTAAGATAAACTGTAACCTTGCCAAGTGACTGCAGCCCTGAAAGGTTATGCAGAATTTTCAAATACACCTGTACAGGCTAAATGACCCCATGTGCTGATGTGAATGAAGATTAATTATCATGCCAGGAAACTTTCAATCAACTGTCCCAGCCATCAAGGACATCATCTCATTCACACAGTTAACGGGCACCCGTAATGCTCCTTACTCACAGTTCCTGTATTTCACGTATACAGATGGGCTTTTACATGTTACCTCTGAGATCAGTTTGAACAAACTTAAAGACATCAGGAAATGTGCAAGGTGTTTGCAATATTTCAAACCTCCATGCTGTGATGCATTTTGAAGGGAAACAGAATATTCAGCTGAACATACTGTAGAGTGGAAACATAGAGAGTTTTTTCCATCTTATTTACCTTATTATATTATATTATATTATATTATATTATATATAATATAATACTTTCCAAAGTATTAGGTTCGAGCAGGCGTGGAGGAAGAGCGAGTGAGCAGAAGGATGTGTCCAACATCATCCAAGCCACAGCCAAAGGAGATGCTGACAGTCGACTCCAAACGATGACTACCATCATCTTCAGCTATGCCTTGGAAAGATTCGGCCGGGTAGAGAAAGGAAAAACCAAGTCTACCTTTTACACCATGAACCGTAGGGCTACAAAGATACATCATCTGCGTCAGGAGCTTCGCACCCTCAAGAAACAGTACAAGAAAGCTACTGATGAGGAGAAGCGACCATTAGCAGAGCTGCAAAATATCCTGCGGAAGAAGCTGATGATCCTACGCAGAGCAGAGTGGCACCGGAGACGGGGGAGAGAAAGAGCCAGGAAGCGAGCGGCTTTTATTGCCAATCCCTTCGGTTTTACAAAACAACTGCTCGGGGACAAGCGTAGCGGTCGGCTTGAGTGCTCAATAGAGGAAGTGAATCGCTTCCTCCAGGACACAGTGAGCGATTCCCTGAGAGAGCAAGACCTGGAGCCCAACAAAGCTCTCGTCAGCCCCGCCCCTCCAACAACAGAGTTCAACTTGAAGGGGCCAAGTCTGAAGGAGGTTGAGGAGATCATCAAGGCAGCTCGCTCAGCATCTACTCCAGGCCCCAGTGGCGTACCTTATTTGGTCTATAAGCGCTGCCCAGACCTTCTCCGGCACCTGTGGAAGATCTTGAAGGTGATTTGGCGAAGAGGAAGAGTTGCTGACCAGTGGAGGTGTGCTGAGGGAGTGTGGATTCCTAAAGAGGAGAACTCGAAAAACATCAACCAGTTTCGAACCATCTCACTATTGAGTGTTGAAGGGAAGGTGTTTTTTAGCATCGTCTCACGAAGACTGACAGAGTTTCTCCTCAAGAACAACTACATCGACCCCTCAGTGCAGAAGGGGGGGATTCCTGGAGCTCCCGGCTGCCTGGAACATACTGGTGTAGTTACACAACTCATCAGAGAGGCCCATGAGAACAGAGGCGACCTAGTTGTTTTGTGGTTGGACCTGGCGAATGCCTATGGGTCCATACCGCACAAGCTAGTCGAGCTCACTCTACACCTCCATCATGTTCCCAGTAAGATTAAGGACCTGATCCTAGATTACTACAATAATTTTAGGATGCGGGTCACTTCAGGGTCAGAAACATCAGACTGGCATCGTATTGGGAAAGGAATAATAACAGGCTGTACCATCTCTGTTATTCTTTTCGCTCTTGCCATGAACATGGTGGTCAAGTCAGCCGAGGTGGAATGTAGAGGGCCCTTAACCAAGTCAGGAGTACAACAGCCCCCTATAAGAGCCTATATGGATGACCTAACTATTACAACGATACAGGTCCCAGGGAGCAGGTGGATCTTACAAGGACTTGAGAGACTCATCACCTGGGCAAGGATGAGTTTTAAGCCCTCCAAGTCAAGGTCCATGGTGCTGAAGAAGGGGAAAGTGGTTGACAAGTTCCGTTTTTCGATCTCAGGAACTGTCATCCCAACCATCGCGGAGCAACCTGTCAAGAGTTTGGGGAAGCTTTTTGACTCTAGCCTGAAAGACTCTGCCGCCATCCAGAAGTCCAACAAAGAACTTGGAGCTTGGCTCACTAAGGTTGACAAGTCCGGTCTGCCTGGTAGATTTAAAGCCTGGATCTACCAGCATTCCATCCTGCCCCGAGTCTTGTGGCCCCTGCTGATCTATGAAGTCCCAATGACAACAGTTGAGTCCCTAGAAAGGAAGATCAGTGGCTTTCTTCGGAAGTGGCTGGGTCTTCCACGCAGTCTTACCAGCGCTGCACTGTATGGGACAAGTAACATCTTGCAGTTGCCCTTCAGTGGTCTCACAGAAGAATTTAAGGTGGTACGCACCAGAGAAGCCCTACAGTATAGGGACTCCAGGGACTGTAAGGTGTCATCAGCCGGCATCGAGGTGAGGACAGGAAGGAAATGGAAGGCTGGGAAAGCAGTGGAGGTGGCAGCGTCACGCCTGAGACAAAAGGCTCTGGTGGGCACCATGGCGACAGGCAGAGCGGGCTTGGGCTACTTTCCAAAGACCTTGGTTAGCCAGGCCCGCGGTAAGGAAAGACACCATCTACTTCAGGAAGAGGTTCGAGCAGGCGTGGAGGAAGAGCGAGTGAGCAGGGCGGGGGGACTTGATCAACCCTGGCTGGGGACTAGGTGGGAGAGTACACTGCAGC
>NW_015639782.1:584658-648014 GCF_001515625.1 Sinocyclocheilus rhinocerous | reverse complement strand
GGCTGGGTCGCCTGGGCGAGGGTGTATGATGTTGCGAGACCCGAAACCCCCAATGACCCCAGGGTACATCACTGAGGATGCGTCCCAGTGCATTCATGAGATGTTTCTTGTATATTATATTATATTATATTATATTATATTATATAAATTTTTAACAAGTTATTAAAGTGCAGATTTATAGTTATATTTAACTTATAATTTATAAATGAAGTTTCCAACTGTCCTAATTAAAAGTAAAATAAATAAATATTAAAAAGTGATATTAATATAAATTAGAATGATAAATATTTTTTATCCCATTCCCCCTTTGTCCTGATGACAAAAAGCCAAAAACTTTGAATGAATGAATGAATGAATGAATGAATGAATGAATCAATGAATCAATCAAAATTTTATAAAAAATATATATATATATTTTAAATTAATGTTTTCCACTGTCCTAATGTAAAGTAAAATAAATTAATTAATATTGATATAAATATGAATTATATATTTTAATTATTTTTCATCCAATTCTCCCTCTTTGTCCATGTACAGCCCAATAATGACAAAAAGCCAAAAACTATAAACAAACAACTAACTAGCTAACTAAATAAATATTTCCTTACATGTAGCAAAAAAAACACATATATTAATTATGTTAATTTTTAGCAAGTTATTAAAGTGCTGATTTATAGTTATATTTAACTTGTCATTTATAAATGAAATTTCCAACTGTCCTAATTAAAAGTAAAATAAATATTAAAAAGTGATATTAATATAAAATAGAATTCTAAATTACATTTTTTATCCCATTCCCCCTTTGCCCTGCTCACAAAAAGCCAAAAACTTAAGAATTAATTAATCAATCAATCAATCAATCAATCAATCAATCAATCAATCAATCAATCAATCAAAATTTTATATAAAAAATATATATTTTAAATTAATGTTTTCCACTGTCCTAATGTAAATAAAAATTAATAAAAATTAATATTAATATAAATATGAATTATATATTAATTATTTTTCATCCAGTTCTCCTTCTTTGTCCATGTAATAATGAACTAGCCAATGGCGATTCAATTGCCAAGGTGTCCGTAGAGGGTTGCAAAAAGCCAAAAACTATAAACAAACAACAAACTAGCTAACTAAATAAATAATCTCTTATATGTAGCAAAAAACGCATATATTGAAAGGTGCATATCAAACAGAGCTCCACATGGCTTTAATATTCTGATAGGTTCAAATGTATTGGTCCAGAAACCAATGGACTCAACCTTCTGTTTCTGTGCATCTGTTCCTGATTATATGGCTCCTCCTTCACAGCGCGCGGCATAAAAATAGTAATACCTGTGTTTATTTTCAGCTATGCTGTTCAACAGCCTGGAGCTGTCTGACTGACTTCTGCTGTTGTTGGAGCACATTATTAAAATGCTCTTGCCAAGAAAACACGTTTGTTACAGCGGCAAAGCATCTCCCACGTCTCCTGTGGCACATCCGCACTAATGCAGCCCAGTAGCGGTGCGGTGCAAGACCGGACACGTCTGAGCTGATCTGGTGTGATTGTGGACAGCAGGGTTTCACTCGTCAGCCTGACAGCTGCAGCAGAGCTCACTAAAGCAAATCACACTCACACATTGACTGATGGGCCAGCTGGTCCAATAAGCCTGTAGTGACATATGAGCAAAGGAAAATCAACTTACTTACTACATCTAGAGGGGAAAGACTTAAAGAGCACCCCCTGCTGGCCTCACTAACACCTCTTCCAACAGCAACCTAGTTTTCCCTGGAAGTCTCCCATCCAGGTACTGACCAGGTTCAACCCTGATTAGTTTCAGTGGGCAACCAGTCTTGGGCTGCAGGGTGATATGGCTGTGGCAATAAGGAGAACAGGAGCCGAATGTTTGTCTTCTTCCCCCGACTGATAAATCAAAAAGACAGGGAAAAAAAAAACAATCATGCATTTTTATGCCACATAGACTAACACAACACAACTCCCACAACTCTCAAAAAAAAAATTTTTTTTTAAAAACTGCAGCTAAAAGCAATTTAATTTCAGAGGCAATTTAGCTAGTACAACAACATTTTGGATTTTCCTTTTTTCTCACTTTAAAAGCTCAAAGAAATGTTGACATTTGCTTTAAATAATGCATGAATCTCAAAATAAAAATGTGGAACAATTCACCAGATATAACTCTATGTACATACACACGTCGGCCACTACAGCAAAATAAAATAAAACCCAACAAGAACCAAGTATGAAGCTTATAACATGAAAATTTGCATGTATCCAAAAAAAAAAAAAAAAAATTTAATAGAATATTGATTTTGGAAATTGTTTTATTTTATGATTAGAAATTGACAGCAAAGTTACATGAAAGCCATGAATCTAGAACAGAAATAGGAAATCAATTGCCAACAATCAATTCTAGAGTTTCGCAGCCATTAAACACAAATATATTGCAAAAATGCCAAATCTACTTAAAATATCTCAACAGAAATGAAAGAGTAACTATAGTATAGTAACTGGGATTCATCTTTTTTTTTTTTTTTAATTCATGTTCTACAAATGTATTTATTTATTTTTAGGTTTTATTTTATTTTCATGCTTCCCACGTTAAAAGCCGGTAGTTCAGGGCAAAAAAAAAAGATTACGCATGAGCAAACCATTATAGCTAGAAATATACATAAAGCTTCCATCAGGAGCTATGAACTGTGACAAGTTTGTGTGAACTATGACATTTGTATATGTATGTGTATGTGTGGCTGTGTGTTTGTGTGTTTACCAGAAGCTCTCTGCCCCCTAATTGACACTGCAGTCAGCTCTGTTAATCTGACAAATCCCTGACCAGTCTCACCACCCACCGATGTTCACAAAACAAGCTCAATAACATGCGTGCACGTACACATGTGCACTTTTCATTTTTGTATGCTTTACTGTGTCTAAAGGGGACTCCAGTGGACGTGTGTCAAACTTACACACTCCAATGAGAGTTCACCAGCGTGACTGTGCGTAATTCTATTGAGAAGTAGCTTTTAAGTACACAGAGAAAAGCTTCCTCTCACTGTGGGACCAGACCTTATCTAGCACAGAGTGAATTATCAGCACGTCACTATAAACCTGACCCTGACTTTACCCTGATTAACATTTACAAATAATATAGAATGGAAACTACAACTTCGTTTGTGCTTCATAGTCATACAGGTTTGAAG
The DNA here is from genome assembly GCF_001515625.1 of Sinocyclocheilus rhinocerous. Classification (NCBI taxonomy): domain Eukaryota; kingdom Metazoa; phylum Chordata; class Actinopteri; order Cypriniformes; family Cyprinidae; genus Sinocyclocheilus; species Sinocyclocheilus rhinocerous. The sequence continues at coordinate 644,819 of NW_015639782.1, read as the reverse complement.
CAAAATGACAGAGCGTAAATAATGACAGATACTGCAACTCTAATAAGTTAACAAACTCAAAGTTAGTAATCGCAGAAGTTTTTGTACCAAACATACTGACTAACTCTTCCAATTCGATTGCATAAACTTCACATTAACTCAAATAGTATGCGGTTAACTGCCTGCTAGCAATGGCAAATTTGCATGTGCAAATGTAACTAGGAAAGAGATTATCATTATACTCTTGCATGTATACAGGTACGCAAAATACAGCATATATATTCTCAAGGTTTTGCAGCCCATCCTCGACGTAACCTCAGGCTCTACTCTTCTACCACAGTGGTAACTCCAAATGTGCAAAATAACAGAAACCCCTTATAAATCCCAACATAACACTAACACATCTCTCCCTATATTAATCTTGTGCAAAAACACACAAAATTACACTTAATTTCAACATTTATTCTCCTTCTACAGTCTAACTCAAAACATGCTGGGAACTGGAAATCTGCTGCTAAGTTCAGCTCAATATAATCAGTTACTGTGTTCACATAACAATGAACGTTCAGTCATATTTGAGTAAAATGAATTTAAAGTTAATTTTGCTGTTTGGTTTTACAGTATGAAAGACAACAGAAACCAGGTTGCATACTTCCTGGGCTACATGTGCCAGCTGAACAACTGACGAGGAAACATGGGAATGGGAATGGAATGTTAAAGGGATAGTTCACCCAAAAATGAAAATGTGATGTTTATCTGCTTACCCCCAGGGCATCCAAGATGTAGGTGACTTTGTTTCTTCAGTAGAACACAAACAAAGGTTTTTAACACAAACCGTTGCAGTCTGTCAGTCATATAATGGACGTGGATGGGAATCACGGCTTTGAGAGTAAAAAAAACATACACAAACTAACCAAATTAAACCCTGCGGCTCGTGACGATACATTGACTCTCAAAGCCGTGATTCCCATCCACGTCCATTATATGACTGACACACTGCAACGGTTTGTGTTAAAAATCTTCGTTTGTGTTCTACTGAAGAAACAAAGTCACCTACATCTTGGATGCCCTGGGGGTAAGCAGATAAACATCACATTTTCATTTTTGGGTGAACTATCCTTTTAACACTCTATGCAAAGTTAGTTCATCTACAAACCTACAGGATATGAGAAATTTAACACTGAAAAGCAGCTTCAGACCCATTAACAACCACAGACAAAATTCTTACAAAAGTGCATTGCGTGTGGCGGTAATGTGAGCATTTGGGGAAATGTGTGAATTTGTCATTTGCTGGTTATTCAGGTAATGTGCTGTATTTGTAATGCAGATCAGCTGTCGCTATAAGGTGAGCTCGCAGGAGGGAATAAACACCGGAGAGTCGGCCTGACTGTCACAGCCAGTGTTAAAACACAAGTATCAAAGATAATTATCAAAGCAGCGATTCATAATTCATTAACCTTGGGTGACTTTACACTATAGATTAATCTTTAATTTCAGTTCAGCGGTGCACTGGGAAGGTCAGCTGCGTAATGTGTCTCGACATCACTTCCTCCAGGAGCCCAGGTCCACGTTGACACTTGATTTTGTGGCTCTTTATGGGGAAAACAAATAGTTAATCTGAAGTGCTCTCTTCACACAATTCAGCGCAGAGTAAAACCTGTCACTTACACTCCATTTGGAGCCAAACCGACAGATAAACAAACCAATAGCACGACAATTTACATCAATATGAGGACCAACACAGAGAGCAGGAGCTGAACAAGTCTAAAGCCCGAAGGCAGAGAGAGAGACGACTCATGTTTACATAAGAGGAGAGACAGAGATTTGGCTTGGTGTCGTGCAAATCTGTGGGGTAAAAGCATGAGGGGCTTCTGAGGGGTAATAGATCAATACGCACACTGAAGCCAGTCTGGGTCCCTACGGCTGAGATGGATCGTTCTTGCACACACATCGAGAGGTGAGCCCAGGGCAAGCCAGTGGACTCATCAAACACAAAGACCTATTTTATGTGCAATCTATAGGCCAGCCGGAATGACCTGCCGGCTACGAGACACAAAGTACTTAAAAAAGCACCCTTGTCAGCAAATATCAAAATCGATCAGCATGTAAATTCAATAGGAACCTCACAGAAGTGGCTGTTTTGTGTGCAAATGACTAGCTGTTGCTTTAAATGGAGTCTGCCGGCCCATCGCTCGTAATATTCTATCTACACATGCAAATAGAGCACAGTTCTGTCACTCAATACCTCGCCGCAAAAATATACCACATCAACACATCATGATTGGACAATGAGAAGCGCATGCGTGTGATTCGGCCACCAAAACAAGCTTAAGACTCGCCAACGCACTCACACAGTCACATACTGACCCAATAACTGAAGACTTAAGACAAATTAGCACCTGCCTATTTAATTACAGCTCCGACTTAATTAAACTCCCAATGATTAAACACTGCTAACTGGCAAAGCAAAAATATTACAAATACACACACGCATGCATAGCATCGCACTGTAAATCCATTGTAGCCTGCTAAATCCGTTACTTCATGCTATTACATCATATATGTTTTTATGTTAGGATGATGCAATATCAAAGCTAAAGTGCTTTTTGTCGATTTACCTTTCATCCGTTTTCTGTAAACACCAAATATGAATAGCACAGCCGTAGGGTGGATCAGATTATAATCAGCCAAGACATTTAATCTATTCTTTAGCTGACACAGTGATCGAGCCTGGTTACACTGATATGACAGAGTTTGTGTACTGGACGAGATTATTTCCATCCCTCTCCCAGATGCCTGATTTGCTAATGGAGTCAGGCTTGTTGGACGGAGAGGTAGAAGAGAGATTTAAGCACAACCGTAGGAGAGAGAGAGAGAAAGAAAGAAAGAAAGAAAGAAAGAAAGAATCCTGTAAAATAAGGAGAGGGGATTTGTTGGAATCACGACACTGTGCTCACTGTGATTTCAAGAGACTTTTAACATGTGAGCAAGTGATTGTCTTACAGTAAATGTAAATGTAAGTTGGCATGACATGTCAAGCTATATTAGCAGTGTGTTGCTATATTTAATTTAAACTATTTTACACAGTTTTATTTCTTGTATAATAAATAAGGTTATACATGCAAGGCTACTACATTGAACAAACACACTTTTAATACTACACATTAAAACTAATATGTCTTACTGCAGGACTATTTTAAGCTTAAAGGGATACGCCACCCCAAAATGAAAATTTTGTCATTAATCACTTACCCCCATGTTGTTCCAAACCCGTAAAAGCTTCATTCGTCTTCGGAACACAATTTAAGATATTTTGGATGAAAACCGGGAGGCTTGTGACTGTCCGATTGACTGCCAAGTAAACTGCCAAGTAAATTGCACTGTCAAGGTCCAGAAAAGTATGAAAGATATCGTCAGAATAGTCCATCTGCCATCAGTGGTTCAACCGTAACGTTATGAAGCGACGGGAATACTTTTAGTATGCAAAGAAAACAAAAATAACGACTTTACTCAACAATTAATCTCCTCTGTGTCTCTCCGCATCACCGTAGCAGCATTTTGGAGAACACCCAAGCAAGCAGCGTGAACGCAAGCAGCGTAAGCTTTTCTGTGTCAGCCACGACACAAGGATACGTTTTCTACGTGTATTTACGCTTTGATTTGAACGAAAACAGCGCATCCGTGCAGCACGGCTGACACAGAAGAGCATACGCTGCTTGCGTTCAGCGGATATTCTCCAAAATGGCGTAGCGGTGATGCGGAGAGACACAGAGGAGACGAATTGTTGAATAAAGTCATTATTTTTGTTTTCTTCGCGTACAAAAAGTATTCTCGTCGCTTGAGATGAGCAGACATTGAGCAGAGATGAGCAGACATTTACTGGAGACATTTAAAGAGAAAAGAGGAACGGGATTGGAATATAACATCCAGTTTCATCCAGATTTGAAGCATGGTCTACCACAAAAGCACAATAGCTCAATGTTTCTAGCCTGCACATGCTAACTGCTGTGCCACATCACAGACAATAAGGTACACTTTTTTAGCTTAGTCTATACATGCCAAGCTCATTCACCAAATATTTAACAGTGTTTTTCCCAAGAGAACAGATGATAACACAATCTGAAAACCAATGACTTAGAAATAGGGGGGGCAATTTACCTGCTCTGTCATCAGTAGTAATAGATGCATTAAAATTCAACAGAGCATCTTTGACTCATCTCTGATTTGAAATGCTCTTTACCTTTTCAGCACCAAACTCAAACGGCTGCACACTTCCATATCAATATTTTTCTGCCCGCTTAATGTGAATTTAATGATACCAATCTCCTATTTAACGTCAGTGTGTTCTATAATGGAAGGCTCTCAGTGGGAGAGAGCCGGAGAATCGTACAGTAAGACGCAGGAGCGGCGCTGAGGCGATGCAGCCGGAGATACTATAAACCCAGCAAAGTAATCACACGGTATAAGAGTAAATCAGCAACAACATTTAGAAGTCTGCAGCATGTGAACAAAGCCCAGGAGGTAGTTAAGACTGGTTCTTAATGAGCTAATTAGGTTTGTTTAGGCAGCTTTTACATGCTGCTGGTAATGAGGGGAATGAGAGACCAATTTCTTTGCCAAAGAGGAGAGGATATGGAAAGGGTTGTAAAGGAGAGGGGAAAAGAGCTGTTCTGAAGAAAGTGAGCATCAACAATTGTTGTTTTTAAATCTTAACGTGCTAATGTTCTTCAAGCCAACATTTCCAGATCGGTGTTATCAGACCTCTGACGTCAAACCTTGTAATGAAATAATACTGTCCAAGAGAAACATCTTGTTTCCCTGCACTGACCACAGACTGAGGTTTCATGTCACCTGTGCTCCGATAGCCAGGTTACAACACACACACAACCAGATTAACAAAACACATACACACCCCACCTGCTGTCTGCTCTCACACTGGTGGCAAAATAATAAAAAAAGCCCACATCTATTAATGCAACAAAATGCATCAGATAAAACCGCTTGAGCATTCAGAAAAACACTCATCAGTGACTGTGGCCTTCACCGTCTGATAAAGCACTGCAGCAACAGGACCATCACAAGCCTGTCGTGCATAATTAATGAAAGAGATGAGAGCTGCTAGCCACACTCACACATGCATACAAACACACACACACAAACGCTGAGAAACCCGGTACCAGCTGAGGGTGGGTAAAAAAAAGCTAGATGAATGAGATATGACAGTTTAATCTTAAATAGCTGTACAGATTCTTGTGCATCAAACAGGAAGTATTTTCTTTAAACAGAACCGCTGACTGTCCAGAGCAGTCAAAGCACACACACAAATACAGAGGACTGTGTAGAGCTGACAGCTCAAGGGTGAGTTTCACGAAATGGCAAGGAAAACAAAAAGTATAAAAAAAACGAAGCCTCTCGTGACATTTCAATGGATTAGGGTTGTTCATAATTCATTACCTTGATGCATATATATATATATATATATATATATATATACATACACATATATATCTGACAGAAATGCAGCAGAATTGTTTTCAACATTGATAATAATTAGAAGCATATTAGCATCTGTGACACAAAGGACTAATGATGCTGAAAATTCAACTTTGCACAGGGAAAAAAAAAATATTTTTAAAATATATTAAAATAGAAAACAGTTATTTTAAATTCTAATAATATTTCACAATATTACTATTTAAAATTTTTAGTTTGTTTGTTTTTTGATGATGATGATGATGATGATAAAATATAGCCATGGTGAGCACGAGACGTCTTTAAAAAAAAAAAAACACTTTTGAATGGTACTGTAAATTATAACTACCCATCAAGTAAGCACATCAGTATAAGTAAGTAAATACATAAATAAATAAATTTAAAACTGCTTTATTTTATTTTATTCTATTCTTGAAAAATATAATCTCTTTTCCCCCTTTTTGATTTGAGGATGAAGTATAATCCAGCCATTTTATTTGTGTAATTCATCCTCAAAGGGAAGCTTGCAGAAGGTAGCAGAAAAGTTGAAAGCATTTGTCTGAACTAGCAGTGCTTTCCATTTCTCTACCTAAAAATGTCCCTTTAGTCTGCTCTACAGAACATAACACAAATGCTTTTAGCACCTATAATCAAATAGAAGAACACTGCAGCTATCGCTGATGTGTGTGAGTCATAAATAGTTTAAAAGTGAAGACGGTGGTATGGTTTAGACGGGTACCCTACAAGTGTTATTCACACACACACACACACACACACACATTTATCCACAAACAAGGACAGAGGCACACCTACAGAAGGTCATCACATACAAAATGTGCCCAGGTAAGAGGTAAGATCTTTCTCCTCTAACTCCCAGGAAATGACCTCATACATGCACAAGATAATATGTGTATGTTTTGTGTTTGGGGAGAGGGTGTTCAGAGGTTAAACTTGTACTCCTGAAAGTGTTCCCAGCAGAGATTAATCATTCCGGGCCAGGATGCATCATCACAGCCATAAATCATTGGGCCTGACCTCTCTTTCCTCTCTCTTGTGATATTAGTGAGGAGCGGTGAGTAGTGAGATTGCTCTCTGCGTGATGGTTGCCACAAATGGTTTGCACATTACATATCTTTCAAAGTGCATGTACCTCAAGTCAGGTAAAAATGGAAATGGCCATTGCATTTCTTTCTTAAAAGCGCTGTAGGTGTTTTTGGGATTAATATGCATCAGATATAAGTGAAATAGGTGTCCAGGAATAATCACGCCTGTCTCTTTAACACCTTTAGGATCTGTAAACAGCAAACATACAGTATGCCAGAAAACGATCCAATCAGAAACGTCTGTTCTGAGTCATGGGCGAATCCTAAATGCATTTTTGCCTTGAAAGGCAGTATAGGAACTAGACGCCATTCAAAGGGTCATTCGAAATTAAACTGAGCAGTTGGATCTCTTCACAAAGGGCTCTTACACAAGGCCGTTAGCAAAGAGTACAGACAACAGGTCACTTCAAGAAAGCAATTTTGCCGTTTATGATCACATGCACCCTTCAGAGTACTTATTTCAAGTGCTTTGCCCTTCTAAGTGAGTAGGGCATATGATGCTCACTTTTGAATTCAATTCATCCCTTTTTTGCATGTTCAGATTTGCTGACATGTCTTTAGAGGGTGCGGCAGTGTAATTCAGAAAAAAAGTTAGTAAAATGTCTCCAATTGCTTACGGCACCTTTACAATCACAAACATGTGAAATCTTGTATTGGCATTAACCTAAGCCAAATATCCCGTTTAGTTCCAGATGCTCAAACTGGGAACGCTCAAGAGGTATTTTGGTCCTCTACTGCTTTAGTTCTGCTGCTTGTGTGGTCTTGTCTTGAAATGCTTAAATATCCTTTTCAGATCACCACACATTTAAATGGGATTGAGACCAATGGGATTACAGACTTATTGTAGTTGTTCTTTTTTTTCTGACGTTTGCTGTTGGTACATGTTCCTTTGCTTTTTCCAAAACACATTGATTTTGGTCTCATTTGTCAGCAGGTCATTGTTGAAGCATTGCTGTAGAATATGTATGTGGTCTTTAGCAAGCTAACGGGGAGGGTTCTTTTTTCCAGAGAGCAATTGAGGATTTCTCTCTGACGAACACAGATGCTATCACCAGCAAGAAGTCTCTGCAGACCCTTAGCGGTGACCCCAGGTTTCTGTGTCACCTATTTTAGCATTCTATTCGTCCCTTTACACTAATCACTGTAGGAGACCCACTGCTAGAGAGAGCAGCTGCTGAATTTCACCTTTTAAACAGAGGTCTGAGTGTTTATGTTTTCTTCAGGTCACATCCGAATGATTGTATTTACAAAATGAGTACACATAAATGTGGTGTTCTAATGTCCAACGGGAAACTTTGGTTTTCTTTGAGTCCTAACTTTCTGTATTCTACTCATTTAGCCGGTTTATGAGCCAGTTTGTCTACAACCAAACTATGAGATGCTTAACTGCATAGATAAATCAGTAAATCAGTACATGGTTCAACATAAATCAGTTACATGGTTATGGCTCCAATGCAACTTTTCTTCTAGGGACCTCTGATAACTGTCTGTTTGTCACTGCTGTATTTACTCAGATCTTAAATGACTGGAACACAGGACTTTTTCACAAGCCTTGGAAGTATTTCCCAGCATCAATGATCCTTCATGGTTTAAACATTTGCTCAGTAAAGATGTAAAAGCAGGACATTTATGAGAGTTTAATCTAAACAGGTTATCTTTATTTATTAATTTGCCTTAAAGCACAGCTAATCAGCAAATAGTCATATCTACTAACGCCCAGGCTTCTTATTCTCATCATCTTATATTATTCTTATTCATTATGTATTTAAACAGAACTATTAAAAACTCTCTTAAGAATGTAATGAATTAAACATCATGTTAGCTGTAGAAACATCTAAGTTTATTTAATTACTTTTGTCTAGTCTCAAGCGGTTATCTGATCTAAACTAAAAAAAAAAACCTCTCTCCCTATCTGTTGCTCTCAATGTCTCTCTAATTTCCGTTATTGTTGTTCTTCTTCCTGTTAACCTGTACACTCACAGTATAAAAATCTTTGTGATATCATAATAATAATAAAATAATTTCAGTCAGTATAGTCATGACTCAAACCATTTTTTATTAATTATTCATCAATTTATATAATTGTTATTATATACTGTAAATATACGTTGTCCTTCAAAAGTTTGGGGTCAGTATGATTTTGTATGAAATTGATTCAGCAAGGGTCATAAATTGAGAAATTACATTCTCCTTGATTTTTTGACATTGTACTATGAAACTTCCTGTAAGTTTCAGAACTCAAAACTTCCTTGTTAGTCCAAAAACAGCTTTTACCGAAACCAAGCTTTTAATGACAATATGTTGATGATAATACAGAGCGAACTATGGCTCAATCAGTTTCAGGTAAACATCTACAGTTAAAGCACAGAAATTTGCATCAGTAACACGAGTGTATAAATTAAGACAGAACAGCATTTGAGAGTCCCCTCGCTTTCACCCCACTGAATAGAACAGCCAGTGCCAGAAATCACAGTCGGATGATGATGGTTTTGGGAAGCTCTGCTGTAACTCAGCACCCACTCAGAGTGCCAACAGCGGGGTATCAGAGCGGGCAGACAATGGTGACAGATATCTAGGGGCCTCTTCCTCTCTGATACAGGCTGAAGATAGCATCCTGGGCCACTGCCAAATCAGCATTGAGTTTACCTTTGCAATAAGACACCATCAATCAGGAACTCCCTCGCTAAAGCCTAAAACCCTTGTTTATGCAAAGACACAAAGGCATATTCATGACCCAGCTCCTAAAAGTTAAAGACCCCATGAAATGGTTTGACAAGCAGAGTAAACTTTTCTGCATTTACGTATTTCCTATTATTGAATATGGGGTGCACAAACTTGCTATTCGGAGACAGGTACATGTAAGTAAAGTATAATATTATTCAAAAGTTTATTTTTGGTCCTTTTCCAGGAAGAGAAACATATTCAAAAGTTTGGGTTTGGTAAGATTTTTTTAATGATTTGAAGAAGAAGAAAAACCCAAGTCTGCATTAATTTGATCACTGATTGATGAAATATTACTACAATTTAAAATAATTGTTTCTAGTTTAAGATAGTTTAAAATGTAATGTATTCCTGTGATGCAAAGCTGAATTTTCAGCATCATCACTCCAGTCTTCAGTGTCACATGATCCTTCAGAAATCATTCTAATAAGCTGATTTGGTGCTCAAGATTGTTATATTACATTTATATATACATTTCTTATTATTATCAATGTTGAAAACAGTTGTGCTGCTTAATATTTTTTGTGGAAACTATAATACATTTTGTTTTTCAGGATTATTTGATAAATAGAAAGTTCAACAGAACAGCATTTATTTGAAATGAAAAGGCATTATAACATTATAAATGTCTTCTCAGACTTTTTTCATCTATTTAAGTCACCCTTACTGAACCAAAATATTAATTTCTTAAAAAAAAGGACCTCAAACTTTTAGATTGTAGTGTATATAATTCATGGCTTTAGCAATCCCATCTTGCTTTGCAGCAATGCGTGCTAGAGTGACTGTTCTTGTGCTAAAATTTGCTTCCAAGCTGCTATGTAGTTGTAAGTCTGTCTGGGTCGTGGATTTGACACCGTCACCTAGTTAACGCTTATCAACAGCAACCTGAGCTGTGCTATGTTGAGGTAAGCCGCATCTGTCCCGGCCTGACTAGAAGTGAAACTATCAGCCGTTAACTCTGTGGTCAGCGTCGGCCTGACCTATCAAGAAGAGATATTGAAGAGTGCGGATATAGTTCATCAGATGTTCTCAGCTGCCCCTGTGTGAATACGGTTTTAGATGCATTAAGGTTATTATACACTCCCACCCAACACTGTAATCTCTTAATCTGCTGAGGACTGGAATCACAGGCTGCATCTGTCAGAGTGCTCGACAGGGGAGAGGCCATACACCTAATGTGTCAACACACCACACACAAGCATTTTGTAACTTCCTGTGAGACAGCATTTCAAATCTGGCACTTTATACCAAGTCAACAGCCAAATCACTGACCACAAGCATGAACACACACATACACATTCATCCACTAGTGCATCTCCATACCTCGGACAAACACTCCATTCCCTGACGCACACCCCATCTATCTGGTCTCATTCACAGCTCTCCTTCACACGCCACGGACCTGGCTGAAGGATGCAGGGCTGGGGAGGGGGGCTTGATAATGATGCAGACACTCCTATAACTGCAAATGGACTTCGCTACATTAGCCGAGCCAATACGTACACACAAACACATCTACAAAAACACACTCACACAAGCGTGAACTACAGTTTTACCTAACAATGCTAATTGGTTGAAAAGGGTCAGGCTTATGTTGACAGTAATGAAGACTGATGCTCTTGTGTGTCCTCAGATGTGGGAGATGGCAGTGTGGGTATAAATAAATACTGTCAGCGCTAACCCAGATCTGAAGTTTGGTGTACACACATAAAAAGAGACAGAAGATATAACATACATTACAGCAAGCCATTGGAATCCAGTAAATTTGGTAAAAAAAAAAAAAAATTATGGAAACTTAACAAATAAAATATATAAATGTGAAAAATTTAAGGGGGTCTGAATACTTTCCGTACCCACTGTATATATTTTAGGCTGACACTTAATTTATTAGACTGAATGCTTCTCTGAAAACAGGTTCAAGAGGATAATAATAATAATAATAATAATAATACAATAAAACAATGCAAAAACCTAGAACAATACTTATATCGTACAATTAGTCTGTTTGAATTTTAAATGTTAAACAACTTTTCAAAACATTTACGAACTGGTGAGACTCATGCAGGAGCTTGGTTTATCTAAACTACAGGAAAATTCATATTAACAAATACGGCTTCATGTGTATGTTGCTCATATCTTTTAAAGGGATAGTTGTCCCAAATATTGAAGAAAAACAAAATCTGTCATTTACTCACCATCATGCCACTGCAAACCCGTAAAACTTACTTTCTTATGTGAGAGATAAATTGAGAAATTTCTGTTCTCAAAATGTTTATCCATCAAATAGAAATCAATAGTCAGCGATACTGTTTCTTCAAAATATCCTCTATTTTGTTCCACAGAAGAAAGGTTGTACAAAAAGTTTGAAACAATATGACGATGAGTGAAAGCTTTGGATGAAGTACTTTTTTGGGTGAAATATCCATTTAGGCTACACTCAAAGTGATTTAGATTTTCCCAACACAGGGGGGAAAAAAATGCAGAGTGTACATTGGCGTGACTATTTGGATGTACTGATTTGATCTGAGGTGGCCTTAAAGCTTTAAGAACCACTGACCTAGAAGAACAAGGAAGATGAGTCTAAAACATATATTTGAACAAGTTGGACATTTGTTGCTGTTTGTCAACATGTCTTTACATTAAGAGTGAAAAATGACAGTCTTCCGAAGCGAGGCTTCAGGGTACGTGGGGATGCAAACAGAAGGAGTTTACATTCAGCAAAGGTGCTCAGCAGAGCCGGGTTGAGTCGAGCATCTGCTCTCATTTTTGAGTTTGTGGCGAGAGCCGTGCTGCTTGCGGCCCAAAGAAGGCAACGAGCCAGTGTGTGAGCTTAAGGGGGTTAAGGCCACACACAAACACACACACACTTAACTGAGAAAGTGAGAGTGAGCACTGCTAAGTGTGATCGGCTCTTCACTGCTTGCTCTGCCATGTTAGCTGGAGTTACACTGTGCCAACTGGGCCAGGATGAGGGATTGTGTATGACATGCACGGCTGTCCGGCGTTAAAGCCATTTAGCAGTTTAGTGTGTGTGTGTGTGTGCATGCTGAGAGTTATCTACAGATATACTGCTTACATCTAAATATTCTGTCGGCTTTCACACACACCAGACTGATAATAATGTGTGGCAGGTGCCAACTGGATAGTGGCATAATCGGCCCAATCTTCATCCCCTTGAAACTGCGTGTGGGTTTTTAAGAAGGAAGCCACAAATACGCAGTTGGCCAGATTGTTAGTCTGTATCTGTGAAAACTGAAGAAGATTTGACTCATTCTGTTCAAACATCACACATTCTCACTTCCTCGCCCTCAGTTGATCTCTACTCTGTGTCCATTTGATTTTGAGCTCTAATTGAGAGATATGGTACATGAGAGGGGGATCAAGCGGAGGGAAGGACAGGGGGGAGATGAAAGCCAGAGGCCCAGCAGGGAGCTTCCATTTCTTGATCTTTCCCATCTATTTTCTGACCGCCTCATTCATATCGAAGCGCAGCAATATCAATAAGTACATTAACTCACCTACTTTAAACTCATCACACAGTAAGGGACATTCGCTAAGATAGTATAACAGCAAACGCTAAGATAGTATAACATGAGATGATAACAGCTATGCTTCTTCTTAATCACTCAGCAAAGTCATTCCACTTTCTTTTGAGACAGTTAAAAGAAAAAAACTTGAGCAAGCATTTCAGAGAGAGAATGAGAGGGTTCTTCAGATCTTGTAGAGATGCAGTTTGACATTCGGTACTTCAAGAACTAAAATTCTGTCATAATTTTCTCACCCTCATGTTGTTCCAATTCTGTATGGATTTCTTTGTTCTGTGAATCACAAAAGAAGATGTTTTGAAAGATGCTGGTAACCAAAGAAGTTTCGTTTCTATTGAATTTGTCGTTCATAAAATGGAAGTCAATGGGAACCGAAACTTTTCAGTTACCAACATTCTTCAAAATATCTTCTTTTACATTACACAGAAGAAACTAAGTCATACAAGATTTGAACGACATGGGCGAGTAAATCAGTGGACGATCCGTTTAAATGCATTGGCAAATAGTTGTCAGGAGGGAATCAGCCCTCTAATGCCCCATTCACACCGCCAGTCTTATCTCATAAACATTAAATCAGTTATTTTTTCAATAAAATTGAACATTCTGAAGGTAAATAGGTGTTAATAATAATAATGCATCACTTCAAAGATAAATGAGAAGAACTGATGCTTGCTCTTTGCCATCATAGCCACCTATCTGTATAAAGTGCACAAACACAGCGTAATCTAGATCCAAACACATAACTGTCAATGCAAAACATGCCATATAAATTGTAAACTGCACATTGTTGGATTAACTAATGTATTACACACAATGACTACAATTTAACCATGAGAAATAACTTACTTGGTACCTATAGCATTTACACAAGAGTTGTCTGGCTCATAGCTTCTCTGCTATTTTTAACCTAATAATTTATCAAAAAGATCTAACTCAGCTGAATCATCTGACATCAAAACTTATTTTATGTTTTCTCATAAATGATTTATGGAAAGCTAGGACAGTGAATAAGTATGTACCGTATGTTGATCTGTTCCTCACATGCACATATGCTATCATAAGACATAAAAATATAGTGCATGTGGACTTTTAAAATACTTTTCATCTTTTTTGTGGTTTGACATATTCAGTCACCATCCATTGTTCTTACATGGACAAGACAGTCTTCAGAATGTGTTAACCAGCACCAGAAAGTCATACAGGTTTGGAGCAACATGAGTTGCAAATAAATGATGACAGAATTTTCATTTTTGGATTCCTTTAAGTGCATAGCAGTAAAATAGTCAACCATCTAAGAGAGCAAAAACACCGAATATTTTGCTATAAATTGAGTCAACACACTGCTTCCCCTGCAGAAACATTAGTGGTCTGTGCCTTTTCTGACCTTAACAGAGTATAAACCCAGCACTGGGTTGTATTTAACCCAGCATTTTTTAGAGTGTAATTAATGTACTTTCAGGGATAGTCCATTTCTGGCATGTTTTGCAGCTGCTGATGATACATGACCTTATGCGTAGCTGTCAATAGCCGGAAGGGAATAGGTACAGAGGGTCAGACGATTCATCGCGAGCTTTCCGGGAGACGAGCGCGCGCCTGTCATAGATGGCCAGTGTCGGTATGCGGTCTCCTTAAACCGGACCGTCACGTCTCAATTATGTGTCTCAACAATTTGGGTTTCGAACACACAAAACTGCAAAAGCGGACGCGAGAGACAATTGCAAACTAGAAAAAAAGTGTCCGACGCTTCCGTTTGGCTTTCCGCTCAAGCGCCAGAAATAATGAGGATGATGAAACCAGCGAGACAGATACACATTACCAGGACTAAAATCCCACGACAGGGTTAGTTTAATCAAAAGGATTTGTCAGTGAACCGACACGGCTGTGTAGTTGTATTTTCAGCATTCATACAAGTGTAGAAAAACAGTCGAGGACATAGACGTGCATTGGCAAAAGCGCACAGAGCGTGGCATATAAATGTAAGATCTTACCTGCGCTGAACAGCCTGTTCATTTCCCGAAGGAAACTTTTATTTCCCTCGGGGAGCACCTTCCAAATGCAACGCCGACGAGTCGATACTTTTCTTAAGATAACTGTCAATTCCTTTAAATGTATAACATCACACTTGAAAGCGACGGATAGCGGGTAAAATGTCTAACGCAGAGAGCTAATGACCACTGAATGGAGAGTCAGTTAGACGATGGCCGTCCGTAGGGATCCCGCTGTCTTAAAATGCACACACGGCGAAACACGGCAAGATCGCGAGTCTCTACAACCTTCTGCTTTGATTAAGCGAAACAGAGGCGCGCGCTGAATGAGCGCGTGTGAGGAAGATCGGACGCTACCATTCACGCTGAGGGTCAACTGACAGATGCATGCGAGTGACGGCTCAAGCATCTGTCCGAGCGGAGAAATATCAGCGCTGATGGGACTTATGAGCTGACAAACAGTCCTTCGAATCGAATTAAACCTAAGAGAATGATTCAAATGTAATTTCCTTAAGAAGTATGTGCTCGCTCCTCAGGTACATGCCCCGCATGCGGGTGCACTTGCTTGAGATGTGAGAAGAATGAAAATCAGCTTTTTTTTTTTCTCCTTTCGAGGTGTAAAAAAAACCCATCTGTAATACCATATTCAGAATTATTTGGATTCAGTTATTCATGTAAGGCATAACACATTCTACAGTGAGCTGAAGAAAGGGGGATCAGGATCTGACTGATTTTTGTTGTTGTTTTTTTGCCATTGGGATGACTGGAAAATATTGCCCATTTAGAGACGTGTAATAATTTAGTATTTAATTAGTTTTAAGTTTGTACCAAGTGATTTGTGCTAGTGATAAATGTACCACTTTCCATGGTTCTAATATATACCCCACTCTGTCGCTCTCTCTCTTGTTTAAAATCACATTTACATTCCTAAAACTATACAAAACAAAATCAGCTTCAAGATGCAGAACATGCTCACACACCACATTCAAAACAACGTTTCAAATCTATTAATTTTTACTGTTCCTGATCCAATACTGGCCTATTTACTATATGCTTATAATTACTGAATGAAATTGAGCAAAAAAAAAATTTTTTATTAAATAAAAATGAAAAATGTAAAAAATTGAAAATTGAAAAAAAGAAAGAAAAATAAATAAACAAAAACCTGGAAAAAAACTAAATAAAAAAATCATCATGATTTTATTTTTCTCTGTTGGCAGCAATCTTGAATAATAAATAAACACTGTCTTAACCAAATTCAGCACAATCCAAGACTTAAACCTGTATCATTTGCCATCATGTACAGCCTCTTTCAGCAATGTCAAGGCCGAATTGAGTTTATGGAGGTTTTTCACTTGCTGAAGGGATGTGCCTGGTGAAAGCCTTTTCACTAAAGTCTTTTTAGCACAAGTCGGTTATGATAAATAATTTCCAGCTGACAAGTAATTTTAGGAGGGTACAGTATTTCACAGATGAGGAGAGGGTGTATTACCCTGCACACAAACAAAGTGACTGAAATTTTGTCTTTTAGTTCCACAAACCTGACGCTCTGATTAGCGCATTAATGCACCTGCAATGCCATTACTTTAAACATGCATGAGAACAGGGCAGAATGAAAATGGGATGCAATTACAGCCTATAACCAGGGAGTCATTGTTGAGATTTCTGCGTTATTCAACACCAAACGAAGATCTACTGCATATCTCCCTATAGGTTGGGAACATTAAAGCTTGATTATTTGAGAACACCTTGTTAGAAAAACCCCATGGCTGCTTTTTAAAATGCACATTTCAAACATTTCTTACACTCTACAGGTGATTGTCTGATTTGGTTATGACACAGCACGTGTTCCAGCTTCAGATTTGTTTGGAGACAAAGATGGGGAGGCATTCAGTTTTCTCCATGTTGTCTTGTGCCCCCCCCCCGCAACAAGATAGAGGCCAGTGAGAGGGAAACTGTTTTGTACCAAGCTGTGATTCTCAATGAGGTTATTCTCTCTGCTTCAAACCAACACTGCTCAGCATGGAGTTGTCTTCCTTGTCCCACAACCAAGATCAGTCGGCTTTAACCATGGTTCGGTTGGTCATCTTCTCAAAGATACAATTTCAGCATTGCCACAACACTGACCATTTGTCCTCACAAAAAAAAAACACCTTTACCCTTTGTGACAAACTGTTGATTTGCCTGTGATTCAGAGAAAGTAAAAGAGAGGAAGTAAAAGAGAGAGAGGCATGAGTTAGTGTGAAGGTGCCAGCTGGCACTTGCACAGTCTAAAGAAGCAGATCCACTTCTCAATTCTCACTCAATAGCGCACAGAATATGGAATATATGGATTTGTATATACTACAAAGATATAACACAAATAAATAAATAAAATTAAAATTAAAAAGCAGCACAACTGTTTCCAACGTTGATAACATATCAGCATATTAGAATGATTTCTGAAGGATCATGTGACACCGAAGACTTGTTGATGAAAATTCAGCTTTGCATCACAGGAATAAATTATATTTTAAAGTATATTAAAAGAGAAAAATTTTAAATTGCAGTAATATTTCACAGTATTAAATTTTTTTCTGTATTTATGATCAAATAAATGCAGCCTTGATGAGCATAAGAAACTTCTTTAAAAAACATTAAAAATCTCACTGATCCCAAACTTTTGAACGGCAGTGCATATATAACTCATCAAAAAAAATCCCATTTTCAGGATACTGTCTTTAAAGATAATTTCGTAAAATCCAAATAAGTAGGGCTGTGCAAAAAATCGAATGCGATTTTCATGTGCATCTCGTCAGTAAAGCCGCTTCTGGTGATTAGTAGTTAATCTCCAGCACGTGCGTTCAGATGGAGTGGCATTTACTACACAGAGCCGTAGTCGGCAATGAATCGCCTGCGATTTTGAACGCGATTTTGTGCAGCATGTCAGTGATCTACGGCTCTATGTAGTAAATGCCGCTCCATCTGAAAGCATGTGCTGGAGATTAATAATTAACTAATTAACTTAATTTGAACTAATTTAAGATTAACTACTAATCACCAGAAGCGGCTTTACTGACAAGATTCGCATGAAAATCGCATTAAATATTTTGCCCAGCCCTACAAATAAGCTTTACATATCTTTATTAAAAAGTTTTTGAACAATGTTTTTCATGCTTCTTCGATGAACTAAACAATTATTGCACATGGACCAGTGGAAAAGTTCTTCATGCAAGTTTACAGGCAGTAGAAAATTAATGTCACAGTTCCAAAAACTTATGCCAGTAAAGAAACCGTTCTGCTGACTCTGAAAAACACCAGAAGAAAGATGTTCATGGTTCCTGATCACCTGCGTGAGCATGCCATAGTCCTGCTGCAGGGAGGCATGGGGACTGCAGATGTGAACAGAGCAATAAACTGCAATGTCTGTAATGTACTGTAAGACACCTAAGACAGTGCTGCAGAGAGCCAGGAAGGACAGCTGATTGTCCTTGTAATGCCAGACCACATGTGACCATATGAAGCCCCAGATGTGTTCAAGAGCTTGCACTATATCTATTTATACATACAACCATTCAAAAGTTTGGGGTCGGTAATATTGTTTTGTAAAATGTTGTTGAAAGAAGTCTTATATTTACCATGGCTGCATTTATTTAATTATAAACACAGTTATATTGTGAATTTTGTCATATATTTTAAAATGTAATTTATTCCTGTGATGCAAAGCTGAATTTTCAGCATTCATTACTCCGATCTTCAGTGTCACTTACTCCCAGAAGTTGTGTGAAGTCAGATCATATCTTGCTAAATTTAGAAAAATCTTTTCTTTTTTTTTTTGTCAGAATTATGCATCAGACTGTCAAGAAATGGATGGTGGGTGATCTACAGGCATGCCGTGTGAGACTGGGACTAGGCAACCAGACATATGAGAAAATGTTTCGATAGGAGACCCACATATACATGCAAACAACACACCAAAGTCACCTTATGTCAGAGAGCAGTCTATCAGTCTCTTTCCTGCAGATACCACACTACATCATGCCTGAGGAGCCAAATAATAGCTGTTTTTTTTTCCTATTTTGCATGTAAACACATGGTTTTGGAAGCCAAAGATGGAAAATATGATAGTCATGCTGTGCCTGTGTAAGTTTGCATGCAAAATATTGTGTATGTGTTTTTTTGAAAGCCAGTGAAAAAGAAAAAAGTCCAAAACAGGCCAGCAGTCAGAGCTCAGACAAAGATATCAACTTGTAAATTCCACAAGACAACAAAGGCAATGCCAATACCATGCTAAAATTATTAGGGAGCATGAAATATTGCACACCGTATGGGTACACATGGATGTTCAATATTTCACCCCTCGGCTGCATTCCAATTCCACCAAACGCTGTATATTTATGAGCAGAAGCTTCTCTTCTGACTCCAAATGAGAAGGGCAATGCAATCCTCTCCCTCAATCCACACCTGCTGCTATTAGATTTCCACCAAGGCTTAGAGAGTCACAGAGAGCAAAGGTGTGCTTGTAAGCAGATGAGACTGTTAGAATCAGCATGAAGCCAATGGGAGGACACAAAGTCCCCTTCCCTTAGAAGGTTTTTTTCTCAGGGTTTGTGGGAGAGCAGAATGTGCTCACGTTTGGACGTGACTGAGATGCAAGAGTTAATTTACTTCCCCCAACTGTTCTGAGCGAAGAACACCGATGTCAGCAGTGTTGAAGCTGCTTTCTTGAACCCTCATCTCTGAGCTAGCCTGGCAGAGGATATTTTGTGAAGATTAACTAAAGTCCTAATTCTCCTTAGCTCCTAAATCTTACAGACCCACTAGTTTCCACCAGGAATGAGGTACATGTGGGAACAACATGGGTTTTTAATCTAATCTGACTCCTTTAGAAGCATTGCTTTGGTAAAGGGCAAATTACTTGCACTGCTACATGCTGGAAATAGTGTAGATGAGGCATTTTGTCGCCTAAACCAGAATGTAGGCGACATAATCTTTTAATTGCTGCATGGCAACGGACATTCTAGAACATGTAACAGGCCATTACTTACGATGACAGAAGAATGACGGGAAGTTTATCGATGGCTTTGATGTGCAATGAGCATTTCCTGATTGCTTTGCTTGCATCATCATTCATAACAGTGGCAAGTTTCAGGGTTAATGATGTCACTGTAAATGCAAGCATGGCTTTATGTGCAAGTTTCTAAACCGCATTTGTTAAATTTTGAGTAAGATGTATTGCGCTGTTAATTATTTAATCAATTTTGATTAATTCCTAAAATGCAAATTAGCTAATTAAAAACCTGAACCTATAGAGTTACAAGTGATTAGCTTACAAAGCAGTACTTGGTCCGTGTGGTTAAGAGTGGATGGATATATGATTAGAGTTAAATGTATGCATATAATTGGACTGGCATAAAGAAATCGACAAGGGCTAATATTCTGTAATAATATAATAATAATAATAAGTATTATTATTATTATCAGTCTTGAAAAATAATAATATTATTATTATTATTATTATTATTATTACTACTACTACTACTACTACTACTACTAGTAGTAGTAGTAGTAGTAGTAGTAGTAGTAGTAATAGTAATACTACTACTACACCATAAACCACAGTTTAGGAGACAGATTCAATTTTTCTTTTTCTTAATACTACTACTAGAACTACTACTACTACTACTACTACTAATAATAATAATTTTGTTGTTTTAACTCTGCTTTTTGAGTTAGAAAGCCACTAAAAAAAAAGGTGAGAAAACAAAGATATGAGATAGTTAATAAGAAAGATAATTATAAGGTTTGAGATTATTTACATTAATAATAACAATAAAATAATATTAAAATATAAAAATGATCTCCAAGTGAAGTGACCTTGTTTGATTGGTTTATTCTCCAAACTATATTTGGGCGAGCTTGCAGCGATGTACACAAATTAGAGGGTGCTATAGGGGGTAAGTGAGCATTTATTTGAAGGGGGTTGCTTTGTGGTTGGGGGGCTGTCTCCCTCAGTAGGGGAGTTGCCAGAAGGATGTTACAGAAGAGAAAAAGAAAAAAGAGGGCGATAGGAGCCTGGGAGAGAAGGATCTGGCTGAAGGGAGACGTGAGGCACAGCACAGCTGGCTCTTAATTGAATTTTTTACTCAGCACTTTCACAGCTGTTTTGCTGAGATGAATGAAGAGCTTATATCTGTCACACATCCCCTTGGACACACACACACACACATAGTCTGCCTTCCCAGGTCATATGACTGGATGCATCCCAAGCCTGCCTAGGAGACAAAGACTCACCCTACATGTCCACTGGTGTGGAGTGAGTGGCTGTCTCAAGTCCATTCTCTATGGGAACATATAGGAACATTCTCCAAGTGGCACATTTGCGCAGGGAATTGTGGGACTGACAGAGGAGCAAGCAGTGAGAGCATCAAAAAGTTGGAAAATGTTGAACCTGAATACAAATTAAGGACAAAAATGCTAGTCAGGAGCACATTGCTGCAAGATAAAGACAAGTCAAGGTCATGATGTCAGTTGTAAATTACCAGCTCAATCATGCATATGCAGGGACTCAAAACTAATTTAAACATGGAATTAAAAATGTTGTGAATAAGTAAATAAATAAATACAATTATTTGTATTAAAATAATGTATATTAATGACTAATCGCTTTCTAAATAAATAAATACATAATATTTTTTAATATTAGTATTAAAATACCTGTATGTGTATGTGACAAACATCATTATAAATAAATTTTTATTTTTATAAAATATATGTATATTAGTAACAAACAGCATTCTAAACAAACAAACAAACAAACAAATGAAACATCTAAAATAAGACTATTGAGATGCTGCATTATTTCTAGGTCAATAATCAAATATTAGCAAATTTGTAACCATGTTAAAGGGAACGTGTGTCGAAGACTGACACAGAAGAGGAGAAATTGTTGAATAAAGTTGTTATTTTTGATTCTTTGTGCACAAAAAGTATTCTCGTTGCTCCATAAAATTACAGCTGAACCACTGATGTCGCATGAACTATTTTAACAATGTCCTTACTAAGAGGCTCTGTGCCAGTGGACACATGTGGTCAGTCCAGTACAATCAGCAGTCTTACATCATTTTAGTGTACAGTACACTTTCAAGCACTTACAGTACTGTATCAAGACCCTCCTAAAACTGCAGTTACAGTGAGAGTTACACTTTTTCTCAAAGGGATCCGCTCACATGTCATTACATGTGAGCTTTCAAAAGACTGAAAATAATTGGGTAAAACAGCTTTCTGTACAGTAAAAGCAATTTAGGAAGCGGCAAATCTTTCCACAAACAGGAATGGGGCATAGCCATGGGTATAGAAATAAACAGATAAAGCTCCCTCCTGTATTACAGTTGCTCAGCCATGCCGTTTAGTGCTGTATTAGTGCGATCCGGCCTGCCTCACTTGGCGATTCTTGACCACATCTGAGCCCCGTCAGCCTATCCTCAGGACATCCCAAATGACAGTGTCTTCTGCTTCATTTGAGTGATTCCTTCACAGTACAGTTGACAACAAATGAAAGCCACCTCATTAGATCCCTAAGCCCTGAAGCTAATGGGCCACAGAGAAAACAGGACTCAGCTACATCCATTAATTATAATAATAACAATACCCAAGCTCCTTGTGCAGCTATTTGCTTTTCTTTTCAATTAATTTCATCACACACACTTGAGGGAGAAGACACGGAAAGTGTTCTGTGAGCTCTACAATTATAGTGGCCGTAGTAGTTGAACCGGCCGATCTTTGGGACCCACAGGAAGAAACACTGGAGGGTAAAAGCGTCCCGGTGTGCTGCCCAAACAGCACTGCAGAAAGAGGGAGCTATTCAGCAAATTAATGCCGGGGCCCATGAGAGAGAAAATGGAAGGATAGAGGAGCCGTGCCAGGGAGAAGGCAGAAGAGATAGACAGATACACAACGCAGATAGAAATTTCCCCCAGAAGAGGTGAGGCACAGAGGGGAGGAGCTTTGACATTACTCTCACCTATAATAACGCAGTGTTTCGTTGCACTACTGTTCAAAAGTTTGGGGTCAGCAAGTGTTTTTTTTTTTTTTTAAGAAATGAATACTCTAAAAAACATCAAATTGATCAAAAGTGCCAATAAAGACTTTTACATTGTTACTAACTAACTAACTAACTATAAATTGTAAATGAAATAACTGCATCCTTGGTGAGCATGAAATACTTCTTACTGACCCCAAACTTTCAAACGATGGTGTATATTTAAGTTTTATTATTATTATTATTATTATTATTACTATTATTACATTAACTTTTTTTTCTTGTTTTAAAAATTACCCTCACTAAATTCTCTTTTCATATTATATTATATTATTATATTATATTATAAATTCTGATTTATATTCAAAACAAGAATTTGTTTTTGTTAGATTTAAATTAAAAAAAAAACTATTCAATCTTGAATGTGTAAACTTTATTCAAGATACACTATCTGAAAATAGGTTTTACCTCAAAAAAAGTCTGCTTCTCAAGTTAATTTATCTCGTTTTAAAAAACTGAAAGGGACAAGTTTCAGTTTGTTTGCCTGCCAGGAGGGGGTGGGCGTTGGGGAAAATGGGTGGCATGCTGCTGCCAGAATGAAATACAGAGACCTCCCAGATTGGATTTTCTTAATGAATTCAGTGATGCTATGAAATCATCTGAAAACTGTCATTTATTTTGTCACTGGCGCCAGATATATTGCCGTACATACAAACAAACCAGAGAGATGACATTTTCAATCATGCAACGTGTTGTCATGAACCAAAACCAACAAGTCTGACAACATATGCTTCCTGCGTTCTGCTTGATAATGGATCATGCAGATTACACACCGACACATGACGGACTGTGATGTCAGACAGCCAGAGACATGACTTGGATCAAATGCAAGATGAGGGTGTTTAAACACTCTTATGGATCATCTTTACATGTAAATACGCCAACAGAGTATGACATATCTTGATGCCAACAGCTGATGCTGGTTGAAGGATGTAAAGATGTAAGTCCTGAAACTGAAAATGATGTTCTAATAATGGCCAAAAAAAGATGTATCGCTTAGCCTACATTTTCTGGCATATTTTGGCACTATTATCAATCTCATGCCGGAGTTCTGAAAACACATTATCTCACATTTATTGTTGCAGTCCATCTGGCTGCCCAAGTTCAAACTCCATGATGAAAAACTCAGACAGATGACTCATGAAATGAAAGTGATGTAATAAGGCAATTACAGTCCAATCAGTGTATATCTGTCCTTCCAGAACAGACGATTTAGAGGATTTTATTCTATGAAAAATACATATATTTATATATACTGCAGCTTGATTTTATAGTGTAATGCCGCTCTCAAAGGTACCAGCAGGTGTGCAACGAATTTTCAAAGAGACAAAAAGCTTGAGGACAGATCTTTTGAAATGGATGCAATGCAAGCTGGAATAACACTCGCTTATTCTTTTCTCTATCAGTGTTTGTGGGGACTAGACTTGTTCTCTTCTCAGCAGAATTATTTGTTCAGCCTAATAAAAGTTGTTATTGGTCTGAAATACGATTGATGACCGCTGCAAACTTGCAAAACTTCTGCAACTGAGCGTGAATAATGAACTGTCTGAGAACTAATACACACACATTCACACCAATGATGGACTTGAAACTCATCATTTACTCAAAACCCTATGACTTGTCTTGTGTGTAAAGAAGATATTTAGCAGAATGTCCAAGCTGCTCTTTGCTATATAATTAAAGTGGATGGAGACTAGGGATAGCCGTGGCCGCCATTTACTACTAAAGTAGCTCGGACACTCTGCTATATGACTTTTCCATTAAGGAAAATTTGAATAAACAGTGCATGGCTGAGCAGTTTAATTCGGTTAGATTGATGGCTGCCACACATTAGCTTTGTATGTCTCTTGAGAGCCTAAAACCATTTGAGGATGATGGGGAGAAAATATGTGTGTCTACAAGTGCTTATTCCAAGGATGTAGTCCCATGGAAATGGGTCCAATTTTCTACCTGAATCACGCCCATGACTGCTTTCTGAAACAAGATGAAGTTTTGGCTAGGCAAGGAAATGAAGCTTGTCTTTGCCCATCAATCAGACAGCGTGCAGACAGACAGCTGTTTAATATACAACCACCATTAGAGGCCTCTCTCTTTCTCTCATGTCTTTGCCCCTTTCTATCTTTCCATCTCTCTTGCTCTCTTTCTGCTCCCCGGAGGCAGAGCTCAGGTAAAGTGTTGTCTATCCACCAACAGATTCTCATCATATCGCCTTCTCCTGTCTCATCTCAGCCCCTATCTTTCAAACATACCTGTATATGTCCCTTCTGAACAATTATCAAAACTTTCAAAGTGCTTGGTCAGACATGCACAGGGTCCAAAATTGCCAACAGTAAATAAATAAATAATAATGATAATAATAAATCTAGCATTAGGTTGCATTATGTGTATTAAAATTGTATGTATATTAGTGACAAATAGCATTCAATCAATCAATCAATAAACAAACAAACTGAGAAATATTTCACATAAACCTATGCACTGCTATATGTACTGTCCCGGATGGATGGATGGATGGATGGATGGATATGAGGAATATTTCACATATGTTCTGTTGTGGACATAAATAAACATACAAACAAACATGATGAATATTTCACATAGGCCTATGCACCGCCACATGTTCTGAATAAATAAAATAAAATAAAATAAAATAAAATAAAAATTATTTTATAATTGAATTAATAAATTTTACATAGAGGTAAATAAAAGGTTGTTCAAGACAGATGTTTTAGCGTATCTTTGATTTGAATCACGTCAGATTCATGTCAGTCTATATTTTAGAGTATAATGTATTATGTACATGTATTATGTTTCAGTTCCTTATGAAGTTACTGGCCACTGCTTTTTTTTTTTTTTACTTGCCAAAGCCAATTTTAATTGTATTTGGTGATTTTTGGACCTTGGACATACAGCAAACTGTCTTACAATCATGTCTTCAAGCATGTTGAGTCTGCTGGAATGTTACACCCACCGCCGGGGTGATTTTTTTTTCATGCCGGGCTGTAATTTGTTGCATAACTGTCATGGTTTTGCTTGATGAAATAACCACTATCATTCTCTCGTGTTTCTTTTTCTCTTTATTCTTCTTTTCACCCTGATAAGAAAAACTGCAATTTCATTTGATTCATACAAAGAGTGCAATCTGTGCGGAGACACAATGCACGCTCAGACAATCAATATTTCCCCAGCTCTCCCCCCCCCTTCCTCCTAATATATTGAAAATGAAGTTAGAAAGATTGATTCTGTACTCAGTGCTACGGGCCAATAGAAAATGAAATGAAAATGTAAATGAACGCTGTTTTGTAGCTCCAAAGTTGCACAGGGAGGTTTTTGTTGTCCTCAATTTGTATAATTTGGTATTTGTAGCCATTCACAGATACAGCGTGACTCCGCAAGCTAGTTTTGATTATTTATGACCCTCGCTAATACACAAAGTGTCAGGACAATGTGATGACAGGAGGTGGGGTGGCTGAATCCATTGACGTTTTTGAATATATTGAATTATTCCCCCTTAAAACATCCCTTCTTATCCGTACTATAGTGTGTTTTGCATTTAATACAGACACACACCTCTTTCAGGTGAGTTTTATGAAACGATTCATCCTTTAGTGATTCAGAATACCTGATCATTAAGCTTTAAGCATGTAGCTATACACACATGAGTGAACAAAAAAGTTGATCCGAGCATCTTTATCCGCTGATGAAAAAAGGAGAGGTGAAAGTCAGCGATTTAACAGACATCCAAGCCTATAGGAAAATGTAATCTTTTGTTACGCAGATGTCTTAAGCTATATCTGCTCAGATGGTACGGTACATCACCATACTGTAATGGCTCTCATTGTTGTAAGGGATCTGAGAGGTGCTATTGTAGTCAGGCTGAGTCTAAATGGCAGTGTGGGGGGGCGTTTCTGTACTAAACTGCCTTTCTGATGACTGCTCACACTTTATCCTGAACACCTGCTTCCTGACATGCTCTCCCAATCTCTCAGACTCCCCATTAAGCAGAACATTGAGGGCAGTAGAAAATCTGACATAAATCCTCAAAAGAAAGGGATATTCCTGCAGATTAAAACACTCTCCAGGAAATGCAGAGACAAGTCTGCCATTAAAGCCCATTTAATCCTCTCTGGAACATGACGGGATTGTTACAGTACAGCGGAGATTGCCAGAGGAGATAGACGCAGTGCTCAGGCATCTCTATTTCCCCGTCCACTGGTGCAGTTTCCTACGCTCTATTTGTAAAGTCGTCAAAGAGGGAAATTGAATATAAAGGAGAATGTCTGAAATGTGTATTTGAATGTTGCAGAGCAAAATCTCATGCTCTCTGCCTGTCTCTTGTCTAGTCTACTTCCAGACTTGGGAAATAATAAAATATTTGTAACAATCATGACAAAAATGTAGGTGTATTCAGTTACAGATCCATTTTTTAAAGGAGAAAACGAGCAGAAATCCTATGTTTTAATAAATAACTGAAGAGATATAGCAAGACTGAATGCTGTGGTGGATGCTGGCATTGGCTACATCATGCTGGCATCATGCAACACATGCAGCGGAAGCTCCTGTTTATCTCCTCAGTTTGACGAGAGTATGCCGCTCTGATAGAACATGAAGTGTGACTTAGCGGACTTAAACTTTCAGAGCAGCTTTCTAAGGCTTCTGAGAATGTCTGATCTCGCCTCTTACTCTCACATGCGCAAATCACACTGCACTCATAACTCAGCTCAGAGTCAAACATTGACACACGTCACAAACCAACTTCTCAGTACACTACATGGAAGCTTCCACATTATTGTCTCATTTCAAAATAAAAAAGGGCATTTTACTAGTATTTTTTTTTTATGTTACAAAGACAAAAAATTAAGTAATCTAATATACTTAATAAATATAATTCTGTTAATCAAGCATCCTGAAAAACAAAACGTTTCACAGTTTCCACAAAAATATCAAGTATTACAAATATATTCCTATGACTATTTAAGATTTTATTAATTTCCTTGACTTTTTCAGATCTGGAAATCCCAATTTTAATACTTTCTGATATTTCCAGGTTGTCCAATGTCAATTTGGACAAAATCATAGGTTCTTATCAAACTTAAGGCGTGCAGAAGGTTTGTAATACTACTACTACCAGCAGCATTATATTAGTATTATTTATTTACTATTATAATATTGAATAATATTTTGATTTGCTTTTCTTATTTTAATATTTTCAGTTTTCATTTTAAGCTTAAATTTTACTAATTTTGTTATTTGCGTTTGATTTTTTTTTCTGTACATTTCTACATAGTTAATTGCCAAAGCAACATTTCTGATTTTATTTTAAGTTTTTGAGTTAGTTTTCCATCTAATATGTATATTTTATTTCAGCTTATATGAATTTCTGAAAATTATTTTTAAGAGTTTTAATAATGATGATGATGAACACACACACACATATATATATATATATATATATATACAATTATTATAAACAACATTATTATTTTAATCTGCATTCTAATATCTAAAACAATACTGAAAAAATAAAATAAAATAAAGAAATGTTTACTACCACACAGGCTTATTCCTAGTCCTCTCTGTCCCTTGTTAAGCATTCTCTTTGGAAATCTGCTAAAGAAGTAAAAGTGTGTTACGAATGCTGTCTCATATCAACTTAAAGGGTAAACAGGGTCAGAAGAAAACATTTTTGAACAGCACTTGTGGGGAAGAGTTCTCAGCGAGTCTGGAAAGTTGGAATATGAGTGTTGTTTAAGCCAGGTGGGTCAGACATGCGTGTGCGTCATTGCCATGTGTCATCTCTATGAATCTGCTATGGGTGCGACCACAACTTGGCTGTGTCTGAATTTCTGGTGCAGAGGAGGACAGAATCCTCCAGACACTGAATAATCTACAGCCTGAGAAGATGCAAATTATCATCATAAATGTAGATAGATGCCTGTTGCTATGACGTGAGGCCTTGCAAGCATATAGGGTTTACTCACGTGCACAAACATAAGTGTCAATTCACTTCCTTACTATAAAATTAGCAGCGCAAGATCAACTTACAAACAGTAAATAAAGTCATATAAGCAGTTTGATGTTTTATCATAGCCTTATCCTCTATAATAAACTCAAATGATACATAACACACCTATAAACTACATACATTTTTAGCCCAGATAAATGCATCGGTGAATTTCACACAGCCGATGGATTCAGGAGAAAATGGCACACAAACAAAACCACAAAGGCCTCATCTAAAAGGAAAAAGTTTCTGTCTGTAGAAAGCAAACATAACTAATAGAGAAAATAGTGTACCATCACACCTCTTTAAGGAAGTGCAGTCCTTTCTCATGCTCGGAAGAAAATTACAAAAATTACAGCCCTCAATACATGACTGTGTAATACTACACTGTCTTCTGTGAATGAATGACTACTTCTCTAAAAACCAAGTGTGTATGAGAAATAATAAAGTACATTTGTAAAGTTGACAGATTAGAGACAGCTCCAGCAGAAAATACTTAAAATAAGCAGGAGCATACAGCAGGAGGAAAGGAAAGGAAGAGAGATGCCGGAGTGAATATACACACTATATGCCTACCGGATGAACAGAAGTGACGCAAAGAGCATCTGACCTATTTATGAAACTGGCAAGAGAGCAGCAAAGAAACATCAAAATACTTCAAAAGCTTCTTTTCAATGCCTCGTTGTGACTAAGTTGGGAAACGTCTACATATACACATACACACTCTCTAATGTTCGTAAACAGTCTGCATTTCAAAGACCTCTTGGCAATATTTTGTGAAATAAGATGAAAAGGTGTTGGGTTGAGTGACAGAGGGAAATGAAAGATGGACAGAGTGGCAGATGCTAGGGTTCTGATGACGAAATTCAGAATATAAGCATCATGAATTACTTTTCTTTTTTTTGTCATCTGTAACTTCAGGTTTGTGTCAGGTTTTTAACAAATGTAATTTTTTTAAATAAATAAAATATAAATATTTTGTATTTCAGCGTAAGTTGTTTTGCACACATTCATACATAGGTCATTTATTTGTTGGTCATTAAAATGAATGAAGTTTTCAAGTGTTTTCAAACTGCATATTCAATCAGTATCAGGTGGTCTGATTTATACCATCAAAAAGAATCAGACAATTAGACAGGAGGGGGCATCTGATCGTAAAACAAGCCACCGTTTGTTTTTCAAATGACAATTAGGGGCTGATAAAACTGAAATCATTAACAGCACAATAATGAAGCAGCATGCAGAAAAGGGGTTACAGCAATGGCATTTATAGCAGCAAGAACTGAAAATGTTTTGTTATGAATTTGACAAATAGCACTTTCAACAAACTCTAATAGTGTTATTTTGAATATGGCGCACTTTCCGATAAAGCATAGTAAGCGTTATGACATATGTTATTTTATAAAGGAGGGAAACTAAACAACATTTTGTTAAGAGAAAAAAAAAATGTTTAAAACAAAAAAATGTACCCCCCTTTTTAAATATATAATGTGCCAAAATGAAGAAACGTGGCAAATCATCAGCTACAGAACTTTAAAAAGCAATATCTGACAAAGGAGCAGTCCCTTGGACAGCTCTTGTGACAATGTGGGTGGTGTGATTCAGCACCTTGGACAGCAACACCAGCCTGAAAAGCACCATGTGTGTGCAAGTTTCAGTCTTATGGGAGCGACTGCTAGAAGGCCAAGTTTAGTCAAGATATATATTGCTACAACCTCTTTATCTTCAAAAGCCTCACCAAATGAGGACAGAGCAGGACACATTAGTCAGCTGAACTGGCCCGCAAAAGAAGAGGTCTTGAGACACGCTTTCTTCTGTCTGGGTCAAGATGCTCTATGTGCTTACACGATTCTGTTTTGTTGTGGTAAAAACAGGAGCAAGTTAAATGCGTCTATTAGCCACAAGTGAATGATCAAAAAGAAAAAAAGAAGAAGAGTTTGTTTGAAAACATAAAACAGTTGTGAGTCTGTGTTTATAGGAAAGCCTAAAAAAACAGATGCTCTTAACTACTAACACCATGTATCGGTCTGAGTACCAACTCATCTCACATTTCAACTTGCTGTGGGATCTCTCTGGTGGGTGCTTGCTTTATTTACACAGAGATAGAGTTGTATCACTGCTCATTGGCACACAGAGCAACAGAACAGACGTTAGGCAGCTCATTACTCCTGAATCACACTGATTTGGAAACCAAGAGTAACTTTCCAAACGCAGAGACACTTGATGACTAAAATGTAGTGCAAGAAGAGGCTCCATCTCTAAGCATGCTTAATCTTTGCCAATTGCATTTTCATCTCCCTGTTATTCTGTTACTCGTGGGAATGATGACGCATTCCTGACACTAAGAGTGTGTTCTTGAGTGAGAGATCACAGGAGGAGCTGATGAATGCTAATGATCAATGTATGTATTTATGTATGTATGTATGTATGTATATATATATATACACACACACACACACACATATATACAGTTGAATAACACAGAAAAAAAAAATCAAAAGAAACAACAACAGTGTTGACAGAAATGCACATACAATGCAAGTCAATGGAACAACTGCCAACCAAAACTGATTATCAGTTAAGCCTAAATACATGTAACCAAAAATTTGTAATGCAGTTCTTAAAGGGGTCATGACATGGAATCTTTTTTATTCATTGTTATTATTATTATTATTATTATTGTTGTTATTATTATAGCACAATATATAGTCATATATTTGAAAAAATTTTATTCAACCCTCATTCTGAACCTCAGTATAAAATTATCTGTTTTAAGAGGGTGGCTGCTTTAAGTCTTGTCAGTAATCGGCTGCTGTTGTGATTGGCTAATGTCATTGCATGAGAAAAAGCATCAACACCTCCTTACTATTGAACCATATAAAAATCCATCATTTACAGACAAAGCATTGTGTCTGGTGTAGACAGGTGTCACATTTAAATTTACGCAAGAAATTTAAGCTATGACACTTGCAAGATGTTGTAATGGTAAAAAAAAAAAAGGACATTTTGATTTCTCATTTCACGGTCCCGTTAATATGCACCGTAACAAAATGTAACTATATATACAAGATTTTTTTTCTTTCACAAACATTAAACTAAATTAGTACATTCAGAAAAAAAAATACTGTGAATCTTTCACTGACTCATTCAAAGTTGACACGGATTTGTGTCAAAGTAGAAACTACTGCTCAAAAGTCTGGGGTTGCTAAGATTTTTTATGTTTATGAAAGAGGTTTCCTATGCTCACCAAGGTTGTATTTATTTGAAAGCCATTCAATAAAAATAACAATATTGTGAAATATTTTTAAACTTAAAATATCTCTTTGCATCTGATTTGGCCTACTAGCATATGCGGTCCTAAATTAATCTTAATATATTTAAAAATGTTATTTAGTCAGTCGCATGATCCTTCAGAAATCATTCTAATATGCTGATTTGATGTTGCTCAAGAAACATTTCTTATTATTATCATCACCAATGTTGAAACCAAGCGGCAACTTTCCGGTCTCTCTCTTGAAACCAACACGGAAGTGACCTAAACTGCAATTCATCGGCTGGTCGCTAGAGAATGGTTTCAAAAGGGAGTCAATCCCATAGACCCCCCATGTTAAAATGGCCAACTTTACAGCAGAAAAAAATATGTTTACAGCCTGGTACAAAAAGTGGATTTGGTCTATATAGCTAATTTTGCCCTTCATGACAACTGTGAGGGGGTGAATTTTTTTAGAACTCATCCGTTAAAATCATATTAAGCCTTAAAGTTCTGCATAATTAAGGGTGTGGCCACTTGAGTGACAGGTGGATTGCCGCTGATGTCACCACTGTCGAGCTAGGTGGGCAAGGTTTTAGCTTCCAGCTCCACCCACGTCCCGCCTCTTTGCCCATTTTCGATTATCCGAGAGTGACGCACGGCAACACGCTGCCAAGATGGCGACGGCCTGCTCCACCCACTTCAGGCTTCAAAAAGGCTCTTCAGAAACGGGTGACGTCACAGACACTACGTCCATGTTTTTTTACAGTCTATGGTTGAAACCAGTTGTTTGTATTTTTGTGGAAACCATAATACACGTATTTATGCTTCTTTGAGGAAGGTTTAAAAGAATGAGATTTATTTGAAATTGATTTTTTGTAACATTATAACTGTCTTTACTGCCACTTTTGGTCAATTTAATGCATTCTTGCTAAATAAAAGTATTCATTTCATTCAAAAAAAAAAAAAACTCACTGACCTGAAACTTTTGAATTGTAGTGTAAGTGGATCTTGTTACATGTGCATAAACAGCAAAAACACATACAGTATAGTATCAGATCTGATTTCATTGCATCCAATTTGGACTACTATATGTGGTCCTAAATTCAATATGTAACTGATATCTGATCATCTGAGTCAAGTCTAAATATTCAAGGCTAACAAGTTTTAATACAGTTTTTTAATACAATTTTTTTTTTTTTTTTTATATTTGTCATTAAGAACATGGCAATTAAAAAAAAAACTTATGTTAACTGGTGAGATGCTAATAGACTGTCATTGTTTTTATGTCAATTAATTTGTTTGTTTAATGAACTAGCATATACATGTATTTACAGCAATACTTTTACTTAGTATTTAGTTACTTTTATGTATTTTAATGAATACATTTTGATGAGGTACTTTAATTATTTACATTTTATGCATGTGGGTTTCATAATATTTTCACAACTTTTTTATTGCAGATCTCACAGTACTTTATGGCCTCACTAACACACAAGGTCTCAGAGCACGAGTAAACACCTAAGAGTTCAATCTCTGACTGAGTGCTGGCAGTTCAAGGACACTGTGAGGAGGTAAACACTCCTCTAATCTCATCTGACACACGGTATACTGCAACAGCCTGCTTCAAATGTCTGTTCATACAAGTGGACCAGCACGCGATACAGACACACACATATATATATATATATATATATATATATATATATAATAAACAGCATGATGTACTGTTTTGCTTCACTTTATAACAGTCCCTGCACAGATCAAATGTGAGAATGTTTGATAAACCTCTATCACCACAGCAGACTTCTGTGCTGGACCACCAGGAGGATGGATTTTCC
Organism: Sinocyclocheilus rhinocerous; assembly: GCF_001515625.1. Lineage (NCBI taxonomy): Eukaryota > Metazoa > Chordata > Actinopteri > Cypriniformes > Cyprinidae > Sinocyclocheilus > Sinocyclocheilus rhinocerous. The sequence continues at coordinate 610,839 of NW_015639782.1, read as the reverse complement.
ATCAACCACGTTGCCTGCTAATGACCAAGAAAAATAACCATGTGCTCTTAGCATAACCTGTGGAGACTTCATTACTCAACCACCATATCACTTCAAAAACAACACACAGGAAGTGAATGCACAATAAGCACAATCCGTGCAGCCTGTTGATGCAGTAGCCTCTCATTAAACAATGCAGTGTGCTGTACTAGTTAGAGAAGCAATATTTCATTCTCAGCAGCAAGATGAGCAGACATCACCGTAACAGTGGCAGAATCACAGGGGTCACAGAATCCCCAAGGGGTACCGTACGAGGTGCCGGTAATGAGAAATCACTGGATGAGCCGCAGCCAATCAGACTGTGCCATTGAGCATGTCAAAAGCTTTGAGTTATGATTGATTTCTCTCTCAGCTAGAAGGAGTAACAGAGGCATTTAAGAGAGAACAGGGGAGGCGTGCATGTTATTCCAGCACTGGTAATAAAAAAAAACTGAAAAATACAGTCTCAAGGCTGATTGATTTGTATGTCTTTTATATCACTGATCTATGGCTCCCGTAAAATAGCTGATTTAATCCATAGATAAAGAGCTAAAAATCGACTGGATGAAATCCAGACATTCCGTGGTGGGGCTGCATGTTTACTTACATTTCTTCTATATTTCATACTGGTATTTCTTCTTTTATCTTCACTGAGAAAACATCTATAAAAAAAAAAAAATATATATATTTTTTTTTAAATCCAGTCTTCAGTGTTTTTGTTGTTGTTGTTGCTTCTTCTTCTTCTTCTTATTATTATTATTATGTGCTGATTAATATTAGATTTTTTCTAGTTCCAGCAAGTTATAAAGAACAGCATTTATTTTCAATAGAAATCTTTTATCTTTTGTAGCATTATAAATGTCTTTACTGTCACTTTTGATCAATTTATTGCATCACTGATGAATGAAAGCATTAATAAAAATTTTTTAAAAAGCAATGGAATGGTAGTTCCCTGCTGCTGAAAGCATTAATAAAAATTTTTTAAAAAGCAATGGAATGGTAGTGCCATACCTGCTGCATCCACACCAATATGTGTCTGAATATTTTCATATAAGCCAGAAAAACAAACGATTTACATTTTTACATAACAGTAATACAATTTACACAGTGTACTTTCTCAAAGTGTAACATCTCTTAGCCCTCAATGTTCTTCCTCGTACACATTAGCACATATGTTTACACACACAAAAACTCTTTAAAAGACAAATCCCTTATATATCTCTCTCGCACATTTGAGCCATTTTTAGTCTGGTTCATTAATAGCAAAAACCTTAAGGTGAGGAAGACGGGGGACCCTCAAGAGGACCCTGAGGACCCAATAGTGACTGCGCCGTCACCTCATACAGCTGCTCGAGGGCAAACTGTCTTTTCCTCTTAGCAAATGCCGACCCAGACAATCTCAATGGACCGCTCAGCAGCATCTAAAAGTGAGGTCACATGTCCAGTCCCAACAGATCCATTATACTAAAGCCCGATAAACCTGAGCGCGCCAAACTCTGATGGGGTCACATGACACTTTTTGTCTGTTTTTGTTGAGTAAATCTTACAGCAGCACTACAGGTGTAAAAATTCATCCATGCATCATAATGGGTCTATGTGACAATGACAGTATTCAAAGCACTGATTGCATAATCAATTACAATTGCTATAATAATACTCAATGTATTATGCATATTATGCAGTCATAGCTTAAACAAAATACAATTCCTAAGCCTGGTGAATTGTTTCTGTCAGTTTTCTTTTTCAACTGCCACCCCGCAGGCCAAATCCAGCCGTCATTCATTTTTATACAGACCTACAATTGATTTTGATGAATTTGCTTCACTGCCTGATACATTAGAGCACTCTTTGCATGAAACCAGCAACGAGTTCAACTGTGTTTGCCAATCATCAATTGGTTGACCACACAAGCTCTTCAGGCTATAAGCTACACTTGTTAGCTGCACAAAACTTAATTTCTCTCATCATAAAAAATCCATAACCAATGAAATGTATGCAAATAAATATGCAAAAAAGTTGTTTATGTGGACAAATTCTCAGACATAAAAAGCTCACCAGCTATATAGTATATATATATAATCTTTGCATCATTTAGTAAAGCATCAAATTCTAATCGAATTGAAGTCAATATCAATAAAATGCAAGAGTAAATATTTCTTAGTATTCCAGATGCATAAGCTGAAGTATTATGTTTATACATATCTTAATTACATTATTATGCAGACAAGCATATGCCTGCATGGATGGAAAGAGCTGCATTTGGTTGTAATGTGCAACTCTTTCTGAGACTCAGAATTAATGAATGGGATATGATCTTGTCAGCTTGTGTGCTATTTTAATGTAAGACAGCAGCATTTATTAAGATCAGTAAACTGACAGGTGAATGTGTCTAAAATCTTCAGCAGAATGGATTTTGATGCCACCTTCTGTTTACAACACAGCTATATCAAATTGATTAATGCTGTCAGAGAGAGAAATGGATCAATCAGAAGCTTTATCAAATATGATTTAAAGGTAAACAACAGAGCAATGTGTATACAGTATGTGTGCATGTGTGTCTGCATGTTTACCTGTCTGAGCGATATGACCAACCCTATCTATGCACTAAAAGCCATGTGAAGTCAGCCCGAGTGACAGAACCTTTCACTTCCTCTGCTATCTTATCTCACAGGGAATGGGACCCGATGCTTCCAGCTAACAGCTGTTCAAAGCCCTTTGTTCCGTTACGCAGTCTATTCCCCTCACCACAAAGTGCTATTCATTTCCAATCACATGAGCCTGTAATTGCCAACAGCCTGCTTTACAGACCTTTATTTGTGGTGTTCTTTCGACAGCCCGAGACATGTGCCAGTCAGACTGCAGCAAAGAACTGCAATTTGCTGGGCCTTAAATGTTTGCTGGGCTGGAAAAGTATGTGTGCATGCAAACAGTTCTGTTGCTATAAGGATGATGTGTGCAATTTTAAAGTAAAATATCAATACTTTCTCAGTTTAATGTGCTAAATAGCCATGTGTAAGTTGGCTTTTCTCAGACACTGTGATGCTATTAAAATAGCTTTTTAAGCAGACTGATGTAGCGTCTGGACCACTCAAACACACAATATATATTTTGTTTTTATATTTAACAAATACTCTGTAACCCCCCTCAGTTAACAAGCCATTGACCCTGAGAGGTCAAGTAAATATCTACAGCGGATCTAAAATATTCATAATTAATTATAACTAGTTATTATTAATTATTCATATTTCCCATGAGCTGATTCGTTACACTGACATGTCAACTTCTGGCTCATCCAATGGCTTGAGTTGGGGTGGGACTAGGCTACTTGTTTGTCAGACCAATAGCATTAAGTAAGTATAGCAGAAGAAGGGAAGAAAAAGAAAAATAATAATGTTTTGGACTGGAGTCGTGTGGATTATTGTGATGTTTTTATCATCTGTTTGAACTCTCATTCTGACGGCACCCATTCACTGCAGAGGATCCATTGGTGAGCAGGTGATGTAATGCTAAAAAATCTACATCTTGGATGGCCTGAGGGTGAGTACATTTTCAGCAAATTTTCAATTTTGGGTGAACTGTTCCTTTTACTATGTACAACATTTAGTTACACAGTAAATCCATAGTCTTATAGGTATTTAATGTTAGTACATAGTAGTTAAGTCCGCCTAATGTGAACCATGACCAGGTACTGTAATATTGGAAAACATAATCAACATACAAAATGCTCCAAAAACATAAACTGTGGTGCTCATATGACTAATGCAAGTTCAGACATGGCTCACTACTTTTTTCCTCTCACTTACACTATCACCTCCTGTCATTTCAGGTCCTTTTTATAATGTATCCGACAATAAAATAGTAAAAGACCAAAAAGAGAAAAAGAAAAGCTCACACATGCTATGCTGTGAATTACAGAAGCTACAAAAGTTCTGCTTCAGGAAAGTATGACCATAACCATCTCCATCTTGAAGAGCATAGTTTCTGGCCAACATCTTCACAGACGTCATCACCTCTGGCATACATCCTCTGTCTGTTCCTGTCAGGCTGAGGCTGCTCGTGTGGAACTCTTCATATTCAGATGCTCGCCAAGAGGTCACACCTGGTTGCTGTCCGTGACACCTGACAGACACTTGGTGGCCCTGTATCCATGGCAACCGTAGACGGGGATGGGAAGGAGCAGAGGTCAGGTTTGAGACAGGTTTACCTGAAGCTTATGGCTCACACAGGAAATGACCCTCTGAATGGTCAGAGTGAGCAGGGGGTGGTCTGAAGGACTGATCTGGATGGTGGAAAGCAGAAGAAGAGATTAGAGGCCACCTGAGGAGAAGGGTGGTAAACTAAAAGACCGATGAGTGCCTCAAAGTGACAAGGTAATTGGCAAATATCAACTTAATCTCAGGATTGGCCACTTAATGGTTTCAAGAGGTACTTTGTGACTACAGATCGAGCATCTCATTTTGACTGTGAGGGCATTGCGCAGAATCAGGGTTACCAGATGCTCAATTAACAAGGTAATTTCATAAGTATCTGAAGCACATTACAAGCCAATAGTAATGCACTCTTGTGAGGAAGACACAGATGTTGCATAGATTTGTTTCTCCTTCTTAATCCCACTTGGGAAATGGGACTTCAGAGCAGCTGAGAGACATCTGAGCGTTCACAGCTATGAAACAACCACTACTTTATGAGAGTGAGTGTGCAAAAACAGGTCCAGAACTTGATTTGTCAGCAGTTATTGTGTTGTATATAGGCATTGTTTGTAATCACATATTGTATTAGTACTGAATGTTTTACCTTGAATAAAACAAGGGTGTAGTATTTATAAAAGTTCCTGTTGTTTATCAAACAAAATACATAACCCCAGCTGTGAGTGAAGTTTGGGCTTTGCTGTAATGCTTTCACAAATCATTTTGTTTCATTAAACAGTTTTAATGGAGAGGGAATAATAAATGGTGTTTAGATACAAACAGGGTGTTGCATCAAAACAGAAAATGCTTAAAAGTGCTAAGTAAAATGAGAGCTGAGAGAAATAAAGAAAGGCTATATTTAGAATATCATACTATTATACAAGTCAGACTATTTGTTTAGTATTCAGTTCATATACAATGCACAGTATAAACATTTTCCATATGCATGAAATATCTGGATGGCTCGCTACATTTGACAAAGTGTGCAGAATACAGTATACAAAACACAGTGTGTGGAAAACTGTATCCATCCATTCTCCAAACCACTAATTCCCTGTAGGGTCACAGAGATAACGTAGCCTAGGAATACTGTATCCCACCATGCAATTCACATTACTTGATTTACTATTTCCAGTGTATGAAATGAATAGGAAGTAATATAGTCTGCATTTAAAAAAATGTGCTAAAATGCAACAGAACAGATTTAAATCTGAGATGAACTCGAAGTAAATGTATTGTAATGAGGTCACGTGAGAGCAAAATAGCATGCTGTTTTACATTTTTTTATATCATTTAAATGTTTATTAAAATAGTATATAATTCTAGTAATAAACAGCCAATATGCTAGAAATATGCATGGTGGTTAATAGTGAAAATTGGTCCTTAAAATAGTGTTACCTTAAAATTTGGACTGTATACTGCACAGTGTGCTGTGTGCTATTCCATTCCAAACACAGCAAATGACTAAAAGAAATAGTTAGGTGGCCTGAAGTGAATGAATGAAGTGGACGTAGTACAGCAGGAGAGAGTCTGAAAGCCATAGAAAAGAGAAGATGACAATTTGTGATGGAAAGAAAAAGGACTGAGAGTGGAAGAAGCACACAACTGTCACTGGGATGTCCCTTGGGTGAAGGGGTAGAGGGTGCTTGAGTAAAACATGTCTGACAAGCCAGATCAGAACCGCTGACACACATCCAAAGCAAAACTCTGGACATGCACTGCACCGGCAGGCTACCTAAACACACACACACTAAACTCAGTGTGTCATTGTTTCGCAAACATAAACCGGTTCTCATTTCAAAATGAAGCCCAAATCCTGAACTTTTTTACTTGGCAAGACAGCAATGAGCAAAGATATTGCTTAGGGTGAAGGCAAAGCCTTACATAAATTCCTGAGGAGCGAGACAAAACAAGTAGCTAAAAACCAATTACAACCCTAACAGATTCTTTTCACAAAGTGTGTTAGAGTGAAAGCAGACCCAATGCTGTCCCCTTTATCTGTGCCTCTACCAGAAATCTCAAAAAGGAGAGAAAAATGCCTTTCATTTTCTAACTTTGATTAAACTTTCTCTCTTTTTATTGAGGAAAGTTTGGCTCTAAATAAGAGGGAAAAGCAAGGCTTGCTTTGTGTGGCTATTCCTTCGTCTTGTTGACCTTTACTTCAATCTGTTTGAACAGCTCTGTGGACGCGCCGAGACCGAGTTCATTCAAGATGTGATTGCACACAGCACTAACAAGAGCGGGCTGGTTTGGACAGAACAAGATCGAAACATTAGAGGGAAGATTGGTCTCAGGTTTAGAGAGATTACTTACAAGTTGTATGTTGTAGAGCAATGTGAAACGATTCTCGGTCAATTATAACTAACAATCCTCAGCATCAAGTTTCATCAGTGTTTAGTCTTTGTTTATCTGTTGCACCAATGCGGTTTTAGAAGTACACTGAATTCGATAATGACAAGACTGGTTGAAAGACAGTAAAACAATGAGCAGGACTGAGATAGACAATATCATATTTCATACAACTTCAAAAAAATCTAAACGAAAGTAAAAACATTTGGGAGGAAAATGGCTTAGCTAGTCAGAAATCCTGGACAGCACTGTATTCTAATATGAATGAGAGTGAACATAATATGTAATTTTCAGCCCTATCACAGCCTTTCTTTTTGTTTAAACGCTGTTTGTTCAGTTGCCTTGTGAATAATTTAAGCTTTGAAATCTGTTCCGTATCTCTGACAAGCAGGTCTATTATAATTATGGGCCGCTACATTATTATGATTACCAATTGAGAGGAGAGAGAGAGAAAGACTAGAGGAAGCAAGAGAGAAGCTGCTTTCCTGGGTAACCATGAGATGATATGCGAAATGAAAGAAATATTCGCTGAATTTCTCATTTAAGTCGGACGTCTCTGCTCCAATCGGGAGACAATTTATTCATCTGACAATATGAAGAATGTAAGATGCATATCATCTGCACTAATGAGACTGAAGCACCCGGAACATCAGCACAATCAGAGAGAATAGCGAATCATTTAGTCAGGTTTGTTGCTGGCGATTAGAAAAACCTCAATCGTCATCTTTCTCCTGGTGATTTGATCTGCTTTCCAAATCATCTCTTGTGTCTCTAAGATTGGGATTTGGGATGAGGAATATCTTAATTTCATGTTTGACGAGGCTCGGGAGGTGTAGATTGGAACAGACAGGTTCAGTTTGAAACCCCTCAGCGTGTCATTATGGCAGCAGAATTATATGCCAATTTGTAATATGACTGGCATCGACACAAGCACAAGGCATTTATGATGGACATAAAATGTACAGCTGAAATGGCAAGTTTCAATTGATCTGTTACAGACAAGCAATCTTTAGATTCTTATTTCTCAGTTTTGCTAAATAACTGGTAAATATTTAAATTTACAGTAAGGTTCTATACATTTACAGCAGGGTTATTACAGTTGAAAAACTGAAACTAACATTAAAACCATTTTATATATATATATATATATATATACAGTATATATATTTCTGTGGCTATGCATTCATAAATCAATAGCTAAAATGAAAAAAATGAACAGCATTCATTAATCAAGGTTCACGTTAACTTTTACATATTAATAAATTCAACATTCAAAGTTTAATGAATGAACATTTATTATGTATTATGTAAGTATTATGAACAAACAAATTAACAATGAACAATAGTATTAGTATTTTTAAATGACTATTTACTTACATTAATAAATGCTGTAAAAAGAACATTTCATGATACCTACAGAGTATAACTTAAAGGACACGGTGCAGAGGAAAATAGATTATATTATAAAACGTTATTTATAAAATATTGTATTTTATGCAATATAATATAAACGATTATATTAAAATATTATTTACAATTATATTTCAATGCTTTTGTTTTATTTTCCAAAAAACTTTTGTAGTGCTTTTGCAAGCGAATGCAACATTTTTGGGATGTAACAGTAGCCACACCATTAGCCGAATGTCAAAATGTTTGTGTTCCTCCCAAAAAATGTTGTATTCGCTTGCAATGGTTTGAAGGTTTGGTGGTGTGGGAATTGCGATCACGATCTTCCAGGTTTGAAGAGTGATGAACTCCAAAGATCATTTAGATCATCAAAATACGAAATTGTAGTTAACATACATGGTATAGGTGAGGTTATATTAACTACTGATTGTATCATAACACATGCATAAAGAGTATACAATACAAAAGACAATATACAAGAACAGTAATAATACACACAATGACCTGGGGATATGCATATTCATTCATAGAAAGGTTTGGCTATGAATTAATGAAAGAAGTCCTTTCCTATGGGCAGTATGTGTCTGATTCAAAGTGACTTCCAGTGGGGTGAGGTGAGCATCATTGGGCCATAAAACCAGTCTTACACTCTTAAAAATAAAGGTGCTTCACGATGCCATAGAAGAACCTTTTTGTCTAAATGGTTCCATAAAAAACCTGAATCTGAAGAATCTTTCTGTTTCACAAAAGGTTCTTTGAGGCGAAATAAGGTTCTTCAGATTACAAAAAGGTAAGAAAGAGATGGTTCTTTAAAGAACCTTTGACTGAATGGATCTTTGTGGAACCAAAAATGGTTCTTCTATGGCATCGCTTGAAGAACCTTTTGAAGCACCTTTATTTTTAAGAGTGTACCTTGCAGTGTGTCCTTTCTCCTATGGTAACCAGAGGCCTGGGCTGCATTTCCCAAAAGCATCGTAACTCAATAAAACTCAATAAAAGCATGCTGTCAGAGATCGACCTCTCCTTGTTGCTCGCTTTCCAAAAGCATCCTACGAGAACCAAATTTAACTTTTTTTTTCTTCTTTCCTCCCCCCCATCCAAACATTATGCCTGCCTCTGCGGGCTGCGATTTATTCTGTCGTTTCGCTGACCTCAACAGAATCCGCAATAACAAAGCATCTAAATGTCATATGGTTATATAAACAGCCGCTCTAACTACAGTCAGCTGAGCTGCACTTTATTACAGATGTTACAACGCGATATATCAAATATGACAAGGTTTTCATATTCCTTTTAACGGTTTGCATAGATATTGAATAGTGGGTGTCCAAAACTTGTGGGTGTTCTAAACAAAGGCAGTTTAGGGCAAGTATTCAAGGGAACAACAGTGACATTTGGAGATGGATGAGAATTGAAGTGACCTCATTGCACACTCTATATAAAAGAAAGGAAGACATTTGAAGATGAACAGACCTGTTCTGGAAGAGTCCACAGTTGGGGCTTCAAACAGCTTTTGGGGGAAATGTCGGGATGGATTAGGCAGCTGGTGATGCGGTGATATAACCGGTGCAGTCTGCGGTTTCTTGTCGGTTCTCATACTAACGTAATTCACATTTCAATGACATCTGCATTTAGATAGTCAAAACTGAGATTTAGCACTTTAAATTGCATACAGTCTTTTTTCTTTTCACTGTCAAACACGGAGGTGACTGAAATTCAGGCTTTCTGAAAAAAAAATGCATTCGAAGGGAAACAAATTCTTCCCAGGTTGTTAGCTTGCTATCACCTGTATCTGCAGACACACATCTAAAAAGGAAGTTCAGTTATCGAAAGGTGTAAATTATGCGATACAAATCTTATTCATCTCTAACAAGCTCTTGTCCTAAGATTCACACCTCGGTTCATCAGATTATTTATTTTGGGGTTGATTTCCTCTTCAGAGACTTGTTATAACTCAAATATTATGTTTTGATAGCCAAGTAGAAACCAGGTATGAACTAGCGATGAAGGTCTGCACTGTCATAGAATATTTTTAAAGGCACAGGTCAGAAGAAAGAGCCTTTGGACTGTAGCTTCCTACCAGAACCTCCCAGTCTCAATGATTCAGGCCAGATATTCCTTGGTTCCTTAAAAACACATCCTGCTCCTCATCGCTCCCACTGGCCGGCTAGCAGAGGCAGACTGCTAGGCTGGAGAGTGTGATTGGCCGCATGAAGCTCCATCTGAATGAACTCACTGCTAGAGGTCAAGCCAAGAAAGAGAGAAAGTTGGGATAAGGAACGAGAGTTTGCTAGTGAAAAGTTTCTAGTTAAGGAGTCAGTGTGTAAATGTTTACAAGTATAAGCTCAGAAAGTCCTCAAAGTTTGAGGAAAATTATACATTTATTTATTAGTGGTGCTTGCTAAGGCAGGAAGTGAACAAACCACTAAAGTACACAACTTTGGCATGTACCTAATCTTATATTTTACCAGCAGACAATAATGAAATGGGACGTCCTATTGAGATGAGGTGCGTTATTACTTTTTGAACCAATGAGACGTGTGATTTTTATTTTGGTGACAATAAAATGGATAGGAAATGCATTAGACTTGCATAAACAGAGCAACCACTTATATATTGGGACAAGCATATCAGTGATCCCCTTAACACCTGAACTTAATAAGCATTTCTTATCAGGACAGTATCTGGATATTTTCTTGCATTTTCTTGGATATTGTCTGGATTTCAGATTGAAGTTCATTACAATGTCTCTTTATCTAATCTGAAATAAATAAATAAAAATAATCTGTAATTTACCAAATTTTAAGAACAGTGATTGAAATTTTAGTGTGTGTTTTCTTTCCAGTGTTGACATTGTTAACTAAAACTAAAAGCACACTGTTAATTGAAATAAAGCTGAAATCAAATCAAATATAAATAAAATGTATTAGATAAAAGACTTTAAACAAAAATTAAATAGAAATGTTGCCTTGGCATCTAATTGAAAGTTTAAGTTAAAGTACTAAAATTACTAACTCAAAACTAAAACGGAAAACTAGAACTATATATGAAAAACTAATAAAATGACAAGCACATAACAAAATTATTACAAATATATTATAGTAGTATATAGTATATAAACTATGATGATAAATAAATAATACCAAAATATCTCGCTTTCTTACAAGCTCCTTAGTAAAGTATATAAATAGAAATGAGAAGTGAAGAAAAAGATAGCAAAGTTTTTAGAGCACAATTTTTGGGGAAATAAAAGAAAGAAACAATAATCCAAGTGAAATTCAGTTAAATAATTATATAAATAATTGGATATATTTTGAATATATCGGATGAGGAAAAAAAATTAAGTGCAGTGTCTATTGTCTTTCACACTGCAAGATCAGAATAAAAAATAAAGTCAAGAGGGAGCAAAAATGTGATTTAACTCCATTAAAATCAGTAAAGTACAGTAACAGTGTACAGTAGAGTATACAGTATTTGATTATTTGCATACTGTAATACTTACATAGCTTAATGCAGATCATGAAAACTCATTTGCATGCACCATTAAATGTAGTGTAAAGAGGGCAGATAGAGCATAGAGGGCTTTTTTTATATGGGTCGGTAAGCAACCCCTTACTGTACATCACCTAGCAATGCACTAGCTGCAATTCAAAACACCTTGCAACCAATTAGAAAATACTGGAAATCTGTCAGGCCAACTCTGAGATTGTAGTAGCATATTTTACACAAGCACAAAAAGTTAAAATATAGTTTTTAGGTTTAACTTTCTAAACCTGAGACAAGACTCAATTCACAACCCTATAGGGCCTACAGACGTCACACTGACTTAATGCATAAAAATGAGAACTCAGTTGCAAGTGGATGTGTTTGATTGAGTGACCCACATCGAACAAAAATACGGGCCACTCAGCCATCAAGGACTTACTCCACAGGCACTTCTCATATACAGTACGAATCTATTCTCGAGATGCTTTTTAAAGTAATCAAGTTCGAAGAAAGCATCCGAAACAAGACCACTCCATCCACTCTGGAAACTGGACAATGCTCACACCGCACATGATCTCCATGGAAACAGAGAGGAAGAGTAGGACACTCCAAGCGGCCTTCTCCTCCCTCTCCGCTTTCATGTGGAAATGGATCCCACTGTTTGAGAGAAGAATGAGATGGAGGGAGGAAGCCACAAGAATGAGGCTAAAGAGAGAGATGATGAGGGGGAAAGAAATGGAGAAGGAGATGGCCCCTTCACCGCAGGATGTCTTGCAAGTGGCCCCGAGTGCTCCTACTGTTTCCTGAAGAGCTCCAGGAATAGTCATCCTCTCCGCTGATCCTCTATGACAGCTGTGCCACAAGGGTTTTCTTTGTTTGTCTACCAGAGTTTATTTTCCAGAGTAATTTTGTCATAGCGGAGAAAAGGTTAGAAAACAAGTCTTCGGTTCTCTGAGACGTTTATGCTTTATGATGTTTGCAAGTGAACGTCTGTTTTCAAAATGTGATTTGTAGTGATCTGTAGATGTCAGGAATGAAAGAGGAAGCGGTGGGAAGATGAATAGAAGCAACGTTTCAAATGACAGCATAACAAGACCAACCTTTGAGCACATAAGAATACATTTGATATTTTTGACGTGCAATACTTTTTCTTCCTAGGTAAGGGCTTTTAAAAGTAGATGCATCACACAAACACGCGCACACACGCTGACAACATTGTGTTTGGCAGAGAGCTGAGTAGGTGTCTGATTTCAGCTAGTGTTTCAGGCCGCCGCAGGATATCTTTACTGTCAATGTGTTTGTGTACCTGTGTGTGATACTAGAAGCTGTACTAGCGTGTGTCAGAGCGATGCCCTCACCCGCAGCCCTGATTTCAAATCAACTCACTGAGAGAAGAGGGTGATGGGATGTAATAGAGGACAAGATGCGGGACAGGCGAGATGGCGATTTTCTAATGCCAGTCTGTGTTTAACGGAGCTGCTATATCAGACTCAATACAGACATTCATACCTCAACAGACACAAGCATCTGTGAAATAAAACTGATGCTGATGGATGCTGGGAGAGTAAACATCTGTGTGATATCACTGATGACATCACTGCATCAAAATGCAAAAATGGCAGTGCATAAGTAAATGGGGGAAAAAGGTGACAGATTCAACGATGATTTACCGTCAACAGTTTTCAAAGGCTCCTGCTGTAGAAGTTAAATAAAGTAATTTATTTTAATGCAGTATAAAATAGGATGAAATGATTAAAGGGCCACAATGAAAAATCGAAATAAATGATCTTTAGAATTAAAAGTGTTCACTGTACTATGAAATCAGCTGTAACTCTTAGAAAGGACATTAATAACAACACTAAACTACAAAAATGGCTTGAAAATAAAATAACACAATACAAAATAAAATATTGCCACTGCCACAAAATAACATTTAAATAAATGGCTGTGAAAAACATGTAGTTGAAAATAATATAAAAGTGTTCACTGTACTACAAAAACAGCTATAATTTACAACGGAAAAATGTCTCCAGTCCAAGGACTGTTTAAAACAGAGCGACCTTGGAAACTGCGAGAAACATTAGAGTCTGTGTCTTAAATGTTTCATAACACGATCATACAAATCCCATCTGCACAAAACCTACACCAAACAACCAACTTCCCTTCATGATATACTACACATACTCAACAAATTACCAGTCTTCACATCTGCTCAGTTTTCAACATGTTGTCAAGGAAACCAGCACAGGTGAAATTAGAACAGCTATTCGCCAAAACGAATGGTATAAATAAATAAAATAACCACGATAATTGCTAAACTCCTGTACTAAACTCATTGAACATGCTTTAGAAAAGGCAAAGAGCAAATTGCACATCAAACATTTATATAATAAAATGTTCTTTTGTTGTCAAAATTCGGCTGACTCGCACATTTCAGTGTGTTCCTGCACGAGTTGTTACTGTTCCTGCTTGAATTTTTCAGAAAAAGACAGACACTCCATCCACATACATTCATAATTTAGCCACAACCTCTAGCAGCCACAGGCAACATGCCTCCAGTTGTTACAGACATGCACAGCTCCACAGCACACATTCACACAGCATATTCCAGCAAATATAAACTCCAGCTCACATACAAACACATGGTCAATGCTCTGTCTATCTATCTATCTATCTATCTATCGCTGGTTCAACTTTTTTTTTTTTATGGACAGCCTCACATTCTCCTTAAGCACTCCTTGGCATAATGTGAAATTCATAGTTGACTTTAGAATGTCCCTGATGCAGCAGAACACCTCCTCCATCACTGTGCTTAGAGTTCTCTTCCTGTTCCTCGTGTAGGTGTTGGATGGCAAACTCCAATCTTACCTTCATAATCTTTTTTTAAGAGCAGAACCTTGCTTTGCTGACCTTACCAGATTTGTGTAGTCTCTTTCTAACTGTTAACTGGTGCACATTCACAATGACTGTTTCCAAAGCTGCCTTTAGATCCCATACACTCTGGGGTCCTTGAAGACATCCTAAAGCATCTTGCACTCTGCTCTTGAATTTGGTGGGACAGCCCACTTTGGACAGATTATGCAGTTAATGCAGTGATAATGGCATGCTCTCAGAAGTCAGAAATTTTGAATTCCGAGTTCCCAGTAACTGGAATCCAAAACAGCTGCTCAGAGCATCAACAGTAAGTGAAACAGTAGTAACAGTATCTCAAACTCAATGGTGCACACAGCAGGCTACTATTCAACCTCTGTAGACATAATACTTTGGCATTATCTGTACAAAATACCAGTTCAATGTATTTTATCAACTGGTATTGCTAACAATGGATGGGACATGTCCATCTTGATTTTTCGACTTGTTTACTGGAATGTGGTCAAATTGTGAAGAAGAAAAAAATACCTCTGAGGCAGGGGTCCTATAGCTAACTTTACACTTTGAATAATTATTTCTAATGTGTTGCTCTGAGACGCACAAGAGTTCTGCTTTAGCTTTGTTTGGAATTAAACTATGGATATATTTTTCTTTCATAACTTGAATTATAGGAACATTCTAACTCCGTTCTAATAGGCTTCATCACACAGTGAATGCTTTTGGACTCTCAAGACGTGTTTTTCTTGCAAAGTCAGTGACATGCTCGATAATGCTGATACCTTCTGATTACTTTTTTAAGAACGTCAAAAGTTGGCTTGAACCATTTTGCGTGAAAAATGACGAAAACATGCATGAGCTTGTGAGCAGCTCGTTACAATATTGAGTTCTGATTGGCCAATCACCATTACTTAGTTCATCAATTATTTTATTTTTTTTAGTGTTAATGCATAAAATCTGCCATTACTTAATTGCAAATATTTTTTTTTTTCTGTATGCGTTTAAGTATTTTACAAAATTAATGAACAGAGGTATGATAAATTACTCACCAGTTTACAGGTGTAGTGTTGCAGCGAAGATCTAATTGAGTGTTTAATGAGCTGTGTGTGACAAGTTCTGCAGCATTCTCACGTCTTTCCGAAACTTCAACATGGCCTGAGAATCAAACATGGAAAACATACAAAAATAAATCACATTTAATGCAATGCGAACGTAAATAACCATTCAGTTCATGCAAAGTGTGCAATGACTCCAAAACTCCAAAAAACTGGTTCTTAATGTTTTGTGTTTAATTTGTATCTTGAAACAGAAAGGGCGGAAACAAACACACAAATGGCTAATAAACAGCTGAAAAGAGCAACATATGAGATTTCAACACATAGTTCATTAGAAATACAGCAAACAAATCCACATAGAGAACAATAGCTCTGGAACTGGGAAGAGCCAACCTGAATTGTGCAGTTATAAATCAGGATTTAAGTGTGAAAGCTCCCAAAAGATTAGGAGAATGAGTATAAGTGAGGTGAATTAAGAACCTTGCTTGCCAGCCCATATTTACAAAACTAATTAAATTCACACTATTAAATCAAACATATCAGATAGAAAGTACTTAGCATTTTTATAGCTTATGCTCTCAAACTTTAACAGATGTAATTGTCAGAGAAGGACTCAAATCCCCATTGGTTTTAATTGCTCTATTATTAATTCTGGCTGGGCGAAAGGCTGACGCAATTGAACAGTACATTAGACAGAGAGGGGTCATTTGGCTGTGTCTGCCGATACGTCAAATCCTGACAATAGTTGCCTGTAATGATTTCACTGTATTTAACTCCTATCACATATTGATAAAGAAGTGCTATATATATATATATATATATATATATACACACCTCTACTGTAGGATGCCAGTGTTATGACAACCTGCCATTTTAAATGTATCATATTATAGTGTGTGTGTGTGTGTGTGTGTGTGTCTGACTTTTCTAATTTCTTTAAACAAAAAAAGAAAAGAAAAAAGAAACTGAAACTTATTTATTTATATTTATGGCTTTGGTTTTAAAAATACAAAATGGTTCATGAAAAATCATGTTATTTATAAAAAATATTGTAAGTAAGTAGCCTACCATTTTAATTCAACAAAATGTACAGTGGTGGTATTATGGTATCATATGGTAGTGCCATGATAGTTTAATATATAAAAAATAGTGCTGTCAAACGATTAATTGCGATTAATCGCATCCAAAATAAAATATTTTGTTTACATAATATGTGAGTGTGTACTGTGTATATTTATTATGTATATATAAATACACACATATGCATGTATATATTTAAGAAAAAATATGTTATGTTTATATTTTAAATATATTTATATATAATATAAATTATATGAATATAAATATATACAAGTAAATACATGTAAATATTTTTGAAACATGCTGTATTTGTATGTATTTCTATATACATAATAAATGTGCACAGTGCACACACATATATTATGTAAACAAACTTTTATTTTGGATGCGATTAATCGCAATTAATCGTTTGACAGCACTATTTTTTATATATTAAACTATCATGGCACTACTGATTGATACCATAATACCACCACTGTACATTTTGTTGAATTAAAATGGTAGGCTACTTACTTACAATATTTTTTATAAATAACATGATTTTTCATGAACCATTTTGTATTTTTAAAACCAAAGCCATAAATATAAATAAATAAGTTTCAGTTTCTTTTTTCTTTTCTTTTTTTGTTTAAAGAAATTAGAAAAGTCAGACACACACACACACACACACACACACTATAATATGATACATTTAAAATGGCAGGTTGTCATAACACTGGCATCAAACATATCAGATAGAAAGTACTTAGCATTTTTATAGCTTCGCCATGCATTAATGCCTGTGCGGGCATTTGTGAGCATTCAGAGGTTTTGCTCTCTGCAGGTTTGAGTGTTGCAGGCTGTCTGGAGATAATTAAGACACTGGTGTCCCCTTCATGTTTCTACACTAATGACACAACATGCCACACCATATGGCCTTATCGCCTGGGTCCACCATGGATCACTGTTCCTTGAACCCTCCATAACAGGGCAAAGCGTGTGCCCACATACACATTGCAAACACACTAATAAACACACACACACATCTTTGTACAATGATAATGACATAATGAATACAATGTAAACATTACAGCATATGATATGACAATCGTTCAAAACCATGTTTTTTTATTAGTGCTGTCAAACGATTAATCGCGATTAATCGCATCCAAAATAAAATATTTTGTTTACATAATATGTGAGTGTGTACTGTGTATATTTATTATGTATATATAAATACACACATATGCATGTATATATTTAAGAAAAAATATGTTATGTTTATATTTTAAATATATTTATATATAATATAAATTATATGAATATAAATATAGACAAGTAAATACATGTAAATATTCAAAATATGTACTGTATGTGTGTGTATTTATATATACATAATAAATATACACAGAAACCTTATTACCGTATTGCGTTCTTTCAAAGCTGCTCTAAAGCACTCCGATCCTCTCTATTCTCTGTCCTATTGCCTGACCAGTGGCCTAATGTTCAAAACTCTTCTTACAGCTGAATAAATCCGAGCCTGTCTTCTTATTATGTGAATATTTCTCTTTAAACTCAATCCAAGCGTTAAGATGAAAAGTCCCGTGCAGCCTTTAAGATAAGAGATTGCACACATTTGCTACTTCAGAGAGAAAGTACATGAAACATTTACTGTGCTTGTCTATGCACGACGAAGTAAGCTCCATGTGACAAACTGCTAGTTTAATGAAAAATAAATGTTTGCTAAAATCATGCTTTGTGATTTCTCTCTTATTCGTAGAATAAATGTGGGCCTTTGTGCTTTGAACTCTCAAAAATACAAAGAAGAAAATATGTACTGTGTGCATTGTTTTAAAGACATTTTTCATTGCACAACAGCTATAGAAAACAGCTACTTAATATGTGATGTTGTATATTATGATAAATGTGTCTAAGTGTTACCTTCATTTTAAATGTGTAAATGAGAATCAGCATCTCAACTACAAAAATCAGTCTCTAATCAGCTCTGATATTTGAGCGCTCCACTCGTATTTAATAGAATTTTAACATTCAAATCAATCACTTTAATTAATATTTTTAGGCATTAATGCTCTCAAACTTTAACAGATGTAATTGTCAGAGAAGGACTCAAATCCCCATTGGTTTTAATTGCTCTATTATTAATTCTGGCTGGGCGAAAGGCTGACGCAATTGAACAGTACATTAGACAG
Source organism: Sinocyclocheilus rhinocerous (assembly GCF_001515625.1). Classification (NCBI taxonomy): domain Eukaryota; kingdom Metazoa; phylum Chordata; class Actinopteri; order Cypriniformes; family Cyprinidae; genus Sinocyclocheilus; species Sinocyclocheilus rhinocerous. Next base: position 592,200 of record NW_015639782.1, on the reverse strand, counting down.
AGAGGGGTCATTTGGCTGTGTCTGCCGATACGTCAAATCCTGACAATAGTTGCCTGTAATGATTTCACTGTATTTAACTCCTATCACATATTGATAAAGAAGTGCTATATATATATATATATATATATATATACACACCTCTACTGTAGGATGCCAGTGTTATGACAACCTGCCATTTTAAATGTATCATATTATAGTGTGTGTGTGTGTGTGTGTGTGTGTCTGACTTTTCTAATTTCTTTAAACAAAAAAAGAAAAGAAAAAAGAAACTGAAACTTATTTATTTATATTTATGGCTTTGGTTTTAAAAATACAAAATGGTTCATGAAAAATCATGTTATTTATAAAAAATATTGTAAGTAAGTAGCCTACCATTTTAATTCAACAAAATGTACAGTGGTGGTATTATGGTATCATATGGTAGTGCCATGATAGTTTAATATATAAAAAATAGTGCTGTCAAACGATTAATTGCGATTAATCGCATCCAAAATAAAATATTTTGTTTACATAATATGTGAGTGTGTACTGTGTATATTTATTATGTATATATAAATACACACATATGCATGTATATATTTAAGAAAAAATATGTTATGTTTATATTTTAAATATATTTATATATAATATAAATTATATGAATATAAATATATACAAGTAAATACATGTAAATATTTTTGAAACATGCTGTATTTGTATGTATTTCTATATACATAATAAATGTGCACAGTGCACACACATATATTATGTAAACAAACTTTTATTTTGGATGCGATTAATCGCAATTAATCGTTTGACAGCACTATTTTTTATATATTAAACTATCATGGCACTACCATATGATACCATAATACCACCACTGTACATTTTGTTAAATTAAAATGGTAGGCTACTTACTTACAATATTTTTTATAAATAACATGATTTTTCATGAACCATTTTGTATTTTTAAAACCAAAGCCATAAATATAAATAAATAAGTTTCAGTTTCTTTTTTCTTTTCTTTTTTTGTTTAAAGAAATTAGAAAAGTCAGACACACACACACACACACACACACACTATAATATGATACATTTAAAATGGCAGGTTGTCATAACACTGGCATCCTACAGTAGAGGTGTGTATATATATATATATATATATATATATAGCACTTCTTTATCAATATGTGATAGGAGTTAAATACAGTGAAATCATTACAGGCAACTATTGTCAGGATTTGACGTATCGGCAGACACAGCCAAATGACCCCTCTCTGTCTAATGTACTGTTCAATTGCGTCAGCCTTTCGCCCAGCCAGAATTAATAATAGAGCAATTAAAAGCAATGGGGATTTGAGTCCTCCTCTGACAATTACATCTGTTAAAGTTTGAGAGCATTAATGCCTAAAAATATTAATTAAAGTGATTGATTTGAATGTTAAAATTCTATTAAATACGAGTGGAGCGCTCAAATATCAGAGCTGATTAGAGACTGATTTTTGTAGTTGAGATGCTGATTCTCATTTACACATATTTAAAATGGAGGTAACACTTACACACACACAAAATCTATCATAATATACAACATTACATATTAAGTAACTGTTGGCTATAGTGGAACTTTGCTATTGTGGAATAAAAAAAAAAGTATATGAATCAAATGCACATATAGTGCATATTTTCTTCTTTGTATTTTTGAGAGTTCAAAGCACAAAGCCTCACATTTATTCTGCAAATAAGAGAGAAATCACAAAGCATGATTTAAGCAAACATTTATTTTTAAACTACCAGATTGTCACATGAAGCATGCTTCATCGTGCATAGACAAGCACAGTAAATGTTTCATGTACTTTCTCTCTGAAGCAGCAAATGTGTGCAATCTCTTATCTTAAAGGCTGCACGGGACTTTTCATCTTAACGCTTGGATTGAGTTTAAAGAGAAATATTCACATAATAAGAAGACAAGCTTGGACTTATTCAGCTGTAAGAAGAGTTTTGAACATTAGGCCACTGGTCAGGCAATAGGACAGAGAATAGAGAGGATCGACTTTAGAGCAGCTTTGAAAGAACACAATACAGTAACAGGGACTCATTATTTCAATGAAATTGTTGGAAGGTGCACAGGCTTTCTAGTGTATTGTTTCATTTTTAATTGATGCCTTGAATGGGGTCAATTAAAATCCTGGAGTGTAATTTCATGCATTCACAATGCCAGAATGTTTCCTTCTTTAAGCATTTGTCAGGCAAGGTATTGAAGATCCCCCCCAATTTACAATTGATGGCTCTACAAATAGCAATTTCTTCAGACATCCATTTCATTCTCATTTGCAGACAGACTATCAGAATGTCATTACTGTGTCCACACTGGGCAGCCACAGGAGTAAATGAGCAACAAGAAAAGCATCGGAGGTTGAACAAGAAGCTCAAACACAGAGAGGGAGGGAGTGACAGAGAGGCGAGATAAGAGCAGGAAAGCGAGCGACCGATGGAGGTCCGGATTGAGTGACGACTGAGACTCAACTCGTCTCTCAGGTATCCAGACCTGATCCGGTGGCCTATTACTGTCACTCTGGTTAACCATCTAATGTCAATGTCATTTACAACAGGGTCAGTGACACAGAGTCTGACCTTCCCCTTCAGCCCTTACTCAGAAACTAGAGTAAAGCTGTGTTTTAGTCGATAGCCATATCAGCAGGAAGGGGCAAAAATGGTAAAAACACAAGTGCTATTCATATATAATGTGCTAACACATTTTATTAAATGTAGTTTAAATAATAAATAAAGATAAAAGAATGGCATGCAGCCTTCAAGCATTAATCCTTATAATTTATAAGAATTATAATTATTTATTCTTATAATTATAAGCAAAATAGTACCAACTGAAAAAATAATAGCAACATACATATTAAATGAATTGACAGTTGGAGGCTGAATTTACATTAACAATTAATGTACATATTTTCACACATATTTAACCTAGATATGTTGACCAAAAGCACTTTTGAATGCTTATAACTATGCAAATGCACGTGAACAATCAGATGCTACAGAAAATGATACAATGGACAGAAAAAAAAAATCACTCAGAAACTGCTAGTAAATTTCACAAACAAAAACAGCACATACTGTAACAAGCTGAACATGACATTTTGAAGCAGAAAAACTGAAATTGTATTTTCTTGTAAAATGTACCCCAATAATCATTTTTTGATTCCCCCAAAAAACAGTGTATTATTACTTTTTACCTAATTTTAGTATCTACTCGGAACCATAATACTTTTGATTAACCTTCCTAAATCATCAAAACTAAACTAAACTCACTGGTTATGTACCATCCAAGTTCTTCTAGGGTAATGGCTTGGTGCTTTACCTATTGTAATGCTGCTACCAGGCAAACCGTTTGAAATGGTGGCACATGATGCAAACTGCTCAAGTTGGTGGGATTTTATTTATGGTAACGGTTTGTCGGTCAGCCGTGCCCGAAGCCCCTCCACGTACCCACTTGGTGCGGATCCAGAGACCTGTTTGGCCACAGAGGTACATTTCCATCTCATTCATCACGGACAGACAGATCATCAGAAAGTCATTACAGTAGCCTGACACCACCACACGCTCCAGGAAGACAGAGTAATTGAGCAGTGCAGAAGGGAGGACAGCAGCACGAGCCAAGGCCAAGGGATAATGAATGCAAGATGTCTTTCTGCTACGAGAGGAAGAGAGAGAGAGAGAGAGAGAGAGACGGCTGCTTGAGCGAGACCGAGACAGAGTGAAGGAGAGAGGGGTATGTGTGTTTGAAGTTAAGCATTATCATAAAAAAGGGGCTGAAAGTTGTAATGTTTGAAAGAAAAAAAGAAAGAAAGAAACTCTTTAGAGATGGAATCACATGCGAGATCTCTCTTTTTAAAATGGCAGACCTCTGCTCCAATTCATTTGTCCTAAAGCTTTGTGTTGAGCGTTGGCGTTTTGTCGATACACTGGTGAAGCTTCTTTCTTTGTGTTGTTCTTTCATCAAGCCACACAGAATGCTATCTGTCCATCTTCAATCAGTCCAAAACACTGGCTCCACTTTCATGAAGGATTACTAACAGAGTCTGTAAGACCATCAGCATCTGCAATCATCTTTCTGCAGAGGCATTTTCAAGGTTGATGCTGCAAACTGCAAAAGCAATACTCTTACTGCATGTGCATGTTGCTTCCACATAAATCAAACGGTGCTGGGAAACAACTAGTGCTGGGATTAATTTAGAAACATTGTCAGGACCTTGACGGCGGTGTAGTGTGACAAAATGTTACATCGTTGCTTTTATGCTGTTGCATTGAGCACAAATGAGCTTAAGCAATAAGAAAACACTCTCCATAAATGCCCTCGCTCAATGTTGGTTTGTTATTTTAGTGAATCAATTTGTTCAACTGGTCAATTTAAATTTGTTAGCTTGATTCGTTAGGCACTTTTGTATTTGTAAACTGTAGCACAGCTTTCCCAAGTGTAGATTAAGTGATTCAGAGTGAAATTGGATATTCAACAGAGTACAACTTTAGAAATTATATAAGGAATTGACTGGATTGCGAAAAGTGGCTATTCCTAAATATAATGGCACCATTCTCTAGCTCAACCATTCCAATGTGATCTTAAGTTGAATAATATAAACATAAAATAATATAAAATATCTACATTCACTACTGGACTCGGGTGAAAATGAAACTGAAGCTTGGTAAGGTAAACAACTTTAAACAAAATGTGGATTTATAATTTATTTTTATAGATTTATTATTTATTATTAGATGCACTGATTTGCACTGAACTGCAAGCGCTCACACCACAAAGAAGGTAGAAAAAACGATAGGGAAAGAATCTTCAACTTGGTTCATTCAAGTCAAGTTATTTTATATATTATTTGTATTTAAGGTACACTCTAAAAAATGCTGGGTTGTTTCAACCCAACTTTGGGTCAAATATGGACAAACCCAGCTTTTGGGTTACATTTTTAAAGTAAAATGTTAACCCAAAAGTTGGGTTAGTCCATATCTGAAACAACCCAGAATTTTTTAGAGTGTATAATTGAATCTAATCTATTTTAATCTGACTATTTCAGGCATACACCACCATTTCCAATCCAATCGAAATTCCTTTTGGATCGAATGATGTGTTTAAAAGCTTTTCAAGACATCAGTCCGATTACTAATGGATTATTTGGTTGCATGAAAATATAGCAGTTGAAGAAAAGTTAAAGAGGTCCTATTATGCCCTGAAGTCTTGATGTAGTTTTTGGGATGTACTAGAATAAGTTTTCATGCTTGATTGTTCCAAAAATACATTATTTTATATTATTGTAGCACCTCTCATCCCAGTCTGTCTCAAACACCCTGTTTAGTTCCTATTTTGATGAAACCCCTCCTTCCGAAAAACAGAATGTGCTCTGATTGGTTAGCTGGCTCAGTTTGTTGTGATTGGTTAACCACTTAGAGCGTATTCCGGAAATGACAAGGCCCTTAGCATAACCGTGAGTATCATCTGCTCAGCTGTAAATATTAATGATGCCGTCAATTTTGCCATACCAGTTTGAGCCTGATTCAGATCCTGAGAATGTTTACGATCAAGAAGATCATGCAGAACCTTTGTAACAGATTTTACAGGACATTTCACAGTTGTATGTTTTGTTTTGTTTTTCCCCCAGTCTATGGTCTCAATTGCATCTCATCACTTTTTTTTTTGTGTGTCACTGTGACTTCACACTATCCAGAAGAGGCGCTTTGTAGTCCGAACAAGCGATTTGTTTTAGTTCTTTTAGAGTGGACTTTGAGCTTTGAGCATAAAAAAAAAAGATCTGCAAGGTTACAAACAGCTAACAACTAAAATTGAAAAAGTGAGGGAAAAAAAACATATTAGGCCCCATTTAGATAATCAAAAAGAAGCATGTTATTATATTTTGATGAAAGATGCCAAACTTTTGTCAAGCTTTGAATAATAAAGCCAGGAATGTGCATTAAAAAAGTGCATTTGGATTTCATGCTGACTTTAAATTATGTATATCTTTTAGCTTGGCAATCAACAGAAAATAGATTTTCCAACAGTGGAACCAAATCATTAACGAAAGGCATGAAAACATATTCTGATATTTAAAAGATCCCACAGATGCTTCCCTTTCTTGTTGGAAACATTCTGATGAGAGGGGAGATGTATTAAGGAAAGTTTTGAGCCACAAACCAAATCAATGAGAGGAAAGATTTTGGTTGGATCTCATGAAATATTAAAGTGTATATTTAAAAGATCCCACAGATGCTTCTCTTTCTTGTCTGAAACGATCTTATGAGAAGGAAGATGTATTAAGAAAAGGTTTGAGCCACAAACCAAATCAATGAGAGGAAAGATTTTGGTTGGATCTCATGAAATATTAAAGTGTTTACAAAAGCACTTGTGCAGCAGGAGCTCTCATATCCGCAGGCCTGCCACCATTTATCTGGCCAAATGTTATTCGATGGTTTATACTTTGCTTTCTGCATTTTTTGCATTGTTATGTGTGCAATACAAAGAGCGTTGCCATCATTGCTGATGCTCATCTTCAAACACATGTAATTTCACTAAGTGCTTTGAAATTGAGTGAGGTATGAAATCAGTTCGCCGTGTCAGACATCATCTGAAGCGGAGAGTCCAAAGGGTTCTTCACAGTGAAAATGTGTCTTAGGAAAGCTGGCATTTCTTCTAAATAACCCAACCTGGCATTCTGAATATGGGTATAGCTCGTTTTTGAAGGACCCCCTCTAGGATGAATCACATTCCCTTGATCACTGCTCTCTTACCAGACAGACACAGTGGGACCATAGACATCTGTCTCTTAACATCCTTCTGCTTAGCATCTAAAACCGCAGCAAATAAACGCACTGATACCCACTCATGCACCTGCTGGATATACAGTGCAAATACACACTTCTTTTATTTCTTTTTGGATTTTCTTCGCTCTGCTTTCATGTAAATGAATAAAAAATAAAAAAAAACACATATGGGCTTTTTTGAAAATACCATCAAAAAACACTGCAACAACCGATTTGATTGATTTCACAACAACATACCCATATAAAGAGCTCAGTAATATTGACACTCTCATCACATTGTGCTATACACCTCTTTTCACCATAATTCACATCATATACTCAACAGATTTAGTCAGGAATGCAGTCTGAAATCCACTTATCAAGTGCTCTTGACATTTTTATGGAAATACTTAAATGACAACATGCCAAGGACGACAGATATATATTATTTATGATTCAATAAGGAAAACGTTCTTAACCAATCGTTTCAGTTACATTTCAAACAACTTTTTGTTCTGAGATACTATTATTTCAGAGCACTGAAACATAAATATATTACTAACGTGATATTTGAATATATTATGTTATAAAATATTTGAGCATTAAATTTGCATGATTAATTGTATAGAAAATAAATAAATACATCCATACATACATAAATGCACTCTATAGATTTTCCCCCTTGCTTTAAGCATAAATCTAACAACATTTTGAGATAAATAAATACATAATAAATGATTTTTTTTTTTT
>NW_015639782.1:563393-584322 GCF_001515625.1 Sinocyclocheilus rhinocerous | reverse complement strand
ATATTTAAAAGATCCCACAGATGCTTCTCTTTCTTGTCTGAAACGATCTTATGAGAAGGAAGATGTATTAAGAAAAGGTTTGAGCCACAAACCAAATCAATGAGAGGAAAGATTTTGGTTGGATCTCATGAAATATTAAAGTGTTTACAAAAGCACTTGTGCAGCAGGAGCTCTCATATCCGCAGGCCTGCCACCATTTATCTGGCCAAATGTTATTCGATGGTTTATACTTTGCTTTCTGCATTTTTTGCATTGTTATGTGTGCAATACAAAGAGCGTTGCCATCATTGCTGATGCTCATCTTCAAACACATGTAATTTCACTAAGTGCTTTGAAATTGAGTGAGGTATGAAATCAGTTCGCCGTGTCAGACATCATCTGAAGCGGAGAGTCCAAAGGGTTCTTCACAGTGAAAATGTGTCTTAGGAAAGCTGGCATTTCTTCTAAATAACCCAACCTGGCATTCTGAATATGGGTATAGCACGTTTTTGAAGGACCCCCTCTAGGATGAATCACATTCCCCTGATCACTGCTCTCTTACCAGACAGACATAGTGGGACCATAGACATCTGTCTCTTAACATCCTTCTGCTTAGCATCTAAAACCGGAGCAAATAAACTCACTGATACCCACTCATGCACCTGCTGGATATACAGTGCAAATACACACTTCTTTTATTTCTTTTTGGATTTTCTTCGCTCTGCTTTCATGTAAATGAATAAAAAATAAAAAAAAACACATATGGGCTTTTTTGAAAATACCATCAAAAAACACTGCAACAACCGATTTGATTGAACATCTGTCTCTTAACATCCTTCTGCTTAGCATCTAAAACCGCAGCAAATAAACGCACTGATACCCACTCATGCACCTGCTGGATATACAGTGCAAATACACACTTCTTTTATTTCTTTTTGGATTTTCTTCGCTCTGCTTTCATGTAAATGAATAAAAAAAAACACATATGGGTTTGAAAATACCATCAAAAAACACAGCAACAACCGATTTGATTGATTTCACAACAACATACCCATTTAAAGAGCTCAGTAATATTGACACTCATCACATTGTGCTATACACCTCTTTTCACCATAATTCACATCATATACTCAACAGATTTAGTCAGGAATGCAGTCTGAAATCCACTTATCAAGTGCTCTTGACATTTTTATGGAAATACTTAAATGACAACATGCCAAGGACGACAGATATATATTATTTATGATTCAATAAGGAAAACGTTCTTAACCAATCGTTTCAGTTACATTTCAAACAACTTTTTGTTCTGAGATACTATTATTTCAGAGCACTGAAACATAAATATATTACTAACGTGATATTTGAATATATTATGTTATAAAATATTTGAGCATTAAATTTGCATGATTAATTGTATAGAAAATAAATAAATACATCCATACATACATAAATGCACTCTATAGATTTTCCCCCTTGCTTTAAGCATAAATCTAACAACATTTTGAGATAAATAAATACATAATAAATGATTTTTTTTTTTTAATAAATATTTTCCAATGGGTTATGAAATTCATTTAATTGAAAACATCTCTTTAAAAGTCCTAAAAAGACTTGCTTTAATAAATGTATCTAAATTAAAGCATGCTAGATTTTTTTCCTCCTTGGAAAACAAGATAATACGAATTAAGAAAAGTATTTTTTTCCAGTAAATAAAAAAAAGTGCACATGCAGAGCGCCTTAAAGACATGATAAATAAATAAATAAATAATTTCAGCAAGATCTTCGGAAGCACAATATACAACACACAGTACTCTCTCTCTCATACACACAAACACTGTTACACTCTTAACAACACCAGCATCTGAGTACATCCCTCAAGAGCCATCCTCATTCACAAAGATTACCCATAATGCACTACAACGTACCACAGCGCTACAGCTTCTCTTTGTACACTTTATTTGAAATCCCTCGTACCTACGCTCAAGTCCATTCCTGAAAGGAGTGTGTGGTGGATTGAGCACAGAGAAGAGAGGCTTGGATGGAGTAATGCAGGGAGTTTTAATAGAAGCACTGCCACTCAACATCCCAAAGATATGGGTCTGATCTCATTAGCTGTCACTTAGAGGAACATAACAACTGCAAGCTGCTCGTCCTCCTGCTTATTCCCGAAGACCTGCTTCACATCCTCAATCCTTTCCCCATCTATCTGCCTTGTACTATCCCTTGTGAAAAAAAAAAAAAAAAGTCCGCTTAATTGTACTGAATGTGCACATGCAGTGTACTTCAAATCTTTTTAAAAACACTATGCACTTAATGAGAGTATACTTTCATATATGTTTCTTAACACATTTAAGTACACTTTAAACACATTTCAAAGACAACAGAATTATGAAATTACACTGAAAAATTTACTATTTAAGCAGGCAAAAAAAAGCACTCTTAAGTCCAACAAAATGCATTTAATATACATTTTAAATACATTTCCATTTCATTGTAATTAACATGCAGTTAAGTGTGCCGGAAATGTTACATTCAGTTTGGACTTGCATTCTTTTAAAATATATCATTTATGAAATAAGTACTCTTTTGAAAAGTATGCTGAAGACAAGTTTGCTTCTTTTTCACAAGGGTGAAGATGGCACACTTCAGAAGTAATGTTTTAGCTAAGACAAAAGTGGATTTGATCTGAAAATACATTTTCACAAACAGGAATAATTAAAGCTAAATAAATAAAAGACTAAAATAAAACTCAAGTAAATGAGCTATACTGAAATAGTCTGACCTGTTTTGTCTGTGTGGGAGAAGTTCACTCAGCAGAATTTGCCAATTTGAAGATGTCTTTAACACTGCTGAGTCGAGTTGGTTTTGTCAAGATTCAACGCTGTTATCTGTTTTCTGTCATCTGAGCTGGAGAAGCAACAAGCAACAGACACATTGCAGTGTTTCTGCCTTTTTTAGATGTGAATTACTTTGTTAATGTGATGTTGATTTCTGAACTGATTTTATAATTAGTAAAACTGAAATTAAAATATATAAAAAGAAAATAAGCATGTGTTTATGACATAAAAACGATATTGTAACCAACAAAACCATTGCTGAAACTAACAAACATTAAACTGAAATGAAAAGTATATTTGAAAATAGTATTAAAATAAAAATAAATGTTAAATGGCAAACTACAATAACCTTCCTCAGTCAATTTAGTCCCATTCCTCCACTCCGTGCCCATCTAAGAGATACCTGGCATGAAGATGCCATTTGCGTGTGTGTGTGAGTGTGTGCATGTGTGTGTCTGCGCTGGCTAATTGACAAGATGGACGTTTGTCATAAATAGTGCCTCAGTCCACCGGGTGCCATTATATAGTCATTTCCTGGTTTAATGTGTATGGAGAGTGTTCATTATTTGTGACAGATGGACTCTTCCCTTCCTCTTTGAATTCCTGTTCTCAGAGAGCCGAATTAGAATCTACTAATCGGACAGGACCTTTATAGGTCATTTCGATTTCATTTATTCAGCACACACACACACACATTAAAAGCAGGTCAAAATTATTCACTAGACTCTACTAAGGTAGACCTTTTGTTGTTGTTTTCTTATTATTACTTATTTACCTGCAGTGCTCTTATATATTTATACACCATAAACAGACATAATTTTCATGACCATCTCTCTGACTGCATCTTAACCAAGCACAATGTAACAAGCTACCAGTGACAAGACATGTGTCTGTCCGCACTGGATGCAAAACTGCTGTGTGATGTGACACAATCACAGCCAATCAGAATGTATCTGATGTTTCACATACAGCTATGGAGAGCAGCAATTTGAACCAAAGAGGTTCAGTGGTAGGCGGGGCTACCTAGTCTGATACAGCATATATAGAGACCAATAGGTTAATAAAATGTTCAGTTACTAGCAAAAACGCAGATTTACATGGGAAAAGAATAAATAAATACAATTTTAAAAAATCTTGTGACTTTATCATGGTTAGGACACCCACCTATTTTTCAATCAAATTTGAATTCCAAGATATGTCCTCTTTAAAATAGCTTATTTGTATGTGAAGGAATATAGAAGCTTGTGTGTCTTTGCTGTATACTGTATGCTCTTTAGTCAATCATAACATATGCTTTTAAGTGAGTATTACTGGCATAGCACACACATGACCTCTTTTGGCACTGTGCAGCATTACAATGCTTCATTCCATTAAGAGCTCACTGCTTCCGTCACTGCAGAAATGATCTGTGTAGCATATAAACAAGGAAAATGAGACATTTGTAATACTTCATTAGGTTCATTGCTATTCTAGAAGACTTAACTCAAAATAATGTGTAGCTAAAATGTAGGGACAATGTGGATAAAGATGAGACCTGACAGGATTACGGAAATGCCCAGACAAATAACATACAGTTGGGGTTCAAATGCTAGTTTAAGCTTGGAAATTAAGCTTATTATTTAATTTAAACGACGTTTTTACTTAAATTGTAAAAACATTATACTGATAATATTTTTTGCAATGAAACCAACTGCTAAACTACAAGCAAAAACCTAAATAGAAGCATTTTTTAAATGTGTACTTTTGAACCCCAGTGTGCATATGAAATTTGTGTTGGTTTGTCAGACAGAGCTCTGGCTTCTGTAGAACTATTTTTGATCTCTACAGCAGCTGTTGATGACATGAATGCATGAATTATTCTTCTGTGTCACAATGAGGGCATGCCAGTCTGTGTCATGCCCTCTGTCATTCCTTCATCCAGCCAGCTGGTGAAATTAGAAGAAAATGCCACCGAATCTTTCCTCTTATCTTGCATACTGTATGTTCTTTTGCCCAATCAAACAGAAATGTGCTGCAGGATGACATATTACACAAATGAACCAAATGAAACGCAAGCGCTGACATCCCAAACTCCAGAAATCCTTCTCCTGCCTCAGACTGTCCACAGCATCACTGCAGCGTCACGCATACTCAGCTACACAAGACTCCAGATGTTTCACCACAGCTGTAAACGCAATATGGCAACAGGTACCAAGAGCTTTAAATGAGCCATACTTCATTTAATACATGGTTACTTTGTTATAGCCGTTCAAACATGGCTAAAACGATTACACAGACTAACAACATCAGGCAGCCATATGGTTCTGTACACCTGTAGGCTAAAATTAAGAAATAAACCTCTTGAAAACAATGGAACAAAGACGTTTCTTTCTTTCTTTTTTATTTATTGAAATACAGGAACAAAAGGGCCAATTAGACAAGCATTTTAGCATATTTTAGTTGCTTTTTGATGCATCAATTAGTTGTGGCACAGAAGTTATTGTCCAGCCTGCAATGTATTTTCTTTCCTATAATTTCCAGTCACTCTCCACCATCTAAGAAAATAAAAAGACCCAGTATTACAGAATGATAACCAATATCAAATGAATATTTATTGGCTCACAGGCAGTGAGTTCAGGTGCTTAAATAGGAGTGACATTGATTATTGCTTTTAGAAATCTAGTTCATCATATTATCTTCTTCCTATCATAATATCTTAATTTACAGATAAACAGCGGGACACCATGAATAGTTTGTTAATTGCGTTTGAGTGATTTGGTTTTGTTTCTGTATTATTCTTAAATCCAGCTAAGAATAATTTTCACTGTTTGCAAACTAGTCCTTTTCTTCCATTGCAGACACATTTTCAATGAAAGGAAGCTGTAATTTAGAACTCCGTTACACACTTTACTAAAAATAAAACAGCCTTGGTAGGTAATCATCTCAACATTCAGAGATCGTATTGCAAAGAGTCTTTTATGAGGCACTTTTGCCAGCCTGAAAGCAAAGTAAAAATCATCGTTCATCATCTAGCGATACCTAATAAAACATTCAGCTGATGACCTCATAGCACTATTAAGGAAGAGTTTTTTTTATGCCACATTACCTGCATGAGATTAAATTATTTGACAATTTCGGCAGCATTTAAGAATCGTCTCGCTTTAACTAAAATCCCACAATCATGTCTAATGATTCGCAATCCACCTTTGATGCACTGGGCCATGAGTATCTAAATTAAGACATCGTCATCTTTTCTGCACAAACACAACTGTATAAATTAGGGTTACTGCAGATAGGTACCTTATAAGGTACCTTTTACAAGAAAATATTATTTCAGTCTTCAAAATTCTTAAGACTGAAATTTGCTACATGACTTTTGCCCACATTTGTTGACGCTAGTTGCTGAAAGTCTGCAGATTTGAGTTGAATGTAGTGTATGATGGTCACAGACTCTGATATTTTTAGCTTTAGACTATGAGTCCATGCAGTTGGAGGATATGAAACATGTTTGATATTTTGAGCCGATTTTAGAAAACATTGTCTTCATTTGTCACGCCTCTCCTAGCAACAAGGCATGTGTTTCTTTGTGAGTTTGTTGTGTTCAGAATGGCTTAAAAGCCTGGAAGTGAGTGATCCTCAGTCTTTTAGTATATGATGCCCAGTTTTTCCTTTGTAACCACTTACAAAGTCAGCAAGTGTATGATGCATTTACTGGCAGCATGCACCACTGCAAACCCTATTTTGGCTTAAAAAACAACAACAACTATTGTCAGGATTTACTAAAGACGGGCAGTGAAAAAAAAAAAAGTACTAAAAAGGCGTGAACACGGTTATTTTTGCAGCTGAACTTAGAGGAGTTTCAATTTCAGATGCAAAATTTACAGTAAGCGAGTATTTAAAGGGCACGTATCATGCAAAATTCACTTTTACATGTGTGAATATAAATGTGTTGGCAGTGTGTGCACAACCACCCTATAATGATAAAAATCCACCCGCTAATTTTTTGAATCCCCATAAATAATTTTATGCTGTGGCTCAGAACAAGCCGTTTGCAAAATCTGTAAAATGAGACATCACACTGTACAGGCCCCGCCTACTACTGTTGACGGACACTGCCATATTAGCAGAGACCCCGCACTGAGTGAGCTGCACACAATCCGCCATGCTTATCTTCACGCTAGAACATTTAAAAGCAGCATTCAAGTAAGAAATGTCTTCTTATTAAAGCTATAGAAGTTATTCGGTCAAGAGCAGTGAGTGATTTTCTGTTTTTATTTTATTGTTTGGGTCATATTAACAGCGTAGACAGCAGTAGGTACTGTATAATACACTGCTGTCACTTAATACACAGATCTAATATAAACGTGTGATTTCTTCCCCAGCTGTTTACCTTCACAGACATAACCGACTATGTTTTTGCAACTCGTGTGTTTTTAACAAACTTGTGTATATTTGACAGTTTATGCGCATTAAGACATGCAAGAGAACTTAGTTTAGTGCCATGTGACAGCTGCTTTCTGTGCGCGTACTTCAGATGTGTGCGCTCAGAAAACCGTTTATCAGATGTTTAAACTGATATAGATTTAAAACGCATATACATGATAATCAAAACCAAACAGATGTTTTGTTTTGGCAGAGTATCTGAGGTACGTAAGCGGCGGGGAGCAGCAGCTCATTTGCGTTTAAAGATACATGCACAAAAACAGCGTGTTTCTGCTTCCACTCAAAATAGGCATTTTCAAAATGACAAATGATCTGCGGGGTATTTTGAGCTGAAATTTCACAGACACATTCCGGGGACACCTGAGACTTAGATTACATCTTGTAAAAAGCGGCATAATAGGTCCCCTTTAAATAAATGAATGCAAGGTGATTTACTAAGGTTTGCGGTAATCATTTTTACTGGTATTTGCACCATTATTTAATGCCCAAAAAGCATGTTTTAACCCTTAAATGTCTTAAGCCTCTGTTGTTAGCATATTATATGCACGATTAACATCGACCATATTCACTAATTTGCACTGTTCCTAGTAAATTGCATTGGTTATTATGGAAATTATCTGACTGCTTCTGTGTTCTTTAATTCCCGCTTTGTCAGTAGATTACCCGCAGAACTTTCCACTTCGATTGACTTTTATGGGATTGCAGCCTCATTCTAATTTGCCCTGTTTAGTAAATCTGGCCCTTGTGTTTTAAAATCTGTTCAGGTTTTAAAAGTTGTGTAGTGTATTCCAGCCTTTACTTGCCATTTCTTTGCCATTTACTAGCAATTTCTTACTGAAAATTATCCAGCAAAAAAAAAAAAAAAGTAAGATTGCGGTAGTCAACAGAGCACTCAAAACCTGCATGTAATTTAAGGTATTGTGCCACGCAAATTGCATTCAGCAGAGATTTTGAGGGTGTGTTTTTGTTGTCACTTCATTTGCATAATTTCTGTAGTGAATTAGCATTAAATGCATGCAAATAAACAGTGATATAAGCAGGCACAACTCAATCCAAGTGTATTTCCTAAAAAGTGCAAGGAGCAAGAAATATTTGAGCTATTTTGGTGGACTGTGGGACGCTCTGTTGGCATCCAGGTTTGTCAGATAAGGTTTTGTGCTTTAAGATCTGAGGGACTGCTGGACTGGAGCACGTATGATGCTGGATGTTTGGAGAACAAGTTCAGATCTAATGGCCCAAGGAAAAGCCCGAGCAGGTGAGGCTGGTGCTTCGGTTAGATCACTCTGATGAAATGGAGAGCTTGAAGCTTCTCCTATAGGCCAAACAGGTGTGGGAGGCTTTGAGAAGCCTCTCGGTTTCTCTCCCATCCCTGCGCTCTCTACATGAACACAGGCCCACACAATTTGGGTTTTCTGTCAGCGGTAAAATGATAGAACGTTAGAGGTAGCCTGAAGAGACACATTTTTTTGTCTGTGTAGCTACCGATACATCACGTATAACAAGTATAAGCACCCCAACAGCATGTAGCCCCATCCATCACGGCGGAGCGGTGGTTACCGTACACACGGCACCGCTACCACAACAACTGCTGATGCTAGGAGCGAGCATCATTAAAGAGAGCACAGAATGATGGGAAAGCATTACAGTGTGCTATATAACAGGATTTGTACTTCGCTGGGCCGAAAACAACACCTTTCTGTTAACTGGGCTGCCGTGAAGTGTTCGATGGCCTTCGTTGCACTTCGATTTTTTTTTAATCCTTAATCTGCTAAATAGTTAATGCCAAATTGACAACAATTATGAGCAGCTTAACTGGCACCGGCACCTTTGGAAAACCCGACGCTATTGTAGGGAAATAATTAAACACACAATTAGTTTGGCGGCTTAAGACAGGGATAATAATTATTCTAAATACCTTGATGCATTTCTGAAAAGTGCAAGGACAACAAGCAAGCATTTAACAATGCTCCCTTCCTCCTTTTACTTTCTTGTCTGTGATCATGTGTATGTCTTTAAGGGAGCGTGTCATCAGAGAGAGTCCCCTAAAGGAGGTCGGATTAGGCCCTTTCTCTCGAGAGAAAGGCTGTCCTTAATTATGTCAGTATGCATCATCAGTCTCTGGCTGTTTTCTGCACAGAAGGACAGTGTGGAAGTATGTTTGTGGGGGTTTGGAGTGCACTGATGGATTTATTAACTGCTAAACAGTTGCAAATCTCATCACATAGTCTCCTGAGAGCGGTGTCCATCCGGGAGAACTCTCATCAGGGAGATTTCCCGAGTGGGAAGTGATCAGTGGAACGCATATGCTCTCTCACAAACACACACTCGTACGAGATGCCGACCGCAGTGAGTCAGTTTTAAAGCGCTGTTGATGTAATTAATTCTAATGACTTGGAATCTGCCGCTGCTAATTTGGTTCTGATTGTAGAATTACTCTAATCAAGAAGCTGAAATTACAGGTAAAAGCTCACTCTTCAAACTCAATACTAGCTACTTTGCACTTTTAAAGGCATAGGTGATAGTTCACATAAAAATGGCATTTTTGTGATTGTTTTTGTTATCATGTACTTACCGCAATGTCATTACGACACAGTATTTTATTCTGTGAAACAAAAAAATTAAAGCTTAAACAGTTAAAGCTGTTATTTTCTATACAAGGACAGTAGATGATGAATTATAGATCTAACGCATAGTAGTACATACATATACTCACTTACCATGTCACAATCGATCACAACATGTGAGAACCAATGATGTCTGACATCAGTGATCAAACCTGGTGCGAAACGTGTAAAGGTGTGATTTTTAAATTTAAGACAAGTGCAAATAAATATTGTGATTCTTTTTTTATATTTATGTATTCTGTCATCATTTACTCTCCCTCCACTTGTTCCAAACCTTGAGTTGACGGTAACCACCGACTCCCATAGATTTTTTTTTCCCATACTATGTTAATTGCTACTGTCAATTGTTTGGTTACCAACACTATTTAAAATATTTCCTTTTGTGTTCAACAGCTGAAAGAAATTTGTACAGGTTTGGAACAACCTGAGGGTGAGTAATGATGAAAACTTTCATTTTTTGGGTGAACTAACCTTCAAATTCGCCCCTCTCAAATACTATATCTGTGTTGATGAGCCAAAATGACGCATGTTAAACCATAATACAGATGCAACTGCCACATTCGGTATAAACATATTAATATTGTAATAATATTACTCTGGCTCATGTAAAACTTGCTCACAGGACATGTATGCATGTATGATGTGATCAGTATGAAAACACATGGTAACACTTTAGAATAGGGAACACATTCAATATTAATTAAGAGTTTTCCCTCAATAAACTCCTAATTTGCTGCTTATTAATAGTTAAGGTAGTTGTTAAGTTTAGGTACGGGGTAGGATTGAGGGATCTAAAATATGGTCATGCAGAATAAGGCATTAATATGTGCTTTATAAGTATTAATAAACATACAATATGATAGTAATTTGCATGCTAATAAGCAGCTAGTTAATAGTGAGAATTGATTTGGTCCTTAAATAAAGAGAGAATTGGTCCTTAAAATAAAGTGTTACCAAACACATTGTTAATAGGTAACAGATTATGTGTCCGTATATATAACTGCCTAGTATTGCAAGTATTGTTATTTATTGGTCTATCAAGTAAAATGAAGAAATCTGAATTGGTTTGGGTCCTTTTGGAGTAATGTTGACTAGTTCCCACCAGTTATAGTTGTGGCCAAGAAATAAAACACATACTTTTCACTTGTTTAGAATGGTGTTTTTTCCATTGGCCAATCCACTCACTTAGCAGGGAATAATTTGCGATTAAATGTGCTAATGTATCTCTTTACTATATTCTTTTGTCCTTTTTTTTTTGTTAGCAGCATAAATCACTATGCACTTTCAATGCATGGGAAAATGCAGCTTGGACATTCTCTTGTTGTGTTCCACAAAGAAAATAATACAAGGACATAAGAGTATTCATGTTTGATACGACATGACTACATGGATGAGGAACACCTGTTCCACCCAATGTTTGTAGTAAAGGTAGCCATCTTACTCCCATAACAGAAACAACAGTAACCTCTGGCACCTTGCTTCCAGGGTGTAATTGAGTATTAATGGAAGCTTGACCCAGCCACTGTGAGAGTTGTTATCACCAGCCCATGGCTGGCAATGCTGGCTGTGTTTTAGAGGATTTGGTTATCTATTATTTATGAGGGATTACTCTCACTTCTCTCTGCTGTGTAATATCTAGGCCCCCACTGGGTCGATTCGCTGCCTACACAGATCCATTCGTGCTGAAGCCCACTCATTTTTTAACCTTGAGGGTGGATGTCCCATTAAGCACACCACATATATCCGAACACACGTTGGACATGTATTTGAGGGTTTGTGGATGTTCCACAGGGTGCTGCTGTCTGAACGAGTCAGCGATTTGTATTTCCATCTCTCGTCATGCTGGATGATGCAAACCAGCCACTTCCCGATGCTCGAACAGGCTTGTATCATATGCATATAAATATTAATAAAAACCTAAAATAAAAACCTTTCCGCTAGACCACATCCCTCTATGGTTCTTTAATCTCCATCAATTGGAAGCAAAGGCCCCAGAGACGAGGTGGGCAGAGAAAAATTCACTTTGTCATTCCTCATTCTGTGAATGTCTCCTATGTGGGTAGGACCCCTAATCCATCAAGATCTCTTTTCTTATTAAATTCTTAAGGAGACACTTTCAATGCCCTCTATGTGCTCCTCTGTCCTCTCCCATCTTAAAAATAAATATCCAAAGAAAAGCATAGGGGAGTTAAAGTCCCTCATCTCTGAGTAACCACAAACACTGTGGGAGGAATTCACTGAGGATGAATTGCACACACTGACAGCATCATTTACTTACGTGCTGTCTGTCACTAACAGACTCATGTAAATCAGGTAAGAGTGCAATAATGCCCAAAAAATGCATCAATTTGATTCAATGCAACAATTACGGAATTTAATAATCAATTATGATGAAAACAATAGTAGTGTTTTACAGATGCAGTCTTACACACACATTCTTGGAACATTGCATTCAAAGCAAATTAAGTTAATTGTTCTTGTTTTCTTCCCAATTGCATTTTATTATGCGAGTTATAATGATTATTTTTCTCATTATGTGTCACATGGCATTACATAGTTTGTAATTCTATGACCCTGCTTGGTTTGAAAATGCTCCATATTCTCTTATCCACCATTCTTAACATAAGAGCAGACACGGTCATTATTAACTTGAATGTTCAAGGCTTCCTGTGTCATTGCTTGCATTTATTTTAGATGTAGAAAAACAATCTGTTGTGATATTGCAAACTGGTATTTATTGTCATAATCATTAACATACCCCTTCATGGCGCAAATAGTTTTACAGTTTACTGCACTTAAACTGTATTCTTCTAGTTATTTACCTTTAGAAGCTAATGAATCTGAAGTCTCGCACATTCACAGAAAATATCTTAGCGTTGCAAAATAGGGTATATACTGTACATGGCAGAGCATTTATATTTTAATTAGTGTTTCAGTAAATTCTAAAACGTTCTTAAATGTAATATCGGTATGTGATAGCTGGCATAACATCCTTTGTTTTTATTGAAACAGTAATAAATATATATTTATTTCCTATCCAAAATTCAACTTTTGATACTGTAAATGTAAAGCTTATTATCATTTTGTCAATATTCAGTTTCAATACTCAAACTGTCTCTACTATTCAGCATATTTTTGCATATAATTATGAATCAGTCTAAAACAATTCAATTGGATGAGATTGTAAGCCAGTTTCAGATTTAATCAGATTTCAAGAGTCATTATTGAACTGTCAGGAGTAACATTTACACGTCACGTGCTGAAGGACATTTGCGTCTCACATTTTCTCATCTTGCACACTGGTTTTGAGTGCTAGGTTGTGGAGGACACAGCAGTGCACTACAATCTGGCGCACTTTACTGTGACTGTA
This sequence comes from Sinocyclocheilus rhinocerous, assembly GCF_001515625.1. Classification (NCBI taxonomy): domain Eukaryota; kingdom Metazoa; phylum Chordata; class Actinopteri; order Cypriniformes; family Cyprinidae; genus Sinocyclocheilus; species Sinocyclocheilus rhinocerous. The sequence goes on along the minus strand of NW_015639782.1, from coordinate 571,090 downwards.
CATCATTACTCATATACAAATATATATTTATTTGAATCCATTACATTTACTTCATTTCATAACACTCGTGGCATTCCTTACTTCAGAGCAGACAGTCTCTGGTTAAATGGGAGTGCAGCTGAATAGTGAATAAGGTGCAGGTTTTTGCACTTAAAATACCACACTTCAGAAGTTACACTATTTAATGAATTCATCCCTATGTGTTATGTTCGTTTCCATCCTTAAAGTTGACTTAGTTAGGTCAGGTGTTTCACTGCAGTTTCATCACTTCCAGACTGACTATGTCTAGTTTTCTTTACTTGTTCTGAAAGGCTCACATTAATCTTCCATTAAGAATCTCTCTGCACTCACAATACATTTGTTTTTCTCTTAACTGGAAGTCAATTAACTTATGACTTGTAAAATGCAAAGAATTGATAATTAAAATATGTAACTGATTACTGTACATTAGCTGAAGGATTATTTCACAATAAATATGCCAACAATGAAATGGTTGGTTCAGATAACTGCTGCTAATTCATCTAAACAAAATAACTCTCTTGAGTTAAGTTTTTTCCTCTAAGGTTTCAGCTTCTTAAATATCAAAGGCTGCCCAGTGAGAGAAGTTAAAAGTGGGCATTACTACAACTGCAAGAGGCCAAAAGGGAGTGATACTCAAGAGAAAACAGAGTATTCTCAATAAGAGGAGAGAGGGAACAGAGACAGTGGCTTCAACAAAAGAAAATAATGAGTGGTGGGACATAGTGACCTCTTGGGATGATCTGATGACAATAGACTTTCCCAGGCATTCTCTGGTTTATCACAGGTGGGCGACTAAAGCCACATAAGTCTGCTTTAGACAAGCAAACTAAATAAGTTTGCATATTAAAGCTCCACATTGGCCATTAAGCCTGTTATGACTGGAACAGAGAAAGCCCTGAGAGAGCTAATGGTCCATTGTCCACACGCTCCGAGTTAAAAGTTATTTATACAGCATTTCGTTTGCTTTTTGAACACAGAAGGAAATTGACCTGAAAGCTAATTTGATTTTCAGGAGCATAATGTCTAAGACATTGGTATAAGAAGAGACCAAAATGTTACTGACTTGGCAGTGAGGCTAAAGAGAGAACCGCATGCAGAGATAAAAGGACATAAAACTGAAATTATGACTTTGCTTGTGGTATAATGACAATTTAAACATAATGGTCTGTAACAGAAATAGTGATGGACTGGGCTACAGTGGGTCACATGAAGAGACTTCAGCCTCATGGGAGTTTCAATATCGTTAGTCAGTCATCCATGATGAAGTCTGGCAATCCAAATCTGCTAAATCAGGGGTTCGTAACCTTTTTTTGGTCCACAGCCCATTTTTTGGCACCACACTGAACTGCTGTCACAGAATTAAGCTACCGTAAGATCTCTCACAGTTGGCAAATTATATCCTTTAGAATAATGACAAATTTTGCTATTGTCAATTATATTATTATTGACTAAATATGAAATGAATGAACAGCCCCTTACAGTAGAAAGCGTGCATCTCATTTATGCTGTTGTAGCTAACTTAGATCAATATTTCGTCTTGTTTGCAAACACAGTTTCTCAATCGGCCTCATAACAATAAGTGCAAACAGTATGAGATGTTTAAGCTGGCTTGTTATTTTCACCTTTCCGTTATGTTACTAGTCTCATTATAACCTAATTTTCATGCAATGTGTTAAGAGAAGCTGTAATAATATAATATAATATAATATAATTATTAGATATATATAGCTTATATGAATAAAAATTAAAAAGAAGTGCATTTATTTAAAATATAAATCTTTTATAACAATATACACTACTGTTCAAAAGTTTAGGGTCAGTATTTTTTTTCTTTCTTTTTTGAAAGGAATTAAGACTTTTATTCAGCAAGGATGTGTTAAATTGTTAAAAAGTGATAGTAAAGACTTATATTGTTGGAAAAGATTTTGATTTCACTAGCAAACTTGATGCCAGCAAAACTGAATACATAAAGTATTCACAAGCAGAAAAAAAAATCATAGGCATTTTTTTCTATAAATAAAATAAAATAAAATAAAAAATTGCAGTACATAAAGTTACAGGGTAATGCAGACCTTCAATTTTCACAGGTCATGGTTACTCATTAGGCTTCATCATCTTTATCCTGAAGACTCAAGGTGGACTGTAATGTCTCCCCCAAAATTGGCAGCCACCAGCAATAGTTCATTAGGTAGTTTATTAGCTCTAGGTTACCTGCTAGGGCTGCCCCAAACAGTCTCCATCTAGTCTCATCTCTGTCTGTCTGTCCTGGGGCTTCATTTATAACCGTTGCGTACGCACAAAACCTGCCCTGAAAGAGGCGTACGCCACTTCTTAAGCAAAAGGTGGGATTTATAAAAAACAAACTTGACGGGAAAATTTGCGCACCTGCACGCAAACTCTGACCCATACGTACAGACTTTTTTGCCTGGAGAAAGATAAGTAATGAAGTTAACAACGATTTTAAACTGTTTTCATTTCATCATATACATTTACATTAAATATTCCACTCTCATTAATGGAGATAAACACTGAAATTACATAAAGTCATTACGCAGAAGTTAAACCAAAATTATTTGAATTTAACCTATTTGTAGTGGATGCGCTTGATTACTTTTCCTGTGGTATGTTATGTTTTAATGACAGTGAGGAGTGCTATAGGTGCACAATACTTTATCTTTAAAGTAAACTGCACATCTCGTGTTATGAGAAAACATTTTTAGCGAGAACAATGATCAATGCACTTACTTCGATATTGTGGCGGACACTGCTGGATTCGGTGGAACGGTCTATTGTCCGGTTTGAATAGGACCAATGATAATAGCTTACTGTACAACCACAGCTGCAGGCATCTCCACATTATGAAAAATACCACTGTATTTGAAGGATACAACTTGAAGAAAACTAAGATTTGCACTTTTCTTTTTAAAATAATTTGTCAATGACGCGCAGAGTCAGATAATTACACTACAATAAATATAGGCCTATATTTTTCCATTAAAAATAGCTAAAATATGTTCACCTTATCAGCAAAACTGCATTAATTTAATTTACATTTTTTAAAACAATTGAAATATTGTTGGGCCAGTGGAAATGAATGAGATCAACTCTATTCTAAATTATTATTCTGAGAACTATTTTAAACAGTTTTTTATGGATATTTTTATATATTTATTCTAAAACATAAGGATACCGGATGATTTTTAACAATAAAAATTAATGTTTGGCGCAAATGGCATTTATAGTCCGTATCTCATATTTCCTTAATGTCTTGTAGGCTACCTTTGACGGTGTTAAACATGGTGCCACGTGGATGGGAATATGCATGGAAATGATATGCAGATGAGGATATGCATAGTACAACTAGGCGTTGTAAGCTCCATATATGGTGATTTCGGAGAGGAGTCGGGGTGGAGATGCACGTACGCACAATCTTCCCCTGACTGGGATTTATAAAGGGATTTTTGCCCAGGTTCTGGCGTACGCATGGTTTTATAAATCTGAAAACTTTTGAGCGTATGCAAAATGTAGCTTTTGTGCCTACGTACACTTTTAGGATGAACTCTACGGAGAGTTTTATAAATGAGACCCCTGGTCTCTCCTTTTCTCCAGACCCTTCTTTCTGCAGCTCATGTCCTTATCGCTATAGGATACAGAAGAAGAGCATTGTGCCGAATTACCGTCAACTTTTAACTCAGGCTACAGAGCCGCAGGGTCTGGGAGCCCAGATCTGATAGCCTGCACTCATCTAATGACCTCTGGGCCTGCACTCAACCTTTTAACGTCTAGCTCTTCTGCTGGATTTATTGTGCTCATAAAGCAGGAATGGTTATTATCAGGCATCATGACTCGGTCTGGTTTACTTGTCTGAGAAACATTTGCAAGATGTAATTAGAACTGACTATCTTACAAGTAACATCTATGTCACATTAAAGAGCAGGAAGAAATGCTTGTCAATCATTGTTTGATAAAAGAAAGAAGATTTACCCTGGTGGTGGCCTTCAAATTCATATGCACCCTGTCCTGGTCTACGAGAAGAGCAGCCCGTCCACCGGAGGTTTGCTCCACCCATTCTAATGCAGCACTATCAAATAGGAAATGGCTTCCTAATGGTTCCCGCTAACTGCTAATTCAATAAATGCACTGGCTGCCTCTTGTTTAGCCTTTTGGGAGAAGCATACAAAAGATGTCCAAAGAAAGATGAAAAAATAACATTGAATGGATCATCTAGATGTAGAGATGTACACTGTCCCTCCAGCATTTCTTCAATGGGGTTTGAGAACATCGGTCCTGAGAGCAGATAATTAATGTTTATCGCTGCCACATGTCTCTTGAGCTTATAAGACAAGAAATCTCTTTTCCCGTCTATCTCTTTGTCATGTAACCACGGCAACAAAAGCAACTCAATTTGTAGACCGTGCACATGATATTATCTGCATACTGCGTATTTTCTTGATAAATGCAGAAAAGCATGCGACTGTGAAAGATGCTTCTCGGCAAATGGACGGCTTCGAGCTTTTTTCGGAGTTTGCATGTCTGCGTGTTTGTGTGTGCATCTGTTTGTAAGTGTGCATGACTAAGTGCAGCTGTCAGTTTCTCAATATTTCATAAGCTCTTCTGCTATGTGACAGGCTATGTGATGCTCTTGTAGAGAAAAAAAAGCTAAATGCATATATCAGCGTGTCATCCCGAAGTCCATGAGCAACTGATCATACTGGCAAAAGTTTTGCGTAGATATGCTTCAAATAAATTACTGCTGGTTATACAAACACATAACAGGTAGTATCAGAGGTGTCCTGGCTTATTTGGTGCCAGAGATGAGATGTCACCCAAGGACAAAAAACAACAAACAACAATAAAAATATTTTAACAACTTAGTTCCATATTATCTGCAGACGGTGTTATTGAACTGAAGTTAGCTAATGCATGCAATAAAACAATCAGTTTATATAATAAAATATATAAAGTATATAATAAAATAGAAGAACAAAAATAAATAACAACAAATTACAAAAACGAAACTATTAGTTTTATATATAAAAATGCATTATACAATAAAATAAGTATAATAAAAATTAATATAGTAACAACAAATTAAACACACATACACACATATATTTACATACATATATACATACAGTGTGTATATATATATATATATATATATATATGCAAATATATACATATTTGTTTGCAATTGAATTTAAATCTTCTTGTCTCAACAATCAAAGTGGATCTGAAGCTTCTGTATAAGCTTTTACAATGCTTTAAGAGAAACATTGTGTCCTTTTTTTTCTGTATAGATCTGTACTTTTTGTCCGCCCAGTGCTCTATCAAGATACGGGCGGATTCAAATCAATACCGATCATCAATCATGAAAAGACATTCAATCTATTGGGAAACGTTTTATGCGAGGAGGAAGGATACTGGTAGGGAAAACAACGGCAGAGCTCAGAGAGATATTAATTATATAAAATGGAGAATAACCCGTGGCATACAGTCACATTTGGAAACGGACATTAACCCCTCAGGGCCCACTTATCTCTATGAGATCTGAATGCAACACGGACCTTTTGAAAATGATAGAGGACATGGGAATCATACAGCTGGGGATAAAACCATGAAGAGCAGTGGGCTAACCTAATTGCTCTCAATATAAAAGGTATATTGATGGCACTTAAATGAGACTATGGCATCCACACCATATAAATCAGCACCATCACTAAGATCCAATCTATTCCTGTGCGCATTCATCATTTCAAAAAACTCCAAACATGTGGCATATGCAGCGTTCTGTAAAGCCTATATTGCATGCCATGTCAGGTGTGTAAGTGTGTAGCTTTAGCATTGCTGGAAATATAAATTTCTTCATGCCCCAAGAGGCAGATTTTCCTCAGATTCCAATGAATTTTGTATCTAATCTGATGAATGATCCACACTCTAGGAATTGAAATATCATTGCTGAACCTAGCAGAGCACATTATAAGACTGCATGTAATCTATGCGAGCATGCTATCATTGCAGAGAGCAGTGAGGCAGACACTGCAAGAGTGTGAACATTAGTAATGCTCGGAGAGTAATATCAGAGAGTCTCACTAACATCATGCGAATATACCATTACCTTACACATGGTTATGGGATGTGCATTAGCATGATCACTTCAACTCGTGTGTCTCAGCACATACAAGCATACATGTAATCACTGCTAACTTGTTTATGAATAGTGTTTTACATACACATACACTTTCTGCATGTGGTGCTGAGCTTTCCATTTGCTGCAGTTTGTGGTTCGGTTCTGGACAACTGTTCGCAGTTGGCCTTCTTTACAAATGTCAGATAATGTCATCATCATCATCATCTCTGTATGTTATACAGAGAGAATTATTCGAGAAATGTGCTGTGAATGAAAACCCAACCCTGAAGAAAACGGATGCTTTCTTCTGTCAGAATGGCAGTTTGAAGTTACTGTAACTAGTTTATTATGAAAACAATAAATAGTAATGTTTACATACCGTGATGATGATGATAATGATGATGATAATGATAATAAGAAGAAGAAGAAGAAAAAGAAGAATTTATTATTATTATTAAAAATATATTTAACATAATTACACTGCCTTGCATCATATTTGCTTAATGAAATCCAATACTTGTTTCTTAATAATTGAGGTGCTGATTCTAAAAATAGTGTCTGTTTTGCTCTAGCATGTCACATTTCTTTTTACAAAGTATGATGTGCATTTTGTAACATTTTTGCTTTCCAAAACCATTGTATTATCCATTAATCAACTGGAAAACACATGATTCCTTCCTCTGAGCCAATCAGGCTACATAACAAATCAACTATTCAACTATTATTCAATTCACAGTGAAACGGATGATTCTGAAGACATTATTTTATGCCTAATCCTGATTTCAAGGTTAGAACTGTGGCCAGTGACAAAAGAAAATGCAAACATGACCATGACCAGGGTGTTTTACTACATCCATATATACTGTATATATGTATATATATATATCTTGTCTATTTAAAGTTGTTTTTTTTTCTACATTTTTTCCACTCCTTTGCAGATTTTAAGTTAAATGACACATTTTGAATACTTCTGTTTGTCATTAAAACCAAAACTTTTGACATTTAACTGCTTTTGTTATTTTGATAAGTGCATTAAAGTTGACATATATAATCTGAAAAATCTTCATATTTTGTGGGGGAAAAAAACTATTAACACTCTAACACTATTAAAACGCTATATTAGGCTTTTTTGGCAAATCAGCAGAATATTTTTTTCAAAATGCAGGGCTATGTTATATATTTATCCTAGATTAAAGTAATTTGTTGCAGACATCATTGCTCGACCCAGCTGTTTTAGCAGACATCCAGGCAGAGACACACTGTCCCCTACTGAAGCCACCTGGCTGAATGGCGGTTCTGGAACAGGAGGGAGCAAGTGAGAGGGAGAGACAGACCGGGGGACACAGCAGGTAGACCGTCCTGCCAAAGCATTAAACGGATGATTCTGAAGACATTATTTTATGCCTAATCCTGATTTCAAGGTTAGAACTGTGGCCAGTGACAAAAGAAAATGCAAACATGACCATGACCAGGGTGTTTTACTACATCCAAACAGCAACAGAAATGTACAAATTTAGTGTATAAAAAAAATAAAATAATAATATAT
>NW_015639782.1:548829-563254 GCF_001515625.1 Sinocyclocheilus rhinocerous | reverse complement strand
TACGGAAGCCCCCTGGCTGAAGGGCGGTTCTGGAACAGGAGGGAGCAAGTGAGAGGGAGAGACAGACCGGGGGACACAGCAGGTAGACCGTCCTGCCAAAGCATTGTCTCTGGAGCCGTGTGCCGGGTGCACCTGCTGTCTCACAGAGAGCTGCTGCTAATCCTCAGGGGCCTGATTTGGCAACCTTGTACACTGGCTGTTTTGCAGATATTTACTGAGAGATACAGCAGCCTGTGATAAATACGGCTCTGATTCTAAATAATGAGATAATACAATCCCAGGCTCAGACTGAGCATTTCAATACCAAACTTGTGTCATCATTAAACATTAGGGCAAGAAAGAGAAAGAGAGAGAGGTTTGGATGGAAAGAATAGGGCAGTCAGCTCACTAATGACTCTGAGTTCAAACTCCAGGTCGCATGTGTTGGCAGCAGAGCTGTGATATTTTTGGAGAAGTCAGAGGGCTTTTTTGTCCTGGTTTGGGTGGTCCTGGCAAGATTAGGAACAGAACAGGCTGTTCGGGGGGGGGGACTGCATTTTGCAGTGGCATTATGCCACTGCAAAATGCCCTATTTAGCAGAGCACAAATAATCTTTAGTATTAACCCATAACCCACAATCTCGTTTTGAATAAAGTTCTGTTATTTTCCTTTATCTTCTGTTCTTTGTATTATTTTATTTTATTATTTTACATACTAATTTGCATTTTAAATGAATAATTCGTTTGTGAATTAGAGACGTTTTGTTTGTGAAAAAGAGATGTTTCTCTTTTACTTCCTATGGGAAATAAAAGAAAAATTAATATGGTGCTGGTCATGCAAGAATATGGATGGGGACTGAAGCTTTCAAGCATCAAAAGTAATGTAAAAGCACCATGAAAACCATATAAAAAAAATCCTATGTGAATTGATGAGTCAGCCAGTTGAACTCGAGAACCGGATTTGTCAAGACCAGTTTTATGAACTGGATTCATTCACATTAATTCTCTTATAAACATATATCGCATATAATGAATAATGACATTTTTTTTTACATACCACTCTGCAAATTAAGATGATGTTTTAGGTGTGGTCAGCTGGCATTTAATCTGAGATAATTATAAAATTTATTTTTCCATATGTAGTTCAATGAATCACCGTATGAAAAGGTCTTTGTAAATCACTCAGAGAGAAATAAAGGAGAAGGAAGGAGTATGAGAGTAATATGTCAACATTATAAGGTGGCAGCAGATGTAAGGGAGAAGCACATTTAGAAACAGAGCAGTAAATTCAAGGCTTGGTATATGAATGTAATAATCCATACAGAGAAGTCTATAAGGTAGACGAAAAGTAAGACCTACAAATGATTTGTGCATCTGCAAGGTACAGCCACAAACTCCATGTCTTCATAAACAGAGGGCTATTAAATGTATAACTGAGGCTAGAGGGAGATTGGGTAATCAATCATATGAACCACTGGTGGGTAGACCACTCTGTGTGTGTGTGTGTGTGTGTGTGTGTGTGTGTGTGTGTAGCCCACAACAGGCTGACATGATCTCACATAAAGCACCACCACCCCAATCAACAACCTATCAGTGATTCTCTGACATACGTTTTGGGTCATTCCGTGTCAAATCAACCAGAGGTTTTTGATTTCAATTTTTTTCTGAACAAAGATAAACATGTATAGTGATGAAAGCCAAAATATTAATGAATATTTACTGAGTAATCCACTATTTTGTAGAGGGGGGGTCAAAATGGCAATTTTCACCTGTGATTCGGAGCCAAATTACAGGGGGTTAAAATGACTTCAGAAAGATGGCAGCATCATAATGTTACTTTTACACAGAGATTGGTAGGTCTATTAGTAAAATCTGTTGACTTTAGCAATCTTCGTTGCATTATATGCCAATGGTGACCATTCAAAAATGGGGAAAGAGCACTTTTCACGTTTTTTCAAGTTTGCATGCCTGTAACTCAAGAAGTAAGTTATTTGGTCTTAACAAACTTTCCTTTTGGCATCTTCATTTTTAAGGCTCTATATGGTTCAGATATTGGAATACTTTATTTTATATAAACATACAATATTTTAATATACTTCTATTTTAATATACTACTAACATAATTTATTCCTGTGATGCAAAGCAAAAATTTCATTAGTCATTACTCCAGCCATTTCTCCAGTCTTCAGTGTAAATGATCCTTCAGAAATATTTCTAATATTCTGATTTATTATCAATGTTGGAAACACATCAATCATCAAAAATGTTTTTGCTAAACCATATAGTAGCTAGCTTTCAGTACTTATCACTTGTTGCTAAACATGTAAAAGTATGAGTTCATAAATTTAATAGTGGGAATCAAACAATAGAAAAATATTCACATGAAAAATAGGCATTCATATTCCTGGATTCGACATGGTTTACGAGAACATGTTGCTGAGTCAGACCTTAGGACAAATTACCATATGGAAATGTTCAGAATATGAGATTAGGGGCGGAGAGTGATCCTGAGGGAAATGAAACGAGTGTATCACTCTATCTGCCAGAGAAAACGTGTATCCACATATTCTTAAATCTGTCACTTATAAAAACTTATGATCACTGAAGACTAGAGCAATCTACACATGATGACTCAAGAGGAGCTCTGTTTTACTGGGAACAGACTGGGAAGGGAAATTTGCGTGCACTGAGAGGAAAAAAAAAATTCTCCCAAGGTATCCAAACGTAAAAATCAGCCTAAAGCTGGACCCAGTGTTAATCATTAATTTCTCTAATCTAATTCACTGGCTCATCTAGCAAAGCCCAGGGCTGTGAATATTAATTTGTGGTAATTTAGCAGGTCAAGACTTACATTTCTCATGCACCCCCAACATTGTTCATAACAGTAACCAAATGCATTAGCATGAAAAGCAAAGAGAATAGCAGCTCCCTGTCTACTTGTGTTTCTGGGGGATACTGGTCTCTGGACAATGCAAACCATCTTGTCTAAAGCTACCAGCGCTGTGTCCTTTTGTATATTTCATGCAGTCGAAGCTTAAGAACGCTTATATTATCTGTGGGTTTGTCCACACTATTTTATCTTTCTATTGACACCACGCTTTTGAGAAAGGATATAAATAGAAATTCATCAACATATTTTAAAAGCCACATCAATTAAAACCATACAACAAAATTTGAAAATGGAGATATCTTATGATACATTATACAATAATATCTCACAATGAACTTGCTTGAAGTTGGTCGCTTTAAAGATGGTTTCTATTTCAACTTGATGTCGTTTTCATCTTCAACTCTCTCTCACTTTAATTCTTTCCTTCTCATTGCTCTCCATCTATCTAATGGGCCAGAGATATCGGGCAGGCACTAATTATGCCACGAAGGGCAGAGGAGTGATGACAGAATGGCTCATCAAAACCAGAGCAAGTAACAGCCTGCTGAGTTGAGGGAGCAAAAACAGATCATAAATTAGCAAACAAGAAAACCACACACACATATTTGCTTAAAAGGTTTTGCCACACAACACACAAGTTGCTGTATGTTTTCTGTCACACCAATTCAGCCAGAGGCAAATATGCACTTAATAAGAACAGTAGTTCCTCTTCAGGAACTCGAGCTGCGTCGAAAACGCTAGGGGAACGCCTTCTGCGACCCACGCTCTGAATCACATGTAAAATCAGTCCAATAGCTGAACGGGACGTCACGGCGGGTGACGTCATCACCAGGAAGCTATAAAAGCACCCGTTCAGCTATTGGACTGATTTCACATGTGATTCAGAGCGTGGGTCGCAGAAGGCGTTCCCCTAGCGTTTTCGACGCAGCGTCTCGTTCCCTCGAGGAACCAGGGTTACATACGTAACCTGAGACGTTTTGTTGACCGAGATGCTTTGCTCTCAATTACTCATTTCTCAGAGCTGCAGCACAAGCCACTGAGGCTGAGGGAAGCTATTAGGCTTGACATGTATGAGCAGCATGACAACATTTCCTGCAAACCTCTGCACTCCTTTATTCAAATTGAGTGTGTGTGCTAATCAAATGTGTGCATTTGTTTAGCTTAATAGATATTTTCCAGTTAACGAGTGGCTTTGTTTGTCCCAAAACCCACTTACAATTAGCATTTTGCTGTTAGTTTTATTTGTTTTATTTATTTATTTTATACAGTATGGTGTAGCTGTTGCCAAGGTAGGTTAAAAGGCTCCTCATGGGAAAAAGTGCTTTCTTGTTCCAGACTTCAAGGAATGGACTCTTGACTAATTGAGCACAGGGACGCTCCTTCAGATGCGGTCTTTGAAGAGAGATGAAATGGAATGAAGTACAAGTTCTCTCTCAGAATGAAATTCCAGATGAAAAACATGAAATATAATGAATGCAGATCTAATTAGAATTATGTCTTGAGAAACAGGCTTTCGACTAGACTGAAAACTATCACTATACATGTGTCATGTACTGTAAACGTTTATAATGGCTTTAATGGCTTGTGACTAATCATGTTATGTTACATTGCTTGTCTGTTTGCATTAGAACAAGTATAACATGACTCGTTTACACCATTACCAACTGTCTCAGGTAACCTGATCAAATTAAATTAAAATTGCAAAATAAAAAAATTAAAAAATACAAAATAAAATTTAAATTTAAATAAAATGTAAATAAAAACCCGTGCACCTGAGCACCTGTCCCACAGCTCAATGACATTTCAAAACAGAAAATGAAAAAAAAAAGTAGTAGTGTAATATGAGCTGTTTACACCGTTAACATTTGTCTCAGGTCACCTGATCACAAATTAGAATAGAATAGAATAGAATATAAAATAGAATGTCTCCTAATAAACTTTTGGTGATCTGATCACTTAAATCAGTGGTAGTCAAAAATCCATGTGATCAAAATGCATTTTCAGTGTACATGCTAAAGCATTCTAATATGACAACACAGAATAGCCAACAGATCACCTGTAAATCAATCACTGAGTTAAAACAATGGTTTTAAACTTGGCCGTTAACATGCTGCAGATGCTTGATTAAAACACTTGAGCACTCCACTAAAAAGCTAGAAATGTTATGTTTGCGTATATTAGAGAGAAAAAAAAAAATTTCTACAAGGAATAGCTGCCATTTTCCAATTACTAATTAACATTGTTATACACACAACATTAGAATAAATCCTACAAATTCACACTTGTGAAATAAAAGGGAGCTGATTCGTTTTGCCAAATCCTGATATCTGGACATTGAGGACAAATAACATGAAGATGTGATAATGGATTATTTCGAGAAGGGTGATGAAGGATGAAGAGAATCAGGTGTGCCTCATCACATGTTCCCAGCAGGGGTCTGTTTGTCACACGCTGTCATGAGTCTGGACTTGGGCCAGCGAGAGAAGGGCAAGACACTCATGATTTGAGTAGAGTCGTATCCCTCATCACACAACTCAAAAGAGTCTCTAGTTAGAAAGTTGCATTATGCAGTTTTAATTAGACCCTCTCTGCAAGCACCTTTCTGCCTGCGGGCTGTGTGGAAAGTTTGGCTTTTGAAAAATCCACGCAGACAGAGTTCAAATCTCACAGTCTCGAAAAGTAAAACGAGACCTTTCTATATATGGCTTGTCAGAAAAGAGGGGGGAAAAAACCTCTGTGACATGCCAAGTTGGCATTGTTCCTGGCATTTCTCTTGCCCTTAGTCGAGCCAAGAGATGGCATTAGTTATGGTAAACCCCTAAGGTCTCAGAGCGGTGGTTTTCATTAGAAAGAGCGTGGCTTATCATCAGGAGTCTGACATTACACCGCTACCAGATTCATCGGGGGTATGACACATGGCAGAATGAATCCCATCTCACTCGGACAGCAGCTGTCATTATGTTTGTTCCTGAATATACAGGAGGTCCTCATTTTCAAATGGAAAGAAAGTCCCTGCGAGAGACTTCAGGCGTACTGATAATGAGTTCAGGGACCTGTCCTCTACCATCCTGGACACCTGTATGGTTTGATTCTCACCCTCTTCTGTCAGATGACAGTGTGATATATCACTGAATAGAAGGCGATGGGTACAAGAAGTGCAAAAGTCTGCAATGTTGTTAAATAGAGAAAATGGTTATAGTCAAGTTCCAAAAAATACACAAATAGTTTTGATTTGCCATTACCAAATGTGAATTTATATACACAGAATGATGCATTGTTTGTTGTTACACTACTGTGAAAGAAAAAAAAAAACATGACACTTTTTTCAGGATTCTTTGAAGAATAGAAAGTAAAAAAAAAAAAAAACTTTTGTAAGATTATAAATGTCTTGTAAGGACAGGTAAACACCTAAAACTGTGTTCTGAGTAACACATTATTTTAAGGAACAATTCGCACTGTTAACAGGGATTGCAGGTGTGGGGAGTGAATGTACAGCACTCTCTTCCATCTACAATTCCATGACTGAGGTGAGACCCTTGAGCAAGACACCGAACCCCCAACTACTCCCCGGGCTCCGCAGCAAAAATGGTTGCCCACTGCACTGGGTGTGTGTTCATGGTGTGTTTGTGTTTACTACTCACTGCTGTGTGTGTGCACTTGGATGGGTTAAATGCAGAGCACAAATTCTGAGTATGGGTCACTATACTTGGCTACATGTCACGTGACTGTGCAACTGCAAGGCCACAATACGTTCTAAGATTTTTGCAAGAAAAGGAAGGTTTGATATAGGGTGATAATTATTTACGTTATCCAAATCAACATTATGCTTTTTTGGAACAGGTGTTACAGCAGCAGTTTTCAATGATGCTGGTACAACACCAGTGCGCAGAGAATCATTAACAATGCTGAGAACAGCGAGTCAAAACAAGATTGAAATAAGCTTGTAGGGAGGGGATCAAGTGTGCAAGTGGTAACTTTCATACGTGATACCTCAATAATAAGCATCTCAGAGTCAATTTGAGAAAAGGTAGTAAAGTAGATGCCAGAGAAACTAGCAAAGTGTTGAAGAGGAAACAGGTGTAACATGGATAAGTTTATAGACATTGTCAAATTTAGAACTGAAAAAATGAAGGAAGTCATTACACAATTGATTTGAAGCAGGCAGAGAGGTGCCAATATTAGCACTGAGAAGTCTTATTTATAGTCTGAAAGAGATGTCTAGGATTACTTTGATTATTATCTATAATCTGAGAGAAATAAGCAGATCTTGCAGACTCGATTGCAGCTCTATATTCCCCAAGTGGCTTGGAAAAATACATTCAAGCCTGAGGCACGCCATTTATGCTCCATTTTACAACAAGCTGCCTTCTTAGAGCGCAGGTCATCATTATACTAAGGAGCAGAATGAGCAAATGAGACATTGTGTGACTTCAAGGGAGCAAAAGAATACAAATTAGAGGCAAGAACAGTATTCAACTGTAAAATCATTCAAGAGGAGCTGAGGGAAGACCACTGAGAGAGGAAACAACAGAGACTACAAAATCTGATGGATTAATTGATTTCCAAATACGGAAACTAACAGTATGTGAAAATGATGTACAAGGAAGAAGCAATTCCAGATTAAAAAAGATGGCCATATGATCAGACAGACCAATATCAGCAGAAGACAGCTGACACACAATTGCATCATTTGCAATCACAAGGTCCAAAATATGACCTTTGTTGTGTGTTGGGCAGCTAATAAATTGTGTAAGATTAAAACAGCCCAGTAAGAATGAAAAGGCATTTGTCATCCCACAGTCATTATGGTCATGGTTATGGTTGAAATCCCCTAAAAAAGTATTCTCTTTCATTTAAAATACAACAATGTGACAACAAGTCAGCAAACTCAGACATAAAAGCTTCATTTGCCTTTGGTGGTCGAAAGACAGTAGCGATGGCAGTTATTTTAGGGGCAGAAATACTCAAAATAAGGCACTCAAATGATGTAAACTCTGGTACACACACAATGCTGATGTTAAATTGCAGATTGTGTACCACAGTGATTCCCCCACCTTGACCACTAAGTCACAGGAGATCAAACAATCCATACCCCTCTGGGGTAATCTGATTAAAAAGAAGTCTATCATTTTGTTTATGCCATGTTTCAGTTAAAAACAGTAGATCCAGTTTTCGATCTGCAATGATGTCCGATAAAAGCAAGGATTTTTTGTTTACCGAACGTGCATCGAATAATGCAACATTTACGAGGCTCTGACACACCAAAGAAGGCAACTCCGATGAAACGAGCGAAGATAAATTGCTGAGAACCGCACCAATATGACACACTCTTTTAGTATGTCGCTGACTCATAGGAATGCAGATATTGGTAGAAGAAGAAAGGCTATGACTGCATCCTGATCTCCGATGTACTGTATATGTACCTCCTGGTCTCTCAGCAGGCCAGCGTTAATGAGCGTCTTTTTGTAAACGGTAATTCTGTTTTAAGTTCAGCAACTGGTGTGTGGTGTACCTTAAAGCCATGCTCCGTGAGTTCAGGACCGCAGCATTCCCAAAGCAGCGTATATTCACAGTAAGCCACAGGGTAAACTCCTCCGATTAAGCTCCAGAGACCTCCAGAGAACACAGGCAAATAAAAGCAACAGTCCAAAGAGAATGGAATAGTCCCGTGACATAGAGATAGCAAAAACAGCAGGTTTACAAAACCCGCATTAACATAAAAACAAAGAAACAAACAAACGGTGAAAGGAGCGGCAGCCAAAACGTGCCAGCGTACCCAATCGAACCGGAAGTCATACTTTAACATAAAATATAATGGCACAGAAGAATCATCAGCAGTGCTGCCACTGAATGTGCTGCAGAAAACACTGGGTCAGAGTTTATAAGCCTTCCACAACCTTTCTAATTTTCTGCATCAATTATCTCCCCCCTCCCAAACCCACTGAGATTCTGTAAAATAATAAGCCAATGAACCAATCCACCTGCTGTGTAAACAATAACACACTAATGCTCCATTCCACAAACGTTTAACAAAAACGCTTTGGATGGCTACGACCGGCATTGACTCCGCCAACCTCCAACCATTTATCTTCAGAAGCGCTCCTCACCCTGAACCGAATAGCAATGCTATGGTCACCTTGAAAGTCCAATAAAGAAAGCACCAGTGAAAACATTAAGTGCACAGACCACACACCCTTGGGGTGTCTCTACTCCCTCTGTCACTCTAATCCTTTATCGTTTGTAATTGAGGTAACAATTACATTGTGACCCTCGGTAGAAAATAAATCTTTGGCTCTGGCTGGCTGTGCTCTATCCGTCTTCATTAGCATGGCACTGATGTGGTGTTTATTATCTGCTGAGTAGGATCCGGGTCTCCTGAGGCATGGCACCAATTCACAACACTACAGCGCTCTGCTGAAGATACCTGAAGAGTATAGAAGTCATTCGGGGATATGTGAGCATCAAAAACCAAAGGAGAATAGCGTATACAGTCAACAAACCGGTCATTAAAGGAAACGCGGGATATTGATTCGCCAAACCATGAACAAAATGCTCACACATTACACAATCTACAGGGGATCAAAACGTGAAAGACTTACCAAGATGTCATTAAAGGAATCATATTTTGCAGTTATAAAATAAATCAGTGGTAGTTGCAGCAAAACGCAGTATGGTAAGTTCAGAAAAAAACTTACCATTTAAGTTATTAAATCATTTTCCCCACCAGATGTTTTATTTATCACACTGAGGCTCATTCAGCAAGCTCTGATCCTGCTGAACATTAAGCTCCGTGGAATAACACCCAAACAGATACACATTCTCTGGTGTTTAAGCCTGACCCAGGGGAGGGGAGGCCATTGTAGCCCTTCAGAAGCACCTCCTGGCGACTGGCCCCTTCATTATCTGCTTTTAATTGCTTATTTAATGGGCTCTCCTCAAGCACCGTAGCCCTGCTGTGAGAGTTAGACTGCAGCTTGGCTTCAGCCTTCCTAGCCGACACTCCGCATCATCGCGATCGCAGCAGGACATCAACACCCTCAACCAGCTTCCTCCTGTTCGTCGTCATTACTGGTACTCGCCTTAATCGGTACATACAGTTCTGGCTGGAGGGCGAATTCTGCATTTATAGGATCCCATCGTACTGAAAGATGCTCAATTGACCCTTGTTTACTATAATTATACTGTCTGCGCGTGTCTCAAACACGTCTTTTCCCCTGTCGCCGTACTGCAAGCTGCAATTTACCCATTTCATAATGAGCACCTATGCAACTGCCCTCCAATCACATCAAACAATGTGTGTTATCGTTAAATTCACAGAGAAATCTGCATCATCACCGCAGTTAAATGTAACAGGCAAGTCATGATATGAGTAAGTAATATTCTGAGCTCAATATATGCCAATAAATGTTATAGAGCATTTACAATGGAAGCAAATGGGACTAATGTTTAGTCATGTCATGATATAAATTAAAGCAATATTCCAGGTACAATACAGGTTAAGAGAGAGAGAAAAAAATTACAATGTTAAGGTAAGGCACTAACAATGGAAGAAAATGGGCCCTTTTTTATAAGGATGTAAAAGCAGAAAAGGAAAGCCTATAATTTTATAAAATTCACAACATGAATCAAAGTAATATCCTGGGTTCAATATATATTAAGCTCAATTTTACAGCATTGGTGCCATTTTTTTGATTAGCACAAAATAAAGATTTTAAAAAAGAAGCAAAAATCAAGGTTCCGGTGAGGCACTTTCAATGGAAGTAAATGGGGGAAATTTTTGACACATTTAAAAGCAGAAAGCTTATAAAAGTCATATTATGAATTAAGTTAATATTCTGAGATCAGTACGTCTTAATCTCAGTAGAAAGCATTGGTGCCATTTTGCTGATTACCGAAAAAAAAAAATTATAATTTTGACACATTAAAAAAAAAAGTTAAGGTGATGCATTTACAATGAAACTAAATGGGGCCAATTTTTATAAAGATTTAAAAGCAGAAATGTAAACTGACAATATGAATTAAAGTATATTGTTAAACTCGGTTGACAGCATTTTATTGATTACCACAAAAAAAAAAAATCACAGAGAGGCACTTTCAATGGAAGAAAATGAGGCCAATTTCAAAGGATTTAAAAGAAGAAATGCGGAGCACAGAAAAGGTTAGAAAAGGCAAGAGATGTTAGCATGCATATTATTTACATATTGTGGCTATACTATTTAAACGGTGAATATTTTAATCTTCACAGATTGGCCCCATCCACTTCCATTGCAACTGCCTCACTGTAACCCAGCTTCTTTTTTTTTAACAAAGAAAAAAACCTGGTCAAGTCAAAATTATTTTTTGTGTTAACATTATGGCACAAATACTGTCAAATGAGCGTAACATGTACTGAACCCAATATATTCCATTAAGCGCTGAATAAAAGCATTCATGCAAGATTGAATGCTGTACTTGATTGCCAGTTTTGCTCTGATTGCTGCACAATGCACTGGTGAACACCACAAATGCCAAGCTGCTCATCACATGGTTCAAACGGCAGCATGCCAGAGGTGACCTTTTCATCGTATCCCTGTCATGCTCCATCATGTTGTGCTCCTAACCCACAGCAATGCCACACAGACAACACTTCTTCAATGCTATTGAGCGCAGTACATAGCTCTGAGACCAAAACCAGAGAGCAATATGAACACCTGCAAGCACCGAGCATGAATATAAAAACATGGCAAACGGCTCGGTTGCATATGTAGAGCTTTTATGAGAGAATACGTAACGCTTGGCTGCGGGCTGGTGTCTCAAAATGTATGAGGAACATATTGAATGGTGACGCCACCAAGTGGAACGCATCACCACTCTCTGCTCATTACTGCTTTCCACAAGACATTAGCTCAGCAGTCAGGCGCGCTTTAATTATAGAGGCCGGCTCCAATACCACATCCTGAGTTTAAACGTCAAAACACAGATATAAACATTCCCTGAGAGGTGCTTAGCCATGCGGATAAGAATAAAGCCTGTATGAGTGTAAGACATTAAACAATTCCCGTCCTGTGTCGTGCTGTTTGTGAAATCAGAGCGAAATTAACTTATCTTTCAATCTATGAACAAAAACACACAATCAATAATGCCCAATTCTTAAACTCAGACTAACCAAAATAGTTTCCCCCCTCTAGTGGCATGTAATCTAATCGAGCCGATCAATATACATCCTCCCTCTGATCATTAAAAGACAAGCAGTCCAGTCAGCTCAGATTTTCAGTATGATTGCAGAAATTCTACAATTGCACTTCCTCCACTGACAAATCATTTGTAAGAAGAAAGCGAACATTACAAATTAAGTAATTAATCTGACTGGAGCAAAAACAAATAGCAAAGCTTTTATCTTGCTTCCAGTAAATGCAAAGTCATTAGTGATTTGGGCTAACAAGCAATTGACAGCGGATTAAATAATTTTAATGAGGTGCAAGACTTTCCTCTAGCCAAATATGAGAGTAATTAAATAAGAGCAAAATAAAACGCTAGCTTATGTGTCTGAGGCTTCAAATTTCAGTGCAAAAATAAAAAATAAAATTAATAAATACATAAAATACACATAAATAAATAATTAAATAAATAAATGAACTGAATAATTTAATTAATGCTTATCTCTTACTAGGAGTAATTCAGGGAAGTAAAAGTAAAGGAACTCTAACAAACATTTTAACTCATCACACTACAGACATTTAAAGTCTCATTTACTAATTAATACAAATGAAGCAACACTAAGACTCTGAGCTTGAGGGAGGATAATGCTGTACTGTCTACTTACTGAAGGATAATGCAGTCATGGCTGCATTAGCATCTACTTCAAAATGCTTTGAGCAGCCTGGAGAAAAAGAAAAAAAAAGACCACTTATGTTTGAACCAATAAAAGAGCACCTGGCAAATATGATAAGCTTTTGTGATTGGGCTCTGTGCCAGTTTAGTGCGTCATATCCCTGCTCATTAATGGCTTGAAGTAAAGATAATCAGCTCTGAAAATGTTTGCTGACTCAGAATAACGTTGTCAAAACATGTTGTGATTATGGAGACCATAAACGCAGATGCAAAACATGGCAAAAAAACAACATAATAAATCATAAGGTATATTGTATTTCAATTTTTTTGAAAAAAAAAAAAAATTAATGAATACAATTAAATTTTACATAAAAACTACTAAATATTTTTAAAATACATTTTAAAAATGATTATTAAAAAAAATATTATTGTTCATGTTATTGCTGAAGAACACTACATCAACAGTGTGCTACTGTAGACTAGGAACTACTTGACCATAAAATTCACAGAAGCGATTAAGTCTGAATGAAAACAACACAAATCAGTCCATAAAACAAAGTGCTGACAAATTATGTGTTTTGCCTGAAAGTCACAAGCTAATTAAAAAAATGCATTCAATAGTTCATGTAATAAATAATTTATCATGCACTTATTTAGATAAGTATAAAGGTGAAATAGTCCCCTATGGACAGCAGAAATATGGCACTGCAGTGAATCCCTGGATTTGACATATTACAGAAGAGATACATACAGATCTTTAAAGAAGAGTTACTGTACAGCTGAAATATGAGTCAGTAGTTATTGTATTTCACAGTTTAAGCTATGTGCACAGATCTCAACCAAAAGTGCAATAGATTTCTGGACTGTCACGGAGGACCAACAGCTGGCATGCTGTGTCAAATAAAACACAATCTTTGTGCTGGAAGTGCTTCTTACTATAGTCTCGATTGGATTACACATTTCCTGACCTCTGCTCCTGCAGTCTGTTGCTAGCGCTCTAGTTTCTTATGTGATGTTGAGCTGTGTCCAAATAAGGACATCTGAAACCTCCTGTCATACTTATTTCTTCCAGTATATCAGTATAAAATAATGGCCCTGCAGGTAGAGGCCTGCGCGGGACTGTTATTTTAGTCCCGCTCCCGCAAGGTTATATTCCGCACCCACCCACTCCCGCTATATATTCACTTTGTTGTACAAAAATTGTATTTCTTATTTTTATTCATCTTGTCAGGATACAATTCATTTAACATTGACAACACAATAGGGAAAAGTGTCGCAGAGAGAAAAAAAAATAAAAATGTAGGTTGTACAAAAACAGCCTATTAGCTATTTTTATTCGTCTTGTCAAAATACTAAATTCGTTTGACATTTTTCTGTTAACAGTAGGAAATAAAAATAAAAAATAAATAAATATGACATCTTTCATTTAAAATTATAGGCTAAGCAAAATATAAACAAAACCGAGTTGAACGTCCTTCAAGGACAGCGCATCCACACTTTGCTCCATCCTTATTCTGCTCTGTCACTCATCGACAACCTGCCTGTTCTGTCTGAGGGCCGTATATTTACCACAGGTACAGCCCGCTCTGAGCATCGTTATGCACACGCTGCGCACAGACCACGCAAATAAAACGCGTGACGTTTAAAGCATGCGTGCAGCGCGTGCATAACAGTCCGAGTGCAGGCTGTACCGGTGGTCAATAAGAATAAAGAGCAGATATGCTGTTCTAAATGGATGTCGGGAACG
>NW_015639782.1:502211-547988 GCF_001515625.1 Sinocyclocheilus rhinocerous | reverse complement strand
AAGCAAAATATAAACAAAACCGAGTTGAACGTCCTTCAAGGACAGCGCATCCACACTTTGCTCCATCCTTATTCCTGTCACTCATCGACAACCTGCCTGTTCTGTCTGAGGGCCGTATATTTACCACAGGTACAGCCCGCTCTGAGCATCGTTATGCACACGCTGCGCACAGACCACGCAAATAAAACGCGTGACGTTTAAAGCATGCGTGCAGCGAGTGCATAACAGTCCTGAGCGCAAGCTATACCGGTGGTCAATAAGAATAAAGCGCAGATATGCTGTTTTAAATGGACGTCGGGAACGGGATATTGTTAGACCGCCCGCTCCCGTTCAAATTACAACAGAGTTGCAGACCTCTACCTGCAGGTACACTGTTTGGATTTTTGATTGTGTGTGTGTGTGTGTGTGTGTGGATTGTAAATGTAGATAGATGTAAAAGATGCAGCAGGTGTTCTCTGCTGGGTGTGCATGAAGACAGATGAGCTGCTCACATCTTCTATATTGATGATGATGAACCCCCATAATTCCACACACCTGCACATTTGGAGACATGGTGAGAGGAAGCAGAACTAGGCATTGCAATGAAGCTGGATAACTTTTTTTTTAAGAGTACAGGAATGAGACATTTGTTCTGTATGGTTATGCTTACACTGCTGTAGAATACTGTTGCTAGTCCCATTTGAAAAGATAAATATGGCTCTGTTTACATAACAGTTCATTTACAAAAGTTATTGACTACTGTATGCGATAACAGAAACGACCCTCTTCAATGGACTGAATTTTGGGAGCAAGTTTTGTTGATGTGTGCTGTATGAAAAGAAGCAACTAGCTGTATGTCAAATTACTGCATAATACACACTGCTGTTCAAAAGTTTGGGGTTGGTAAGATTTTTCCTTTTTTGTTTTTTTTCTTCTCTTTTTTTAATGTTTGAATTAATTTAATCAGAAATACAGTAACAATAGTAATACTGTGAATCTTTATTCATGGCAGTGTTTTTGGGCAGAATTATGAGAGAGCCCACTCCCTTGGTTGAAAAGCAACCCCACACATGGATGGTCTCAGGATGCTTCACTGTTGGCATGTCATAAAATAAATGAGTACTTAAAAATGCAAAACATTTTATTTTAGATTTTTTATATCTCTCTTCACATACTTTTTTTGACTTACCATTTTTTGTGTTCAGTATGCATCAGCTGGTCAGTGAACAGACTGGGGTATTTAAAGTGAAGATTAGTCCTCATGAGACCGGTCTCACACATTTGAAACACTTTCTCTGCTCTAATGAAGCTGTATTTCACCTCAATCAATCGGTCTGTGTGTAATGTACTGTTCTTTCTCCCTATTTCAAAAATAAATTGTTACCTTGACAGATGACCTTATTTATGGATGTACTTGCATGTGGGTTCACTTATTTGCTCTATCCTCTCCAATCCCCAATGACCTCTTTCGGGACACTACTGCGGAGTCCTACTGAACATATCTGAATGTTGCAGCACGTACACAAGAACATAACTGCGTGAGCATACTTAATTGTATGAGATCAGAGCCGTACGCCCTGAGAAATAGAAGGTGACATGGAGTGAATTCAAAAATTGGCTGCTGGCAGCCTGTCCCAATATGGACACAGAATGACAATGTCATATAGTCACTCATTACGGTGGGTTTCCAAGGTCAAAATCGTGTCTCCAGCAGCAACAAGGCTAACACAGAGAGCATATGTGCTAATGCTGAGACACAGTCAGTCAAAATTCAGGCTGCGCTATTTTAGTACAGGAGCTAAAACTCAGAGGCAGTGTGCTTGTGTATGCAGAAATATAGTATGGTTAATGATTTTATTAACCAATCAAACACTTATCTTTCTCTGGCAGAACATACAAATTCATATCCAAATCTTTTAAAAACACACAAAAGCAAATGTCCTGTATATTTTTTGGAAACACTTTATAATAAGGTTCCACATTAGTTAACTATATCGAATAACATGAACTAACAATGAAAAATACTTCTAAAACATTTATTAATATTAGAGGAATAGTTCACCCAAAAATGACATTTTGCTGAAAATGTACTCACCCTCAGGCCATCCAAGATGTATGGGAGTTTGTTTCTTCATCAGAACAGATTTGAAGAGATTTAGCATTACATCACTTGCTCACCAGTAGGGTTCTATCCGAATGAGAGTTCAAGAGACAGTTTAAAGTTAAAACACCTTAAAGATGGATTTCGTTTTTACAAACACGCAGCTTTTCACTTCACAAGACATTAATTGGACTACTTCTGGATATTTATTTATTTATTTTTAATCATCATCAGGTGTTTGGACTCTCATTCTGACGGCACCCATTCATTGCAGAGGATTCATTGGTGAGCAAGTGATGCAATGCTACATTTCTCCAAATCTATTTCAAAGAAGAAACAAACTCAACTCATCTCGGATGGCCTGAGGGCGAGTACATTTTTAACAAATTTCAGTTTTTGGGGTCAACTATTTCTT
Source organism: Sinocyclocheilus rhinocerous (assembly GCF_001515625.1). Classification (NCBI taxonomy): domain Eukaryota; kingdom Metazoa; phylum Chordata; class Actinopteri; order Cypriniformes; family Cyprinidae; genus Sinocyclocheilus; species Sinocyclocheilus rhinocerous. Next base: position 545,493 of record NW_015639782.1, on the reverse strand, counting down.
TAATTTCACCATTTACTAATACATTATTTAAATCAAGTTGTATTGTTTGATATTATTTCATAGACCAGAGCTAACATTAACTAAAAATGAACAGTTTTATTTGCATTAACTAACATTAACAAAGATACATAAATACTGTAACAAATATAGTGTTAGTTAATGCAGTAACTGACGTTAACTAATTGGACCTTATTGTCAAGTGATACCCATTTTATATGCCCTTTAAGTTGTGCCCACTGTGAAAGTAGGTCTGGCTATAGCATGATATGCCATAACTCTTTAAATCTGTGAATTGAGAGCTGCTGTCATCCAATCCCATTAGATTAATGCCACCTCATAATCAGATGCTAATTTAATCCCATCATCCATGTAAAGTGATTCATGTTAAAGGTGCCTCATTAATGTGTCTACTGTAATATTCAGCTTCAGATGGTTGGAAAGAAGTTAATTATGAGGAAAAATGAGTTTCACTATCAGTGATACGGATGAGAGAGGTCGAGAAATGAGATCAATGTAAGACTGAAAAGAAAGTAAATACGAAATTAATACTACATTTTAAGTATTAAAAGTTTCAAAATATTAAACCTCTAAAAAAAAAGTGAGAGTAAGTACCCAGTATACAACAGCAAAGTAAGTATATAAATAATCATGGTGCTGGAAAATGTTTAAAATGTAAACAATTAATATACTCATTTCAAAAGCAGGTGTACAAATGTATCTGTTAAGAGCTACAACATTCACTGACACAACCTCATGGGTAGTTTTCAAATGCCTTGTGTTTCATTACACCTTTAAAAATATGTAAAACCTTGCAAACCCACCGATGTCTTGGGACCAAGAAACTGGAAACTGTTAGCTGCTTTACACTCCTCTGTCAACAAATCTCAAACTAAAATAGCTAAATGTAACATACAGTCAGGCACTTGTTTACTTACCACTTTTTCACTAAAAGTGTTTCTTCTCACCTTCTAGTTGAGCAACACAAGGTTGCTTGTCACTTTTTTATTTTTTTATTTTTTGGTCATAGATCTGTGTTGTATTGTGCCATTTTATTTACTGAGTCAGCCAACCATGTAAACGTTTATCTATTGGCAATGAAAATCTCAGAAGGGATGTCTGGGATGGAGTCTTAAGGGTGATGGGTCTGACTTTAGTTTTATCAGGATGTTTCAGGACACCACAGAATCCTCACCTAACAAATTTGGGCTTCCATCCAGCTGGCCTGAAATGTCTCCATCTGCCACACAAACAGAGCTTGGGTCAGTCTATGTGCTTTACACTACAAAAACACTAGCCAAAGTCTGCATTCCTTTACAGCAGATCAGATTTCTCTCAGATGATTCATATTACAAAATTACATCTTGATCTTATTGGCCATTGAATTAAACATAACTTTTAACAATATATACAGACAACGAAAATATATTATAACTTACACTTGTACAAAATGATATGGATGCAAACTTAAAGTTGTTTTAAGCATGCTAGTTAAATATCCATGTAATTTATTTATTTTTCTATTTTATTTATTTATTTATTTATTTTTTGTAAAATTTTCTGAGAAAATGCAAAAGTGGCAATGGAAATAATGATGTAAAAGGAAAAACTATTTCAGTGCTTTTACAAGTAAACTTTCTCAAGGGGAACGCAAACATTTTGCGGGTTAATGCAAAAACATTGAAAAAACTTTGTTTTCTCCCATCTCATATTTTTTCCCTTAGGGGCTCAGTATATTCCAGTAGTGTAATTTCAAGTTATTTTTGTTAAATGTTAATATATGTGTAAAGCAATATTTGAAAAACATTTTAAAATATTTGAATATTTCATTTAATTAAAATACTATTTTCACTGACTAAAATAGATTATATTTAATCAAAGTAAAATTTCCTAAAATTATTGATGACAAAATATTGATTAATTTTAAAGAATATTTTCATAAAAAGACAAAAACAACAAACCAATGAGTCATGATGTGTATGTGTGTGTGTGTGTATATTTATCTCATAAATATATAAACAATTCCAAAAACATGACTGAGGTGAGAATTCAAGGTAATAATATTCCACCTGTGTATTCCACACAGATTCAGTTCAATTTCCGAACACTTCTTTTAACAGATAAAATTCGTGTCAGTCTATGCAGTACAAAAGCAGGATAAGATCCCACCACAGAACAATGGCACAGCATACTCTAAGAGTTCCCGAGAGATAGAAATGGCATGGACCATTTTATCTGAAACAGGAAAGAAGCTTTTTCCAGCTTCGTGGCACAATACCGTTAGATTACTATTACTTTCACAGCGCTAGCAGTGCCTTAGGGCTGCTTTACTCGGATCAGGCGTTTGAAGAAGTTATTAATGCCTCACACGAGACATATACCTCCAGAAACACATATATCCATAGTAAGCTGTGTCATTACTGAAGGGACATAACAGCAGCAGGACATCCCACCGGATAATCTGCAGGCAAAGACGTACAAAGGACAGAGCTGCGGTTTCTTGGTCCGTCACACAGGCAGGAAGACAGGTACTCAGATCAGCCCGCTGACCTTTATGTATTCCACCTATCCCGCAGGAGACGGCGGCACGCCGCAAAGCACCACCGATCTTCACACGTTCGGCTCTTAATAACCAGCCCCCACCTCTGTACGACCCAGCAGAGATCCAGACGGAGTCACCGGCCCTTTGTCCTCCAGTCGAGGTGTGGGAGTAGAAGGGATGTTTAAAGGAAAAGAGGTGAAGAAGTGAAGGCACGGGTGGATGAGTAGGATTAGAAGAGGGGTGAGCAGAGCAAAGGAACGAGAATCAAAGATGGACACTTCACAGAAGAGCAGCGGTATAAGGGTGAACCGAGATCAGATAGTAGTTCACCCATTGGGAAACTTGCCGTTTCCATATCCATGTGTCATTGTCCGAAGGTTTACAATGTCTCCCTCAAAGATCTGCATCTTTAATAACAGTTGGGCAGTTGGAGGTTGTTGGGAGGTTACAGTATCCCTTTGGGGTCTCCTTGCAGGTGGCTTTTAATTTCGGTGGCGATTTGCATATATTCAATCAGTATGAGTAACTGGAGAAGGAGCAGACAGAGCAGAGATGCGACCGATTTCACCGCCGTTTAAAGAAGACGAGCCTACAGCTGTTGAGATCAGCTGATGACACAGATAATCTTGACACTGACTGATCTGTCTAATCCCCAAAAGTATCAGCACAATCAATTGCCTTTCCCCACAGCATTTCAAAAAAGTGCTTTTCTCGCAACCCAGGAGAGACGAGTGTGTTCTGGCGGCACACAAACAGAGCGGGATAATAAACGACCTTGACAGTGTCAGGTGTGCCAGAGATAAAGGCCACCTACAGTACAGACCCTCCTGTTCTTCATTTTTGCCAAAGACTGCTCAGTCACTCAACTGCCAACAAGAGTCGCCATCTACGCTGGTGGTCTTCAGTTCGGTTCGGATGCACCGGGGGCTATGTAATGAAAGAATGAATTAAATTAGGGTTATAAGTAAGAGTTAGGGTTAAGAGTTATTTGAAGTCTGTATGGCACTCTGTTCTGCTGAACTCATTTTAACAACCCTGGCCCGAGCTGCAATTCTTAGGTGGTATACTAATGAAACATGAATCACACCAGAGTGAAATGACAGATAATGGTAGGTGGCAAAGAACTGACGTGTCCCACGGACTGCCCAGATTTGAAGGGCACAAAATAAAATGAGGCACAGGAAGAAAAGAGCTTAGAGAAGCCGTAATTATCAACATCCTGGCAAATGGAGTGCTCAGCGTTGCCATGGCATAATTGGCAGTTAGATTTTGCAGTGGCAAAGCACAAAAACATCACCAATAATTTCTTAATGGAGGCTTATTAACATGGAGATATCTGGCAGGCACTTTGGTTGGCCAGGGTCCCTTAAAGATCTTTAAACCTCTTCAAAGACTTCAGTGATGTAAAATAACACTCCTGATACTCTCCTGCTGCAGTCTCGCTGATATGACCGAGTGGAAAAACATCAGGATGGCTGCTTGTTTGCCAAGTCACCATCCGGTTCTGGAATTCTGATTTGACAGAGCTGTGTTTGGGTCTCCACTTGGGCGGTCCGATAATAATCACTCAAACGTGTACCATTGCACCGCTTGGCTCTTTTGAAGGCTCACACAGTGGGATCACACTGCAAACAAATGATCTTTGTTCAGAAACAAAACCAACTGACTAAATCATCCTCCTGTGTTTTTTTTTTTTTTTTGGTGGAAAATAAAAAGGGTTTCTGTACACTCTTTGCTGTGGTCTTCTTCTGTGATGGCACAATGGAACAGAGGCTGGAAGACCCTTAATGCTGACAGCTGCCGATCAAAAGCACCGCAGCAGAAGTGGACAGATGTGCTCGGCTAGCTTCTGTAAAATTGCACTTGAGGACATCATCTTGACATCTCATCCATTTTATCTTTGCCTGACCTGACTACTGACATTCAGGGCAAAAAGAGCATTGAGCACATGATCATAAACTCACACCAAAATAAAGTTATATTATGCCACTTGTCACTAAGTTTGTCTGAACCTTTAAAGGGATCAGGTTAAGTGTCCAAAATGGAAATTCGGTCAACATTTATTTACACTCATGTGGTTCCAAACTTATTTTACTTAGTTTCTTCAGCAGAAGTAGTTCTGAAGAATGTACTGGTCATTTTCCCCACAAACAAACAAACAATAAATAAATAAAATAAATAAATAAATTTGATTTAATTTAAACTTGATTGAATTGATAAGAAAATTATTCTCTTCAGATTTACACAACATTGGTGGGTAGAAAAAAAATACACTGTCAAATGAATACAATGGGTACGGAAAGTATTCAGACCCCCTTAAATTTTTTACTCTTTGTTATATTGCAGCCATTTGCTAAAATCATTTAAGTTATTTTTTTTTCCTCATTAATGTACATACAGCACCCCATATTGACAGAAAAACACAGAATTGTTGACATTTTTGCAGATTTATTAAAAAAGAAAAACTGAAATATCACATGGTCCTAAGTATTCAGACCCTTTGCTCAGTATTTAGTATAAGCACCCTTTTGATCTAATACAGCCATGAGTCTTTTTGGGTAAGATGCAACAAGTTTTTCACACCTGGTTTTGGGGATCCTCTGCCATTCCTCCTTGCAGATCCTTTCCAGTTCTGTCAGGTTGGATGGTAAATGTTGGTGGACAGCCATTTTTAGGTCTCTTCAGAGATGCTCAATTGGGTTTAAGTCAGGGCTCTGGTTGGGCCATTCAAGAACAGTCACAGAGTTGTTGTGAAGGCACTCCTTCGTTATTTTAGCTGTGTGCTTAGGGTCATTGTCTTGTTGGAAGGTAAACCTTCGGCCCAGTCTGAGGTCCTGAGCACTCTGGAGAAGGTTTTCGTCCAGGATATCCCTGTACTTGGCCGCATTCATCTTTCCCTCGATTGCAACCAGTCGTCCTGTCCCTGCAGCTGAAAAACACCTATTATAAAAACACCTAGTAATTATTTTCCTCATAATATTTTAATTACTGTCTTTGGCTTTAGCACAGTGATAATTTAAATCAAATTAATTTATTAAATACAAAATTATTCTTCCATTCTGACAATTTTGTCTTGAAACACTTTTTTTTGAGTGTGTAATTTAGGAGTTTAACTACCAGAGCCCTCATTCACTTTAATTATATTGAGAAAAAAAAAATAGAGAGAAAACTTAAGAATCACAGGGTTTGGCACAACGTGAGAGTGAGTAAATGAAAAATATTTAAGATTTTATAAATTTAAAGCTAATAACAAAAAAACACTCTAAAGATAAGATGGAAAAGCCTTAAAACAGCTTTATGCAGCTTCACAAAATTAAACGTATATAAACTGTATATTTTCCACCCAAGAGTTGATGGCACAAGCTGTTATCGACTTAGTAATCTAACAGGATGCTGCTGTCACATCTATATGAACAACTATTCAGTCTTGCAGTGGTTAGCAGATCCGGCGGAACCTTTAGTCTCTGAGGTTGGAAGATTTGGCTAACCGCTGTGCTACAACTCCAAGACCTACACAACCTTTCCCTCATGTTATCACAGCAACCGCATAGCACCTGGAAAGGGGTCGTGGGTCACTTCCCAGCAATCCTTACTGTTGCCTCATGCCCTAATAGCATTCTGATTGGAGGCTGAGGGTGGGCAGACCCAGACGCACTGAAACATGACCAAAGACATAAGGGGAGAAAAACAGAACAAAAATCATCATCATTCATCTCAAGATGCCATTGCCGGCCACATACACAACCTTGTGGTTTGGATTTCTCTTTGAAGTATCCTCTTCCATCAGCTAGGAGTGAGAATGCAGCTATCATTTCAGACAGTTCTTACTGGAAAAGGTGAATACGAGACCGCAGAGCAGTCAGCCCTCGCTGAATTTAGACAGCGGACAGCCTGATGCTCATATTTGGGAATATACAGTGGGTACGGAAAGTATTCAGACCCCCTTAAATTTTTCACTCTTTGTTATATTGCAGCCATTTGCTAAAATCATTTAAGTTAATTTTTTTTCCTCATTAATGTACACACAGCCCCAAATCCATGTGTGAAAAACTTGTTGCATCTTTCCCAAAAAGACTCATGGCTGTATTAGATCAAAAGGGTGCTTCTACTAAATACTGAGCATTTTTCAGTTTTTCTTTTTTAATAAATCTGCAAAGATGTCAACAATTCTGTGTCTGTCTGTCAATATGGGGTGCTGTGTGTACATTAACGAGGGAAAAAAAATAACTTAAATGATTTTAGCAAATGGCTGCAATATAACAAAGAGTGAAAAATTTAAGGGGGTCTGAATACTTTCCGTACCCACTGTATATATATATATATTTTTTTTAAATATCCGAATATACAATGAGCCTTTCTTGGAAGTCGGAATTCCATATATTAGTCCACAATTAAGCCACAAAGTCTGTGTTCTATATATTAGGCCACAATTGTATTTATTTATTTTTAAATCGAGCAATCACAATTCTGAATACATATTTAGCAAACATTACAATTAGACACATTGACAATACATCAATGATAACAGTTAAGAAAAAAATTAATTCTGAAATGATGCACTACTAATGTATCTTTGCATGATGGTGACAGGCTGAAGGGTGCTGCTATTTTCTATGTTTTAAAAAACATTCACTGTTAATAAGAGCCTACTTTGTCGTTTTGAATTTAAATTGCCTTGACATTTTAAATTGAAAGTATACATTTTGTCTAAGAAATATATGTTTTATTATATGATTTCTGAACATATAGGATGTTTAAGACAAGTTATTTCATGCATATTTTTGCATGAATATTATTATTGCATGAATATTGCACATATTAAAGTGATTTTTTTACATCATGTTGAACACTTTGTGTGTAGAATAAAACTTTCTTTAACCAGATGGTTTTGCAAGCTACTGAATTGTTTATTGAATTGAAATGACTATTTAAACATTTATAAATAAATAAATAAATAAATAAATATGTTGTTATCTTAAATCAGTCAACTGTTCTGATAAAAGAGATTTTATTTTTTGTCATAACTCAGCACTACTGTATATTGTGCATTACATATAATAATACCACAATAAACATTGTAATCAAGCATAATGTCTCACAAATAATTATAATGCATTATCTAGATCAAATGATTCATTCAGGCATCACTTCTTCTCTCACCCACATGATTTGAATGGACAAATTATATGATTCGTTTATGCTGCTTTTACATACTTTTGAAGCCTGAAAGGTTCAGGCCCTATTCGAGCGAATAGTAAATTCATAAAACATTTCTTCCAATATTCGCCAAAAAAGAAAATCATACAAGTTTGGAATGACACAAAGTTGAGTATTTTTGGGTGAACTATTCATTTAAAGCAACATGCAGAATACCAGCCGTGCTAGTTTTTTTCTGTTCAGTGTGAACCCCATATGTTCATTTCTCTGTAGCTGTGACTGTATATGCAGGCTTTATATAAGTAGAGCTACAAATCCCTGATTTTTGAAGTTCTCAGAACTGCTTGCATGGCATTAGCAGGCTGCTGGATGGACAAACGGCAGGCGGAGGGTCTTCTGACTCAAGGCTCTGACATTGAGTGTTCCTGACAGCTCTGAAACAGGTCAGATGAGACGAGCCCCGGCGCTTTGACTGCTAACTGACACATTAATATGTATTGTGTCTGCAGATGCAATTATATTCAGGGCAGTGTGTATTATTATAAATATCAACACCTGGCCCAGATAATTTGAGGGTCCCTGGCCGGCATTCAACCTTGGATTTCAATCTAACTTTCTGAGAACAGGTTTCTGTAATTACCATTTCCATCTGAGAGCGAGACAAGGAAGAAGAAAGGAAAAAGGAGAGAAATCCCAGTGTGCGTTTGAATGTGCATGGAAAACGAACAAACTACAAATGTACAGACATTAATACTGAGATATGTAGCTTTCTTTGAAACTTCCACATTATTCTTTGTTTCTCTCTGTCTCTAATAAAAGCATTAGAGCTGTGGTGTGTATCTGCCCTTAGCTGTCAAGGATTCATCCTTTACACATGAACTGAGTTCTGCTGTCTGATGCCTGGCCAGTGTTGAGAATCTACTTTGAAACTGTAGCTTCACAGGTTGCAAGCAGTTAAACTCAACACTAGTTAGCTTAAAATAGTTTTTGCAACTAAATAGTTGCAAAATATAACAGAAAAAGAATAGAACATTAAAAGGTTATCCAAAATTAAGAAACAAAACCACCTGGCCCACCCATCATCCCATATCTGGAGCCAGGCCTGCATACAATACATACATACATACATAAAATGATTGTTTTCTAACAGGTCCCTCTTATCTGCCAATGGCTGAACAAACAAAGTACATTAGTGGTTAATGTAGCAAATGTTGCTATATCAGGATGCACAAGGAATTCTATTTCTCTTTTCTCAACACAGCTATTTTGTGTGTCTACAACCTTTTTACTGATAAAACGAAAACTACACAAAAACAAAAAGCACTTACGACAACATGCACTTTTTTAACACTAACATGATTTACATCCTGTTTGATTTGCATGGATTTGATTTTGGATTTGAAGAGTCTTTGGGGGTCACAGTTGAGTGGACATGAGCAGAAGGGCGTTGCTGGATCCAGGAATCACACATGGTCTGCATACACACACAGCAACAGCTGAGCTGCATTAATGTGGCTGGATTAGGGGTGAGTGCAGCTGCATTGAAAGTTTACAAGCTGCTCCTTCTGTTCTTTGATTAAACAGTTCAACTTGGATAAACACAGCCATTTGAAAAATACTTCCCAACGAACACAAGGGCCATCCAAGGGCCAGCGCAAACTCACAACGAGGCTCTGGTGGTAAGCCGATCTTTTGATTTCTAGAGTAATCCACCCATGAGCCGGTTACAATAACCAAGAGGAATGGCACACAGAATCAGTTATGTATGTCCAACTGCCTTCCACACTTCTGCTGCTGAAAAATAAAAGAGCCACTGATGCGGTTCTACACACATAATTGGTCTGATTTAAGAGAGGTGGGATTTACTTTAAATCAGTGCTTCAGGATTGGATTTGTGGATTGCGTCACAGTCAAGTCTAATGTATAAAATGAAATGACATGCAAAATAAAACTAAATGTCTTTGACCTTGAATATTGCATTATTTTGTATTTGTTTATTTGAAATTATAAGTTTCATAGCACTTTTTAGGAGAGTTTGCTAAAGCAAGCTACACTTTTATTACTTTTTTTTTTCTTCAACCCCAACCCTAAACACTGAAAAAATTCTTCCTCACTATTTGTGCTAGACATATGTTACCATTCAAAAGTTAGGGGTAAGATGTAAGGTTTTTTTTCTTTCTCCAAAAGCGACAGTAAAGACTTGTTACAAAACATTGTTACAAAAAGTTTTGTATTTCAAATAAATACTGTTCTTTTGAATTTTCTATTTATCAAAGAATTTTTACACAAACATATTAAACAGCATAACTGTTTTCAACATTAATTAAAAATGTTTCTTGAGCACCAAATCAGCATATTATCATGATTTCTGAAGGATCATGTGACACTGAAGACTGGAGTAATGATGTTGAAAATTCAGCTTTGCATCACAGGAATTAATTACATTTTAAAATATATTAAAACAGTTATTTTAAATGGCAATAATATTTCACAGTTTTACTGTTTTTAATGTAGTTTTTGTTCAAATAATTGCAGACTTAGTGAGCAGAAGAGACTTCTTTTAAAAACGTACTGACCCCAAAGTTTTGAATAGAAGTGTAAATGATACCTCAAATTTTGAGAATGAACGTGATTTTATTTTTCTAATAAAATGCCTGGCAAACAATAAAATGGTAAAAAGAAAATAAATAAATAAATAAAAATAATAGACTTAAGTCCCCTTTTTTTTTTCTTGGACCAGTATAGTAACAACAAACAATGCCCTGACAATCACACTGCAAAGTGCTAACAACCACTCTAAATATAGCTACCATTTAGCAACACCCTGGCAACCGCTCTGAACAGCTCCGCAACACCTCAACAAACACCCAAAGCAACAACGTCACAAAGCGTTAACAATGACTCTTAACAGTTCAGCAACCCCTTGGCAATCGCTTAAGTGATTTGTGCTTCCACGATTCCATGACATTGCTAAATGGTTATTAACCTGAAAAAAGTGATTGTTAACACTTCCTGATATGGTTGCTAGGGTGCCATTTGATTTTACATCGCTTTTCTAAATATTTTTTTCTAATTTTTGATGTTCTCTAGCTCATTACCTCCACTCCACGTTCACCTCGCTCCCTTTTGCCTTATTTTCCTGTGTTCAATGTCTCATTTTACACTCTATCCTCCTCTTTTGCAATTGGTCAGCTTTAGCTGGGGCTTTTCAGGCCTGTCAGTCAGTCCAGACTGATGCAGACCGGGCCGGACCACCGGAGGAGCAGATCAGAGTGCAGATGCCTGTACAGACGGCCGATGTTTGTCCTATTAGTCAATTAGCAAAGTGGCAAGCAGAAGAACCACCTTTGCAACTATATTCTGATGCTGCTCTAGGAGCCGACGCTTAGCTGCTGTCATAAGCAAAAGAAAAGCAGCTATCCCAGTGGAGCTCTCAGCAGCGCTGGATCCGGGGGTGATCTGAGAGCTCTGTTTTCACCCCAGGCTGACTGCATCTATGCCTGCTATTCCACAGGGAGATGGCATCCACTGTCCCGACACGAGCCTGCCCACACAAGCCGACAGCCAGGGGAAAACACACTGCTAATAGGATGAGTGAAACAGCTTTGTAAACACAGCAATCTCGTGAAGCAGTGATGTGCCATGAACAAAGTCTGTTTGTAGTGTATGTAAATGTCTAGAGTAATTCAAACATCAACACAACTCTAATGTCTACTGCTACTGCTCATTCATAGCTCATAAACCAGGAAAGACACATGGGATTGATTGATGGAGGCTAGGATGAAATGACATGTTCAAGACCATGCAAAATGGAAGAGGAGTCACATCTGGTTTGGGAACATTAGCAGGTAAGGATGGCATAATTTAAGCTGGTAACCAGAAGGTTAATTCATGAACGTTCACCACTGTTCCCTTAAGAAATGCACTTTACCAAAGGTTTAGTATCTAGGATTATTTGTCCATATAATAATAAGAGTACTGTATGTCGCTATAGGAATAAGCGTCATAGCTTAACTTAAATAATAACTTTCATCCACTTAAGAGATGAGTATTTATCAACCAAAGACACACTAACTTGATCTACAGTGACAATAGAGGCATTTACAATGTTACAAACTATTTCCATTACAAATAAATGCTGTTTATGAACTCTCTATGCATAAAATAATTCTGGAAAAAAATGTATCCCCTTTGTCACAAAAATATTAAGCAGCATGACTGTTTTCTTGAGCACAAAGCAGCATATTAGAATGATTTCTGAAGGTTCATGTGACACTGAAGACTGGAGTAATGATGCTGAAATTTTTTTTTTTTACAGCTTTGCATCACAGGAATAAATTAAATGTTTTATTGTAAACTGTTATTTTAAATTGTAATAATATTTCACAATATTATTGTTATGCTGGTTTTTTTTCTTTCAAATAAAGGCTCATTAAAAAATCAATAAAAAAAAATCTTCACCCCAAATTTTTTAACTGTAGTATACATTTCTATATTTAAAAATTACATATTAAAATGAAATATTGTTTCTTACAAAAAAAACAAAACAGGGTTTCTGCAGGTTTTATGAAGGCTAATTTAAGACCTTTGTCAGACCTTTTTAAGACCAAGTAAATACAACTTAAGGACCAAATTGAAGGAAATGTCAATATGGGCTCTAAATATAAGTGTCAAAAAAAACAAAAACTGATAACTCTGCAAAAAGTGCTGTTCTTCCTCACTATGTTTGTCTTGTTTTCCAGTGCAAATGTATACATTTTGTTTTCTGAGAAACTGATCAAATATAAGTGAGTTTATGATTAAAATGAACATATCTGCCAATGGGATCAGAAAAATCTACTTCATTCAAAGTGAAAACATGTTTTCATAGCTCACTGACAGATATTTGATCTTGTTTTAAGAATAAACTCACTTAATTTTGTTAATTTTCATAGAAAACAAGACTTCAACTATCTTCATTTTGCATTAAATGTATCTTGATTTGAGCCTGATTAGATATTTGTTGTGGAAAACAAGACAGAAATACTGCATTTATTTATATTTATTGTATTATCATTTTTTTGTTTTTTTTTGCAGTGCATGCAGCATTTAATGCCATGTCTTTATAAATGTAAGACTTTCTACTCTGACCCCAGAAACCCTGAAAAAGTACAATTAACAAAATTAAAAATGTGTCAAAGAAAAAAAGTCAAGACAAACATGATCCTTCTCAGTTCATCTGCTTTGTCTCCACATAAGCTTCAAAACATTTCAAATGCCAGTACATTCGGACAGGTCAATTGCTACTTCCTTTCTGTCAGATGGGCAGGAAATTTCAAAAAATGAACTTCACTCTTGCGATCCACTTTCATCACTGTATTTTCTCTAGGTCTTGTTCGCTCACTTCTGTTTTCCTCTCCAGACATTGTCAAAGGCTAAACAGAGGGCTTGTGTGCCTGCTTCTACATGTTACCTTCCATCTGGTGCTGCTGCTGATGAAACACTACAAGTGACTGACTTCTACTTAATGAGTGTGTGTGTTCTTTAAAGACTAATTTTCAGTCTGTTTTCCCAGGTGCAGTTGTTTCCTAGGATTATATCCTAACAATATATTTTCTGTCACGAAAACAAATTCCTCGTATGTGTAAACATACCTGGCAATAAAGCTCATTCTGATTCTGATATATATGTGTATTCTATTTTATCAGCCATATGTTCATTTTGACATGTAGGTATCTGTGTTTGATTCCTTTAAATGACATGTAAATGCTAAAGAACATAAATGCACCTTTAATGATGTAACATTTGTTAGTCATCTCCTCACCTAGGAAAGTACATTTTAGAGTCTTTGTTTGAACAAGCAGAGTGTATGTTATCCCCCCACCCCCACATCCCTTGGTTTCTGTCAGAATGGAGAAGAAACTTTCCTTCCCTTTGCTTCTTTTCGATTTATTTTCAGACAGCAGCCTTGAGCGAGAGGCAGAAGTCAGACTTCTGATGGATGTTCACTCCCCCATTCACTTAAAGTACATCTTGTTGGCTCTGAGAGTTTTGCAGTGCCTGGTTCTTTTTTTCAAGCAAAGCAGTCACCTGCCCCTGCTCACCTCTGAGGCTATTAGGACAAAACTATGGATGAAAAGATCAAGCTGATGTGACTGTGTACTTTACTTGTCAGACAGAACAAGGTTCACCCGTTTAATCACGCCTCATTAGCATAATCAATAGCAGCCAGTTTGCTAACTTTGTGCTGTAATTATATCAAGGACAAGTGCCTGCTCATTAGTTGAAAATGTTCATTTCTAGATGTAACTCATAGTATTTCTTGCTGTAGTCTGCTTTCTAAATAACAGAAATCAAAAAAAAAGTCTCAAAATAAATATGCAGTATTTCAAAATAAATACAAAATATTTCAGCAGTGCACAGCACAGAAATATGCATAAATAATATGTATTTTTTTAAAAGAGTGCAAAAGTAGCTAAAATATCCAAATGGAAATAAAGAAATGAAAAAATGGGTAAATAGATTTATTTGGACAAGCTTTGACCAGAAAACTGGCTGCTGAACTTTCACATTTGTAAATAAAACAAAGCTTATTGGAGCACTTTTTACAAGACAGTACTATTTCAGTCTTTTTATTTCACAATTTCACATTTAATTCAATATATATATATATATATTAGGGCTGTCATCGTTAACGCATGCGATTAATTTTACAATCCTTAACGCGTTAAAAATTTTAATCGATTGACAGCCCTAATATATATATATATATATATATATATATGTATATAATTTTTATTTTTTGGGGGGATGAATTATTCACCTCTACTCCACACAACACCATAAAAACTCCTTACTCAGGCCACGCAGAAACAGGTGAGCTTGGCTCCATAAATAGGAAAAAGCTGCGAGTGAACTTTGGAAACTCCAGTAAGGACATGCTGTATTCTAGAGAATACCGGAGGCATGTTGTGCGGAAGTGCAGACTGATTACAGGCTCGTACTAATGCACAGTTCATTACAGCATGCACACACAGTAGGAGGAACAGGCAAATTATCAACCTCAAATTGAACTCTCCGTGACGACCAGGGTAGATTTGAGTGGTGTGAATGCTAATGGGAAAAATAATAGGATAGAAAAATAGGAAAAGAAAGGGCGGGGAAGACTAAATGATGCACATGAAAGTCTGGGGCATGAATCAAAGGAACAGCAATTTCTGAAGTACAGAACTCAAGATTATAAAAATTCAAGTCTTTCGTCTGAATCAGCCAAACTATTACCTACTGCATGCTATTAATTAGTGATTCAAGTTTTAGAGTGTAATACACTTTTTAAATCAAAGATTACTGGAGCTAGTTTTACACAAAATTACTATTTCAGTCTTTCTGCTTAATTCCATGTTTAATTCAATGTGCTACTTGTTGTTTCTTAATTGTGAAATTTACAAGAAATTTCTGAGTGAAAATACTTTCTACACCATTTTTTCAGTGTACACTATAAATAAAAAATTATAAGTTGTAAATAAACAATCATAGGAGTACATATTTCTACTTCATAATTGTTACTTGCAGTTTCTTTGTAATTAATTGTGAAATTTTCGAGTAATTACTGAGTAAAATTTGGTTATACACTAATTTGTTTTTTGTCAATATACATTGTAAAAAATATTTTTCAAAGTTGTAAATACAAAAATTATAGGAGTATGTTTTACAACAAAATACTTTTTTTTTTACAATTTTACAAAACTTATTGTATAAATATTTCAGTCATAATTCATAAATATTCATAAATATATAGTCATACATTTCATTAACATTCTTAGAATTGACAGACAGTTGACCCTGAGAGGTCAAGTAAATATCTACAGCAGATCTAAATATTTATAATTAATTATAACTAGTTATGATTAATTATTCATATTTCCCCATGAGCTGATTCACTACAATATTAACTATTTAATTGTAAAAATTTACAAAAACTTTCCGAGTGAAAATTGTTTCTACACCAAATAATTCTCAGTGTACACTTTAAAACAATAAAATAAAAAAATTGTAAGTAAAAGATCACTGGAGTACAGTATGTTTTGCAAAAAAAATAATATTTTTTTCAGTCTTTCTACTTCAAAAATAATTTTTATTTAAATTTATTACTTTTAGTTTCTTTGTAATTAATTGTGAAATTTACTTGCAATTTCTGAATGAAAATTGTTTCTAAACTTTTTTCAGTACACAAAAAAAATTAAAAAATATATATTTTCAAAGTTGTAAAGAAAACAAAGATTATAAAAAATAATTTTACTATAAAATACTATTTTAGTCTTTCTTCTCAAATTAATGTTTAATTCAATGTGTGACTTTCAGTTTCTTTGTATTAAGAAAGAATAGCAATTTCTGAGTGAAAACTGTTTCTACACCATTTTTATTTCAGTGATTTTTTTTTTTAAATGTCAGCATTAAATGACGCATTTAAACACATTCAAGATAGCAGTTGCATATAAAAACGAGAAGGACAGCTACTCTTGCTAGACGTCACCATGCTGTTGTAATTAGAAGGATTCCATATTCAGCCATGTGCCCCCGGAGGCATTGTCACAGGCGCAGCTGTGCCCGCTGAGAAGCCCGGGGCAAAAGAATGCCCCTCTCCAACATGGCACCAACAGAGAGACAGGATGCTGGGAAAAGAGCAACACTGCTAAAATTACAAAGCCAGATCAGCTGAGCATATATGAGGCTGGCTCAGGGTCAGACAGCAGACAGTAAAGTAAAGGCTCACAACAGAAATGCTGTGTCTTACAACTGAGTTGGGGATTTTCTGCAAAATGCAAGATGCTTCATCTCTCAATCCGAACCCAAATCATATTGAGGACAAGGTCTAGGATTTAAATCTGCATTTATGAAGTGCTTAAGAGCGCACAAAACACCCACACGTGCTTGCACACAATTCTCATTCCCACTGCAGTGAGTGTGCTTGTGTTTACTGTCTTATCTGACAGGGATATAATGATTTCATTGGCCCCAGCAGGCAGTCTTACTGCTTGTCAACACAGATTAGGTCATTAAAAATAAAGCTCACCCAAACAGCAAGACCTACAGGTGCATAAGCCCCCCACCCCACACACACACACACAAACACGAACACAAAAATACTCAGCAGTACACAGGCTTCCTGTGTCTTCATTCAGATGGGAATACACTGAGACCTGAGAGCAATGGGGTTGAGTCTCTAAACCAGCACATATGCATGGACTAATCAAATGATAATCAAACATCTGTAAAGTCAAAATTCCTACATGACATCTTTTAAATTATTCAATTCCATTTGCTTGCATAATTTTGTTTTGGATACTGGATGCAATTTTGTAAACCAGGTAAACAGGTTTCCCTTACAAAACAAACTGGCAGGTTTAGAAGTTGCTATGCAGTTACTTCCAGGGTGCTATGCAGGGTGACCATACATCCTTATTTTCCCAGACATGTCCTGGCCAGAATTTTCTAAATTGCCTAAAATGTCCGTTTGAGCAATAGTGCAATAGTAATAGTAATGCCTTATGAAACCCTACTAAGGAACACTAAACACTTAACCTGAACACTTAAATGGGTTCAGAAATTAAATGAAAATCTGGGAACAAAGTTTACATGTGTCATTTTGTTACTTCAAACATTCGAAGTGGAAACAGGCTAAAAGTCAATGAAATACAAGTCTGCATTCAGTTGAAGTCCTATTTGTAAAAGCAATGCATTTCTGAGTATTAAAGTGAGCAACAACATTATATGAAGCATGCAAAGTTGCTGTGAAAGCAGGGAGCTCTTTGATGTTGTTTTCACAGCAATGCATCAGCCAGTGACTTTTTAACATGTATGACATTCACATCTTAAAAGATGCATACAAACTGAAAGGAAAATCAAGAAATTCCATACATGCTTTCCCTTCAAAAAGTCTGCTTGTGCAATGGGTAATTTAAATTATGAACACTCACTCATTTAAATCACCTTAATCTGCAGTGGAGGGGGTGAGAGACTCTGACCCTGTCAGGTCACAACACTGGGCAAATGTCACATATCAACACAAACAGCTGGTCACAAAAACGTACTCGGTTACTTAGGTAACCTCGGTTCCCTGGGATACGGGAACGAGTACTGCGTCGCTAGACGCTTATGGGGAAAAACTCCTTTTTCTCCAAGGACTGAAGCCTTTACAATCACGCAGTGTAACTGTACGGCCATTGGTTTGTGCAGTAATTAAAAAAACGAACCAATGGCTCGTAGACCTTGAGCGTGGAAGGGGAGTGGCCCTTGTCCAACAGCTCTTGAAGGTAGGACAATATCACCGACATGTCACATGAAACTGGGTCTTCACTAGGGTTAGGTATCGTTTTTTTTTTTTCGATACCGGTGCTAAATCGATACTTTTAAAACGGTTCCGGTGCCTAAACGGTGCAAAAATAAAAATAAAAATCTAAAAAAAAATGATGGATTGGCCATTAGAATAGAAATAGAATAGAGAGTGCAAATGTTAGAGGGTCAATTTTTTTTATTAAAAAAACAAGCAGATAATATTAGAAGTAGCATTAGAATAGAGAGTGCTAGAGTTAGAGGGTCAAATGAAGATGAAAGAGATCTTCAGTTTTCAGCCATTTCTTGAAAATATTAAGGACTCAGCTGCTTGGATTGAGCTGGGCAGGTCATTCCACCAGGAGGGAACAGTTAATGAAGTCCATCAAAGTTTTATCATAGGTAGAATGCAAAATGTTCCAATACAAGCATTTCAGTCAAATGTAATTTATGCAATATTTCAAACCTTTAACACACTTGGGAAAATCAACCTATGGCGACAGTTTAAAAGTAGCCCCATTCTGTGGAAAAAACACGGACTTGGCAACCCTGCATCCAACAAGAGCTGCAGGAGTCAGCTTTGACTGATCACAGGTCGAGAATAAGGAGAGATGACTGACAAGACCATGCTGGAGTATTTGCTGCTCAACAGATTCTGAGCTCATTGACAAATATCTGATCTTGTAAGATGTGCTCCCTTTACACAGAGTGTGTGTGATCGCGAAATCGAAAGCGAAAGTAAACAGCGCAAACTGCATTCAAAAATATTTAAATACACCGCATCCTGAGAGCAGCTCCCTGAAGCACCAAAATTAAACACAATATTAGAATGTTTAAAGGAGTGGACACAAAAATCGCGGGAGCGAAACACATGTTGCGGGAGCAGGCGGCAATGGCCAGAGATTCAGCGGGAGTGGGATTAAGAAAACAGCCGAATCCCGGAAATTTTGGGCAATTAAGAAATCCCGGCCGAACACATTTTTGTAGGTCCAAAAAGAGGACATGTCCGGGGAAAAGAGGACGTATGGTCACCCTAATTTAAAGCAGTAGTTCTTCACCTTTGTGACTGCAAAGCCTCCCATTGCCTACAACAATATTCTACATTTTTACTCACAGTTTCTACCCGATAAAATATTTTAGAGCTTGGCATTTTAATCATTTTAATTCAGCAAAAACATTTAGCATCAGTTGGCTCAATTTTTCATTTTTTTTTGTCTTTTTATCCTCATTCCAAATGATCAGAAAAGAGGAAACCAACAATAAAACAGGAGAAAGTACTAAATTACCAACAGGCTCATCAAAGAGTTTGATCCAGTCCTGATACGCTTCTTCATTTCTCAAATAAACCCAGCCACCATTGTCATCGCTATTTCCAGCCCTATTTAGATCCAGATCCCCCCTGCTGCCTCTACCATGTCTCCCGGCTCTCCCACGCACAGCACGGCCACGTGTACCGCGGCCACTCCCACCTCTTTGGGGCAGCTAGTGCCCTATTTCTCCTACCCCTGCTGCCTGTACCTCTAGCAACAGCTCACCTATGGACACTACGACCACGTTATCCCCTGCCACCCCCATCCCCGTTGGGCAAAGGGTCAAAATTATCACTTGTTTGTGCTTCGTGAACACTCTCGCCTTGCACGGCGGCACCATTGTGCTGCAAAGATGTACCGGGAGAAGCTGCGGTGCCAGTGATGATGCTTCTTACGTCCGTTTCAGAGAACCAGAGGACAAATATTTCAATCGATCGCTCAGGAATGGCATCGAAATGAGGCACCGAAATCTGCGTTCGGATTCGGTTCTAGTACATACCGGCTACATAGGTACCGGTGCCATATTGGTACCGGGTTTCGGTACCCAACTCTAGTCTTCGCCACGGGTTGTGCACCAGGCGGAAAAGACCAACCACTTAAGGGCATAAAGGCATCTCGTAGACGGGGCTCTAGCCTGTGAGATCGTATTCAGGACGCTCTCAGGGAGATCTACTGATTCCCATCGCGAGCCCAAAGGTGCAGAGTCCACAGCTCGGGCTGGGGGTTCCAAATCGTCCTGTTCGCCTGAGAGAGAAGGTCCTGCCTCAGGGGAATGGGCCACGGGGCTGCTGTCAGAGGCTGAGACAGCTCTGAAACCCAATGCTGGTTCCTCCAGAGCGGGGCCACCAGAAGGACTCTGTGTCTATGCTCCCTGACTCGTCTGATTACCTGTGGGATCAAAACGATCGGGGGAAAAGCATACAGGAGTAGGTTGGGCCTCGCTCTTCGAAAAATAAGTTGGGCAATGAGAGTTGTCTTTTGAGGCAAAGAGGTCGACCTCTGCCCTGCCAAAGATCTCCCAGATTCTCTGAACCATTTGTGGGTGGAGCATTCACTCCTCTGAGGGGACGTTGCTCCGAGATAGCATGTCTGCTCCTCGGTTCAATATGCCGGGCACATGTGCTGCCCTCAATGAACGCAGGTTGAGATGTTGCCCACTCCAAGAGGCGTTTTACCATCTCGAAAAGGCGTTTCGAGGTGAGCCCGCCCTGGTGATTTATATAGGACACCACCGTCATGCTGTCTGAGGGGACTAGCATGTGGTGTCCCTTCAGGTCCGGTAAGAAGGTCTGAAGGGCTCGATATACTGCCATCATCTCAAGGCAGTTGATGTGTAGCCGGCCTTCTGTACCTGACCAGGAGCCGATGGTCGGTCTGTATTCGCACAGAGCTCCCCAACCCGTGTTGGATGCATCTGTTGAGACAACCTTCCTTCTGTGAGCATCTGTCGAGACAACCTTCCTTCTGTGAATCAAGCCCATAGTCACGCCCTGCTTGAACCACTGTGGGTCTTTCCAAGGGGCCAGAGCTGTTACACAGGCCTGGCTCACCCTGACACGAATACGTCCGTGACGCCACGCATGGGGCGGAATTTGAGGTTTCAGCCAGTACTGAAGGGGTCTCATGTGGAGCAGGCCCAGCTGTAGTACCGGCGATGCAGAGGCCATGAGGCCCAGCATCCTCTGAAACGACTTGAGAGGGCGAGAGGCTCCAATTTTGAAAGACTCTGCGAGCTGTTGTATGGCCAGTGCACGTTCTGGCGCGACAACCACCCTCATGTGGACTGAGTCGAAAACTGCTCCCAGGAACGAAGTTCGTTGGCTGGGAGACAGAGAGCTTTTGGCAAAATTGAAAAAAGAGTCCCAGGCACTCTAAATGGATGAGGAGGAGGGATCTGTAGGACATCAGCTCGGCCTCTGACTGGGCTAAGATGAGCCAGTCGTCGAGGTAATTCAGAATGCGGACTCCCATCTGTCTCAGAGGGGAGAGGGCCGCGTCCATGCACTTCATAAAAGTGCGGGGAGCCAGAGACAGTCCGAAGGGCAGAACCGTGTACTGATATGAGTCGAAAAATTCATCACCTCGGATCGCAAGACGTGAGCGTTCTTGCTCTGCACTGAAGTGGAGACAACGCCGCGGAACTTCGGGGGTCTTCGAGCGAACTGGAGTGAGTAACCTCGTTTTATAATTCCCAGAACCCAGTCTGACACTCCGGGGATGGCCTGCCAGGCCTCGGCCCATGTGGCGAGTGGTTGGATTAGTTCGGGTGGTGAGTCGCCATGCGGGGACTTGACACTCGTGATAAATGGAAGAGGAAATTTGCTCTCTTTTTGAAAATGTTTGTTTTTTATTTCTCTCACTATAACAGCGGCTGTTTGTGAGGGCACGTTTGGAACAGGCCCAGTATTCACAACAGTTTCTAGAACAAACATGCTGCCACCGGCACCCGGAACCAAACGAGGTGTTTGAGGGCACAACAGAGGGTGTTTTGGGGGTGGTCCGGCGCTGGCGAGACTTTGCCTCCTCCTCTTCCTGTCCAGAAGATCAGGACGACGCCTGAGGCGCAGGATCCAACGTCAGCTTGGGCCGTGGTCCTTGGCGCTTCGGAAATGGGTAGCGTCTGGCCGAGCGGGAGCGCTGTCAGGGCTCAGGCTTTTGAGTAGGCTGTGCGGGCGGCGGCGCAGGTTTCGCTGGCTGCTCTGCTGTTGTAGGTCTGGGGCAACTGGTGGCCGTTGCAGAGCTGGAGTGCTTAGGCAGGAAGTGCCGCATTGCCTGGGACGACTTCTGTGCTGCTGTAAAACGCTCTGCAAATCCCTCGATGGCGGGTCCAAAAAGCCCCGTAGGGGACCTTGTCAGCCTCCTTAATCTCAGTGAGGTTTTGCCATAAGTGGCGCTCCAACACCACTAAGTTGGCCATTGACCTCCCAATGGCCTGTGCTGTAGCCTTCGTAGCTCGCAAAGCCAGGTCTATTGCACTGTGCAGCTCCTTGAAGGCTGCGGGGTCGGGTCCAGACTCGTCCATGACTTGGAGGAGTTTGGCCTGAAAGACCTGGAGCACGGCCATGAAGTGCAGAGCTGAGGCCGCCTGCCCGGCGGAGGAGTATGCTCGTCCAGCGATGGCAGACGTTGTTCTGCAGGGCTTGGAGGGGTGAGCGACCTTCGCTTTCCATCCAATGGCAGAGGGTGGGCAGAGGAGAGCACAGAAGAAGAGGATGTGCGAAGGCGAGCCGAGTAGGGAGCGTGCCACGATTTCGTGAGATCGTCGTGGACCTCCGGGAAAAATAGGAGGCTCGTTGACGAGGGGCCTGACAGCGCCCCGGCAGGAACCATTCGTCCAGACGGCTACGAGTGGACTCCTCCGGTGTAGACCACTCCAATCCCAGCTCTTCAACCGCTTAAGAGAGGACACGGAAAAGTTTAGCGTCCATCCCTTGCTTGGCATCGCTGGGATCAGCAGACAGCAAAGGGGCGGGGTCGATAGTAGAGCCCGACATCTCCTCTGCGTCTGACGCTATTAGAGACATGCTGTCATCTAATAGTTCGTCCTCCATAACACCGAACGAGACCATGTTGCTCGCATCAACCAAGGAACGCTCAAAGAGGACGGGAGAACCCTCTCTGCTCGGCGAGGGCGAGGCACGCGGGATCTGGGCCAGCGTGAGCTCGCTCGTAGCCGAGCGCTCAGTCCCCTTGGCCCGCTGCTTTTTCCTCACAGGTCCCTGGGAGGAAGAAAACGGGAGGGTGCGAGGAGCAGAGTCGCTCTCTGAAAAGAAAGTGATTCGAGCGCGCAGAGAGGCGAGACTCATGTTCACGCAGTGTGAACACTCCATCTCGGTCAGAGCGGCTTCTGCGTGGGGCTTGCCCAAACAGGAACTGCACTCTGAGTGGCCGTCGTCAGCGTGCAGTGCAATCCTGCACGAGCCGCAATGATGGCGTGCCATTTGAAACAACGCCGCTGCTCTTTTAGTAACGAAAATTTGCTTTTTAGACTCGCCAGATGGCGGCAGGGGACGAGCTGACGTCTGCGCTGAACGCTGAAGGCGGCTCGTAGAGCGGGCGTGAACAGCAGAGAGGCGCAGTGAAAAAGTCAGCTTCTGTCCGCAGCGAGGCGTGTCAACGGCAAGTGCTTCAAGTCCCGTAGATCAGCGAAGGGAAGATCGTTGTCACTGAAGGAGAATTGATCTGAGATCCTATGGCGAAATGCCCGCTTATATAGCCAGATGGCCCCGCCATCTCCGCTGCCGGAGGCCCCGCCCACCCCGCCTGCCGAGCCATTGGTTCGTTTTTTATTTACTGCACGAACCAATGGCCGTGCAGTTACACTGCGTGATTGTAAAGGCTTCAGTCCAAAAAGGAGTTTTTCCCCATAAGCGTCTAGCGATGCAGTACGAGTGAAGTATCAAAGGGGAACAAGAGTAGCACAGCCAATGTCATGCCAAATACAAGCCCTCCTCAAAATCCTAACCATTTTCAAACCCTAAATGACCCCAATGGCTGAAAAGGGAGGTGGGGGTGGATTGTATATGGCAGCCAATTCGTTTTTTTTTTATGTTTGTTGACCTGATACAAATGACAAAATATTAGTTTATTATTATCATTCATTCATTTATATAATTTTAAGTTATTGTTACCTACCAATTTGACTGCCAGGCTAGTATACCCCACACTATAACAAACAAACAAACAAACAAACAGACAAATAAATCAGTGAAGACTTGAGTAATGATGCTGAAAATTCAAATTAGTCATCACAAGAATAAATTACATTAAAAATATTAAAAAATATATTTAAAAAAATAAAACAGTTATTTTATTTTAAAGTGTAATATTACACATTTTTTACATAATTTTAGATCAAATAAATGCCTTGGTGGACATAAAAGGCATACACAAAAATTTTATTAAATTAAAAATTAATTAATTAATTAATTTGAGAAAACTCACATGTGTAATTGCAAATCTTATTCAAAATATTGATACAGTGCCAACTTCCCTTTGTCACAACATGCCTTGATCTGTCCTATGTCAAATTACAGTTATCTAATTATATTATGCGAAATAATGACTATGATGATCAGCTACAACAGCATGAAATGACAGCCATTTTGATCAGGCATTTTAAACAGCTGACCCTTGAGGTCCAAAAGACTTCAGATTCTGATGATGACTTTGCAAAGGCTTTAAAGAGGGAAAAATACTACTCTGGTCTGAGCATCCTACTGTATGTATATTTTAAACCAGACTGACGAGAAGTGATTGGAATCAGCCCAAAATGTAAGTGACACCTGCAGTACAGTTCTGCAGCTCTGCTTGGTGCAGAGCGACAGATAATTACTACATAATTATATGCAACATGAGCCATTAAAATATCAGATAAAAACACAATTATGCGAGTGTATCATAATGAGAATTCAATCAAATGGTGCAAGACGAGGGATGATTGGAGCGCAGGCATATCTTTCCCTCCATTTTGGTTCACATATGTTGTCCCACATTGTACCATCTGGGAGCCAGTATCATCACCACCACCCAGACAATTTTGTGAAGAGACACTTGCAGCTCTTATTTCTAGCATATAATTGCTTCACTGACTGAATGTAAACTAGTCAATCATTTCACACATCTGATACACAACATGGAGGAGTACAGACATTCACTTCATTTTTAAAACACAATCTTGAGCCTCATGGTAAATGTGCTGTTGGGGAGTCAATAAGCTCATCTTAGGTACCAAAAAAAACCAAAAAACTTAAGAATAATGAAATTAAGAAATTGCCTGTTAATGCAGCACTGTGTCTACTGAAGAGGTTGTAAATAGCAAGCTGGTAAAACCACAGCACGGTTGAAATTCTGCAAGCCATGCACATAGGATGTTAGCAACTGTGGCAAGACACTGAAAATTCGGCTTTTCTTTCAATTTCAGCACGTGTAATCCGTGGAATCCAAAATAATTTGCAGACTGAGTCAATGAATGCAATTGTAAGCTCGCGGCTGCTTCCTGAGCATGAATAAATGGTGCAGGATGGAAGCAAGAATAATAACAACAAAACATATATTTTCATCTCTTTTTCCAAATGTTAGGGAAATAGGGAACCAGAGTATAGCATTTCACTTTTGTCACATAACCTTATAGTTACTATAACTATAGAGAAATTATATATTTTTTTCAATTAATCAAATGATCTCAATTTAGGTGACAAATAGCCCCAGTCTATTATTATTATTATTATTATTAGATTAAATATTAACATTAAAATATTTTAATACATAATTTATAATCATTTAAAACAACAATCACTAAAAATAATTTAGAATGGTTTTATTTTAGAATACATTACAATAATGTATTTAAACATTTAAATAATTTAAAGGTCACTACATGCATTTGTAAGATGATGGCTGCTTATTATTAATAATAATATTTAAAATCATTTTTAAATAAAATAATTTACAATAATTGTATTTTTAATACTTAAAGTAAAAAAATAGATTATTTAAATTAAATTATTTTTTAATGATTAAAAAATAAAAATATATATCATTTTAATATTTGTTATAAAAAAAAGCAAAATAAATTAAAGGTTGTGTAAATAAATGCAAGTGTAGAATCACAGCTGCTTGCTGAGGATGAACACACACACACACACACACACACAAACAATCAATTAATATTCACCCTTTTCAAGTTAGAAGGAAAAAAATAATTAACATGTAGTGTTCTGACAAGACAACAACAAAAAAAGTTTAATGAGTTCCAAAGAATATCCTTCTTTTTTACTAATAGGAATGTCTCTATTCTACAACACGGGTGGCATCCAAGTGCAACTGGAGATGCCTTGCGGTCCCTTCAGGGTCGGGGGAGCGGGCCTGAGGCACACAGCTGGGGTGGGAGTCTCATGACCGGGGGACTTGTGTGGGGGTTGGACGACCTGTTATCACTCAGCGGGACGGCAGTCTGTTCAGCAAGCAGTGATATGAATTATTGAGTGTTATCTGGGTCCAGGTGGAGAGGGGAGCCGGGTGGGAAACGCTAACTCGGAGCATGATCTGCCTCAGTGGGGAGCCCTGTGTCTTTGTGCATACGGACATCTGACTGCTGAGTAGTGATTGTGTTTTTCAGCAATAGTGTGCACCCTTCATTTACAGAGAAAAGAAGGTCAGGGGAAAATCTGTAGATGGAAAAATCTCCATAATTTTTTATTTTTTTGTTACTTGTTACTTTGCACTTTTTGTTAGAAAATGTTTATTTACTATTTATTCAGGTTTTTTAAGGTATCTAATATTTTGATACTTAATTTCCATGATCTAAATATTCTTAAGAATTAAAAGTTTGTTGTCATTTGGAAGTGTGTAGGCCTTCTTGCATTATTATGCTGTTACATTATGATTATATATACAGTGGCATAAAATGGTCTTTAAAATGACAATAATATCGCTTATCGCAATTATTTCTGGGGTAACATATCGCACAACAAAAAGTTGTTATCGTGACAGGCCTATAGACAGCAACTCAACTACCACGTTCAAGGCCCAGCAAGATAATAAGGACATTGTTAAAATAGTCCATGTGACTTCAGTGGTTCAACCTTGATTTTCTGAAGCTACGAAAATAATTTTTGTGTGCAAAGAAAACAAAAATAATGACTTTATTTTTTTGGGATGTGTGTTCACAACAGTACCACGACATATGCATGTGCTGCTGACGCAGGAGCCGGCGTTTTGACGTAGAACACGCATGTGCTGCATATTGTTTACAAGCAGAAGATGACGCACCAGAACATACAGACGATGAACTAAAAGAGTTGGACGTTCTACATCAGCACACCGGCTCCTGTGTCAGCATCAGCACATGTATGCGTAGTGGTACTCTCGTGATCGCGTGACCAAGACTGAACTGGAAGAGAAGGAATTGTTGAATAAAGTCATTATTTTTGTTTTCTTTGCGCACAAAAAGTATTTTCGTAGATTTATAAAATTAAGGTTGAACCACTGATGTCACATGAACTATTTTAACGATGCCTTGGGCAGTTGTGGCCTAATGGTTAGAGAGTCTGACATGTAACCCAAAGGTCACGGGTTCGAGTTTTGGTACCGGCAGGGATTGTAGGTAGGGGGAGTGAATGACCAGCACTCTCTTCCACCCTCAATACCACTACTGAGGTGAGACCCTTGAGCAAGGCACCGAACCCCCAACTGCTCTCCGGGCGCCGCAACAAAAATGGCTGCCCAATGCCCAGGCTGTGTGTGTGTTCACTACTCACAGTGTGTGCACTTGAATGGGATAAATGCAGAGCACAAATTCCGAGTTTGGGAAACCATACTTGGCTACACGTCACTTCACATACTACCTTGTACGTGGTAGTTGCATTTGTTAAAAACTATAATATTGTATAATAATATAAATTAAAATAAATTAAAGACACTGCTTCAGTGTCACGTGATACTTCAGAAATCTGTCTAATATGGTGATTTGGCGAAACATTTATTCTTATAATTAATCAGTGTGCTGCTACATATTTTTGTGGAAACATTATAAATGTTTTTGCTGTCACTTTTGATAAATTCAAGTATTATTTTATTTTGTGGTGAAAAAAAATCGATATAACTTTTGAACAATTCTGTAAATCTGGAACTGATGACAGAGGAGACCAGCAATAGTTGTAACACGGGGTGAGATTTGTAATACCATCAGTATAACAGTTTAGATATAAGGTACAATCACCATCCTCCTGAGGTTAGAAGTTCTCTATATACAAAAAAATATCTATATACAAATATAAAATATTTATAGACCAAAGAAAAAAAAATGAGGTAGAGAGACAGAGAGAGAGAGAAAAAAAATCACTTCACCTCTAGGATATAAATTGATTTATGATCATGTTAATGGATATTAAATGACAGATCTGAACAGGCTGACCAGACAGGGAGGGTTGTAATACTATTTTCTGCATTTACTTGTATTAGACAGACACATTTTGAAACGTTTTTGACAAATTTAACTGTGTAAGCCAACATTTGACTCCTGCACATGGCACACACTGTCCATTATTTATTTATTGTTTGTCAGCAAATGTTAATGTACAGTATGTCCTCAACAATGTTACCAGCTAGTTTGCTGTTTTACTTTTTTTTCATCCTTGGTTTCCTACAGTATAATAACAGACGGACACACCACAGACCTGGAGTGACCAATCCTGCTCCTGAAGGGCCACCTACTGTACCTGTAGAGTTCAGCTCCAACTTGCTCCAACTCACCTGCCTGGAAGTTTCCAGTATTCATGAAGACCTTAATTAGCTGGTCCGGGTGTGTTTAATCAGGGCTGGATCTAAACCCTGCAGGAAGGTGGCCCTCCAGGAGCAGGATTGGACATGCCTGCCATAGATGGTACACATTCCAAATAATGAGGCAGCAGTCAGAAAAGGTTGCTCAAACAACACAGAAAAAGGGTTTACTTGCTACAAGTGCCTCGAACAAAACTCAGAATATCTTTCAAGATTTGACGCCACGAACCTCACAAACTTGTAAAACTGTCAAATGTCAAACCCTCCAAACGACTCGTTCTTCCTCAGAAGCGCTCATTGTGGATGCCTGGCACGTAGCAGCCACTGACTTGTCAGACCTGTTCAAAACCTTTGCACCAGCTCACAAAAACTGCATAGAGACCAGCTAATCAGATTGAAACAGGCCTTTTTTGCCTTTTTTTGTGAGGTCTAGAAGAAATTATTTTGCATTCCTTTTCATCAAAACCTTTTTTAGCAACACATTGATGAATTATGTATTCACGAATATGATCTTGTCCACAGTAGATGTTCTGTACTTTTAAGACGATCCTCCGTGGGCGTCTCTGATCATATTTAAGTAGCATATTTCTTAATAGATCAAACCAACCAGGTGTTTATTCCCATAAAACAAGCCTAAACAGGAGCTTCCATCTAATCAATACAACTGCACTGAGAGGTGCTGAAGATGCTGCGGTGTCATTACGCTGTTGAGCACGTGCAATCTCTTATTTCCATCTCCCCACGTCACAGCTGAGTGGTCCTCTCGGGCAGGCGGCCCGAACTCAGTTGCCTGCAGCCCTGTGTGTGCTGACCTCTCTCTTCCCTGCTGCCATTTCAGCTTCACTGCCTCCATTAGTATAACTTTAAATACATCGGCCAGAGTCGATTACTGTTCCCCACATGCTTTCTCTCACACCCTCTTCCCATTTTCCCCTTTATATTTCTCTTTGATATTCTGTTTTTGTTGAGCACTTGTTGAAATGCCTTTTTTTAGTGAATCAAAAATAAAGCATGACCAATCTAGTCTGATTCACAAACAAATGACTCTTGTGAGATGGTTATATTTAGTGAATGAAAAACAAAGCATGCTGAGTATAGATTGAAGATTAGATAGATTGATTCGTGAACAAATGGCTCTTACGAGCCTGTTCTTTCTAGTAAATCAAAAGCATACAACATAAATAGTGCAGTCTGATACACAAATAAAATTACTTTTATGACAGGTTCTTTTTAGTGCATTAAAAGAGCATGATGAGTATAGTTTGATTCATGAACAAATGATTCTTAGGAGCCAGTTTTTTTTTTTCAGGAAATCAAAAGATGAAAGTTTGAATAATGTAGTCTGATTCACAACAAAGTTACTCTTCTGAGTTTAAAAAAAAATCTGATTGACAAACAAATGACTTTTATGAGCCAGTTCTTTTAGTAAATGAAAAACATGCAATGTGCAATGAGGCAGTTCTTTCAATTCATCTTTTTTTTTTTATTTTTTTTTTAAGATGAGTTATTAGTTTGAATCAGTCTGAAACACTTCCCTGTATAATTTACAACATTAGTAAAGAGATACTTTCTTTCACATGTAACCAAAATCAACATAAGTGAAATATACCCAAATTAATTTTAATCAAATTCAGAATCAAATCAATAGCTTGCAAAAGGGAATACAATCACATCCAGGCATCTGTATTGATACCCAGGCCCACATAGAGGCAAATTAGCATTCCAACACATGTAACCACCAGGCATGATGCCACAAACTGTCCTCTTGCAGAGCGGCTTGTCAAGAACACTTCTTGTGAATATTTAAGGAGGGTCCAAGAACCCTGCAGGAGCAGGTCAGGATATACAAGTCAGCATTTAAAGAGCCATTAAAAGGAAGGGAACATCAATCCAAGTCTCTTGTAGGCTCTTTCACTTGCCGTTATTTCACTCTTTCATGCACAAGACACATGCAGTATAGCTCAAGTGAAGTGAACAGTCATCAAGATGTTTCCATTATTGATCAAACAAGCTTTGTATCAATTAACCACAAATGCAAACTTTGCTGTATCATGTGGAGGACTGTGTAGGAGCGTGTGCAGAATAAAGTGCCTCCTCATCTGTAAGTGACTCACTAATGAACACTGGTCATGTCAGGCCCGCTCCCCTAAAGTGGAAAAGGAGTTATGGGGAAAAGCGAAAGCAAACATCATTGCCATGAAAGGCGCTCACTTTGATCAAGCCTTCAAAGACCCTGTCATCAAAGTCTATCAAGATGGCAACTGACGAGGGAAATTTACGCCTCTACAAATACACATGCAAAAAAAAATAAAAAATGAAACGCCATTTGCTAATTTCTGATATGACAGCAGTAGAATGGGCATGTGGACAATACAGAAAGTGCTGGGAAAAATAGCCAAAGGCTAAATTATCAGTTGGGCAATGAATGATAATTGCATCTGATGATCATACACTAAAATGTGTCATCATCGTTCAGGGTCGGTGACGAGTAGCTGCTGTATTCCAAAAACAAGAGCTCCATCCAAATTGCTTTCAGAGGCCTTATGGAGAATGAGAATACAAAAAATTATACAGGCAGGGGACAAATTTAGACCTCTCTGCCTGAGTGGAGGCAAAAGCCTAGTCTAAATAGTGCAGGTTTAAGTGAAATCTAATGGAAAGTGCAGGGTGAGAGATGGTCTCTTTAAATAAGCACTGGCATCAATAAGAGACACCCTCCCAGAGCCAGTGTGTGTTCTAAGGGAGACAAATTTGCATATGTGTCCGCGGCCCTTGATGAAATATGAAAACTGTGTCACCCAAGGCACCATCATCAGCGTGCTTCAGAATGAACGAGCAAGAGGAAAGAGAGAGTCTAGATGTGTGTGTGCTCGGGTTCCTCTGGAGGGATGGAGAATGTATCTCAACCGGAAGGATCTCTTTGCACAAATGAATGATCATGGGAATACATAATGGAACTTCTGAGGTCTGTGGATGGAGGAGATATTTTTTAATCATTTCATCCATACCTTTTTCTTCTCCTTTTTTAATCTTCCCTATGTGCTTAGTGGGATATTAAATGTCCCTTAGTACCCTGAAGCATCGTAACGCCTATCCAATTGTTTGAAGTTGTACCGTCTGACTCTGATATGATCAGAGAACAAGTGAAGTTGAAATAATGATAGCTGAGCATCAGGTCCATGTGCAAATCCTGATGAGATTTTCATATTAATTTGCCCATTTGTATTAAATAAGATAGAATGTAACCATGACCTATTGGTCAAGCACATGTACTCCATGAGGTTGAGTCATCGTGCTCATCTAGGCAATACAAGTTTGAATATGACTCGCAATGCTTCCTGAGCCTGTTACCCCCTTTCTCTTCCCACCACTTCCTGCTCTCTATTTTTAATCAAAAACACAGCATGATGAGTATAGTT
Source organism: Sinocyclocheilus rhinocerous (assembly GCF_001515625.1). Lineage (NCBI taxonomy): Eukaryota > Metazoa > Chordata > Actinopteri > Cypriniformes > Cyprinidae > Sinocyclocheilus > Sinocyclocheilus rhinocerous. The sequence continues at coordinate 513,475 of NW_015639782.1, read as the reverse complement.
TGATTCACAAACAAATGATTCTTATGAGTCAGTTATTTTTAGTAAACCAAAAACATACAACATGAACAGCAAAATAAATAAATAAATAAATCAAAACTTAACCCAAATCAAAATCGCAACAAGTGAAGCTCAATTTCTGAAATGAAAGACTAAATTAAAGAGGCAAAAAGGCCAATAATAATATATTTTCTCTATATTATCTCTTTCTACACATACACCTATATACGTATATCTATATCTGCTGTATATTGCCAGATAGTTTGAAATAGTTTGAAAAGTATGAAGATTGTAAATTTGAAGTTTTAAGTTTGAAACATCTTTAAAAGCTTGAGATTTGAAGCCGTTTTAAATAGTAATATTAAGTCGTTTTAAAAGCTTAAATTTTAGAGGTTTTAAGGCCATGCAGTCTCTCAGACAGACAGATCGCTATGTGGTTACTAAGGTATTCTGGATGGTTGCTAGGAGGTTGCTGAGGTATTCTGGGTGGTTGCTAGGTCTTTGCTATGCAGTTGCTAAGATGATGTGGGTGGTTGTTAGGTAGTTGCAATGTCATTGTTATGCAGTTGCTAGGGTGTTTTAGATGAACGCTATGACATTCCTATGTTATTGCAAGTCAGTTGTTAGTGTGTTATGCGTTTTATTCTGCTACCATAACGTATGTAAGTTGCTAGGCTTTGTGATGACAGACAGACAGACAGACAGACAGGCAGACAGATAGACAGATCGATAGATAGATGACAGACAGACAGACAGACAGATAAAGTTCACACTTCAGTGTACTGATCTCCCTGAAATGTACAATCATGACCAGAAATGTGCAAACATCTAGTCACAACAAAAGAAAACAAATACTTCACTGTTCAGTTCCCACTCTCATTTTTTCTGTAAATAAATTATCTCTTCATAATCTGTACTTGACACTGTATTTATTATTACCTCATCTACATGCTTTATTACTCTGGGAAAATCTGCTTATCCTGTAATAAACTCCCCAGTGGTTGCCCATTTAGAAGTGGCTGACACGGCACACTTTTGTAAGTAAAGAAAGCAGTTTTCTCGCAAACACACCACCGTACTGTATATTCACATAAACCCTGATAGTGCAATCAAACTAGATAGCTCAAGGCTAAACATACAGTGAAAAAACATTGCAATCACAGTGGGAGATATGAGCACTTTATCCACAGATCCGTGAATAGGAAAGCGACCTTGTTCAATGAAATTACTTCTCACCGTATGAACCATAACAAGTAATGTGCAGCGAGGAGGTGAGGAGCAGATACTCAGTCAGAGACACACTTTCTCTAAAGTGTAAATGTCAAGTGACTAGTCACTCCGGAGCTGCAGGAAAATGACATCATGGCAGCGCTGACTGGATGACATCACAATAGTGCACATAGTGCCAAACCCTTCACTACAGACTTTCCTGAGATGTGAGATCAAACACAGCAGAGAGGGGAGATATATAGTATGTCTATTTCACGCTTTTAAGAGTGTGTGGCATCTTTAGGCATCTACCAGCAGGGGCTGGACAGGCCTTGCTTCCCAGCTAAAACTCGAACCCTTGTGGATTAAGCCTGTGGCTAAAGATGCTCCAATTTAGCACTGTGTGAAGAGGATGTGCAGAAGTGTTCTTTATGTCACCATCTCCTGTTCTCTGACACTGCCTCCAGTGAGTCTGGTAATGCCGCAAAAAGCCGCCTGAGCTGGTGTTGTTCCCCAGCAGGCCACACCGCAGAAAATACTCCAGTCTCTACAGACCTAGAATGTCTTTAACAGATTTAAGCCTTACTTCTACTTCAGTCAAATCAGACTACTGCCTTCGCTGTGCAATTGCAGCTGCATTTCAAGACAAAATCCTCTCTATATTAATGTTCTCTGATCTATAGCATTAATGCAGCCTACAATGCTTTACAATTTAACTAGTCTACGTTATACAATTAAAATTGTGAACGATTACAATTTAAAATAACTTTATTTTAATATTTTAATATATTTTAAGCAGCCATTACTCAAGTCTTCAGTGTCACTTTTATTATACTTTTATTCAGTAAGGATGCATTAAATTAATCAAAAGGGACAGTAAAAACATTTATAATATTCCAAAATATTTGATAATATTCCAAAAGAAATATTCATCAAAGAATCCTAGAAAAAAATGTATCGCTGTTTCCAAGAAAGTACTGTATTAATCATCAAAAGCTGCTTTAAATATATTAAAATAGACAACAGCTATTTTAATGTGTAATAATATTTTACAATATTACTATTAGAAAAGGAAGTATTCCAAACTTTTAGCTACACAAGGTAGTGTGTATCCATGTATTAAAAATGAATAAACGGATATTTTTTGTTTTGTTTTGTTTACAGTAACAGAAGATGTCTAGTCCACACCAAATCATTTTCAGAAGTTGTGAACTAAAAATAAAACAAAACGTCAACTAAACTGTCATACACATCTGCTATGTCACATTACATCATTTAATACCACATTGCACATGCATTAAAAAAAGTTGAAGACCTGTTCATATGTCAAAATATTTTAAATGACGCAAAAAAACAGCATCAATAATAGTATACTTTTCACATACTTTTACCATGACTGAATACATAAGAACGTCAAGGACAGACATGTCTTTGTCAGCCATCTGTCCACTTTAAATGCCTATAGGGCACAATATGTACAGTACGTGTCGCTATTTTTTATTCGTTTTCCTTTAGAATATTTCAAGGCATTTTCGTCACTGAATTTCAGCATATGGTGCGTCAAACACAGTCACATTCAGGCAGCCTTGTTTATAAATCAGTAAGGATGCATTAAATTAATCAAAAGGGACAGTAAAAACATTTATAATATTCCAAAATATTTGATAATATTCCAAAAGAAATATTCATCAAAGAATCCTAGAAAAAAATGTATCGCTGTTTCCAAGAAAGTACTGTATTAATCATCAAAAGCTGCTTTAAATATATTAAAATAGACAACAGCTATTTTAATGTGTAATAATATTTTACAATATTACTATTAGAAAAGGAAGTATTCCAAACTTTTAGCTACACAAGGTAGTGTGTATCCATGTATTAAAAATGAATAAACGGATATTTTTTGTTTTGTTTTGTTTTGTTTTGTTCACAGTAACAGAAGATGTCTAGTCCACACCAAATCATTTTCAGAAGTTGTGAACTAAAAATAAAACGTCAACTAAACTGTCATACACATCTGCTATGTCACATTACATCATTTAATACCACATTGCACATGCATTAAAAAAAGTTGAAGACCTGTTCATATGTCAAAATATTTTAAATGACGCAAAAAAACAGCATCAATAATAGTATACTTTTCACATACTTTTACCATGACTGAATACATAAGAACGTCAAGGACAGACATGTCTTTGTCAGCCATCTGTCCACTTTAAATGCCTATAGGGCACAATATGTACAGTACGTGTCGCTATTTTTTATTCGTTTTCCTTTAGAATATTTCAAGGCATTTTCGTCACTGAATTTCAGCATATGGTGCGTCAAACACAGTCACATTCAGGCAGCCTTGTTTATAAAGTTTTCCACTTGGCTCCCTGCTGGCCCTCGCAAGAAGATTCAATTTAAGCTCCATTGTGCCGCTCCGCTCCCACTCATCAGATTCGACAATATGTATGACAACCTCGATCTGGTCATGTGTTGATAAGTGTTCTGCATGGTGTGCTTAGGTCAACAAAATCCAATCAAATGACAAGTCCTCTGAGCTTCCATCTAACAATGAACTCGGCAACACAAAAGACAGGGAAGGTTTTGTACGGCGGACTCGAATCATCTGAAAGCGCTTGCTTTTAAAACGAAGTGTGCAAGCGTAAGATAAGCAGACACCAAATAGGCTGTGCTCATGTCTATCTGATATGAATTGGTAAACAGTAAACTCATTTAAAAACTCTGACTAAAAGTTATGTCACAAACAAGAAGACCACCGTGGGCGGCACATTTCGGATAATCATTCATGATATGAATATGTGTATATTTAATAATGCTTAGAGCTGTTGTGGTTTCTTTGAAATGGAGTCAAGTCATTCACTTTATCTTTTGACACACATTGTTAACTCTTCCTCCAAGGGTCCTCTAGAGGAATCATTAGCACTAGCTGTCATGCTAACTTTGGCCACTGTTCCTCAGTGCAATGCCACATTGGCTGGGTCTCTCGGAAAGGCGAGCCGTGTTTTAATGATGGAAATCAGTAGAGCACAAAGCCAACTCCAATTAGCTTGCTCTATTAGAGTTTGGGCTGCATAATGTACATTTGGCCATGTGTTTCCCTGGCATTAAAAGTGCACCCTAGGTACTGGTGCAGTGTGTTGGTGTGAATGTGAGCGTTCTCCAAAAGTCACAGCACATATGAGTTGTGTACAAAGTTCAGCAGACGTTCCACGATTGCGAGCTCCCATATCAGAGTGTGATAAAATCATTTTGCAAGAAGTAAAAACTTGTAAAAGGCTATATAATTATCAAATCCATTTGATGGGACAGCGTCTGGCAGACATGTCACTCAATACAACACGCTTTCATGGGCAGATGCTATTTACAGCTACCCTGTTTGCCACCTTAAAGGAAAGAGATACAATCGCGGTTCCACACAAGTCTCCGTGTTTGTCACGCAACAACAGCATGTCCAAAAGTTAGCCCACTAAAAAATTTCCTTCTGTAGCCGCCCATCTTTCTTTTTAGAGAAATTGTGTAAATTGGCTGTCTTTATAGATGCTATTTTCTGTGAGAGTTATTTTCCCCTCTGTAGTCTTGATCCCCAGTCTTCTCATTACAGTGAGGTGGAAAACAGGATCGTAGACCGAGCCAAATCAATAGCAGAACCTCCTCAGGTTCTCCTTTGGGAGGCGACACACTAAAACGCTCACTTTCTCTTCGGCCATTCCTTGTTATGTCTTATTCTCTTCTCGCCAAAATGAATGAGCCGCTTTTTATCTTTCAAAATAATGGGCGAACTTGGTAAGAAATATGACAATACGTACTCAGTGTGGTGTTCTAGTGGCGTGGAGTCCACAGGCTTCATTTCCCAGTTGGCATGAGAGGTGTCTGAGTTTCGTAGCAGGTCTGTGCGTTTGAGCTCAGCAGCTGCTGTTCTGGCATTAACACTGGCCTTGATAATCAGCGAGATGCTGCGCGTTACATCGCTGATTTGGGCTATTAGCAGAACAGCACTCTGCTACTTATGCACTGTAAAAAAAAAAAAAGAGTATTATATTAAGTAGATAATGCTTATATGCTTATATAAGACATGGTTATTGCAATTTTTTGTTTCCCTACTATTCAAGTTCAGATAAAATCACCGCTTTTCATCTTGATAATTTATCTATTACACTGAAAAAGTCTGTATGAAAAAATGAGCCTTCTGTAACATATACAGTCAAAAATACTATTTAACATACAGAATCATCCTAAAAACATTAGCTTGCACCAACAAACCAAAATTTTGTGGTTAGATCAGATAGAAATAGCTCATTATTTCTAATTTACAATACTGTACATCTGATTTAAAGAAGTTGAACCAACTACAACAGCAGATGAGTTGGATTTTTTTGGTTTAATTAGGCCTATATTGAATATAATGACTTTATAATCCCTTTTGCCACTCGTATGATTTTTGTCAGTAGCTTAAGACAACAAGCACTTTGCTTTTCATGAACATGTTAACAGGTAACAATCTGCATGGAACTCTTTAGAAATATTCTCACAGTTACTTCTAGCAATCTAAACAGTTACCATTATATAGCAGATTTCAAATGAATTAAACTTGCTTTAAGTTCAGTGAGACATTTACTGAAATTAAATTAACTGAATTGAACTCCCAAAAAAGCCAAGAAAATGTTTGCCTTTTTAAAAAGGCAATGAACAGTATTTTTCACAGTCTGGTGAACACAAAATCCAATATCCTTAGCTTTCCTTTAACATCTACATTTTTGGTGTCAGATCAATGGTTTGTAACATCTCTTTACAATTCTGAAATTGTATCACATAAATTAAAATCCTTAAAAAATAGCATGGACAACTTGTGTTTTAGGAACTCTGTGTTGTTATTATAGCATATTGACATGTGGCCTTAGTTTCATAAACCTCAAGGCTCTGTTGTAAAAGGAGTCTCTTAACCCTATTTCTTACATAACATCACCAAAATACTCTCCATCATACAAAAACTTTCCTGAAGTCCCAGAGCGTCAAGTACTCTCAGTTCTCACACAAGAACACACACAATGAGAGCAGCTAGGAAGCCCTTGCCTCTCAGGATAGAAACACTGTGTTTCCAAAAACTCTGTTTGTTACCCTACTTCACACTCACTCCAAACAACCAATCAACAAATCCATCAAAAAACCAACATGGAGTGACCACTGGTTCAAATGCACTTCACATCGATTGTCTTTTAATTATTTATCCAACATACTACTGATATTTTTAACTTGTACGAGACAAAGCCTAACCACCATGCACATAGTTTCATAAATGCATGGCTGAAAAACAGTCCTTTAACCAATAGCACATGTGCTTCTACAAGAATTTAAAGAAGAAATCATGTTTAGGATTTGGTTATGAGCTCAAAATATACCCATATATGCACTCTTAACTGCACTAAATAGAACCCTGCAAAGTGCTCCATGTTTTTTTCTAAACATAACAAACTGTAAGCTTGATTGCAATTTGCTTTGCTAAATCTATAAATGATTTACTAGATCATAGCTTATCTTGCCACCAAAATGTTATTAGAATCAGTAAAAATGATAAAGCATCATATGCATTAGCATGCGCAGCTGTGCAGACTGTTAATGTGAGATCATGTGTACACCTCACATTCAGGGATGCAGAGTCAGTGCGCTTAAATGGGGAGAACACAAACAGTCTCAGCGTTAATCTGTGTTTGCTTAAATTTTTGATGAAACGTCTGCGGAGGTGAAATCAGATATTTTGTAGAGGGTTTTTTTTTTCTGCGTGTCTACTGGAAGATCTCTAAAAACAGCATGCCTTTGGGAGCGGCTGCTTGTGGACATGAAGCGAGCGATCGGTGTCACATTTGCTGAGAAGCAGCGTTTGACTAATGAGCGCCGATGACAGGGTTGTGGAGAGGTGCTTGCTGAGCGGAACACATTTGTTTCTCCCTGGTCTAGCGAAAGGCCTGTCAGACACAGAGAAATGACCAGCAGTCGGCCCCAAGGTGCCCTTCCCTGTACTGGCAAACTGACAAATTGACCAAAGGGGACAAGTTTGCCTCAGAATCGCCTATGAGATTAAGATGTTTTGAGCATTTGTAATCAGCGGCATAATGAAATTTGTGATTAAAGCTGGATATATTGCACTTGTGTGGATACACTGTAAAACATGAGTAGCAGAATAGCGGTGAAATGGCAGTAAAGGTCAATGTTATGTTGATGAATTGGAACATTTTTGTCAACGAACATTTTCCAGGAATAATATACAACAGCGATAAATACATTAACCGTGATCACACGTGTAGTATACGCAGAGTAATTCTATCAATTACTGGTCATGCGGGTGTACGGTCTACAGAACAATGCGAAAATCGCTCTCTATAGATCTCATCGCTTAGTGTCAAAAATCAATAGTAATAAAGTTGCGAAAGACATAAACAGTTGTGTGGGTTGTTATTGTCAATGCCACTCCAGAGAATGACATTCCTTGGGCAGAGGAAGAAGGGGCGTAATGAAAAATGTGCCATTACTTGGATTTCTCTATTACTTGTATCCCTGCAGACAACTGTCAACAGCTGCTAATTCATTACAGGCTGATATCATGGGAATGCGTGTAACATGCTAACTGAATTCATTAGTTTGGAAATAATCAACAGAGGGTGATCCAAATGCATACGTACAGATGTTTGTGCATTTACTGTATCAGAGTTTCTTCAGCTTCAGGCACTTTTAGATCCCAGAGGGGGTTTTGTATGCAAATTAAGAGGTTTAAACTTCTTTTTGTGACATGAATTTTACATCAAAACTGTCTCAGAAAAGTTTTAGCATGCTTTCATCATTTAAATGTGGTACTTTTAAACAAGCAATTTGAAAATTTAATGTGTAACTATAGATTGTATCCATGATGGGCCACACTTAGCAATTATTGGGCCCCTCGGCCTTCCTCGGTTGAAATTGTGCCCCAAAAGTTCAAGCTGTATCACCTGTACATGTATACAGGTGCATCTCAATAAATTAGAATGTCGTGGAAAAGTTCATTTATTTCAGTAATTCAACTCAAATTGTGAAACTCGTGTATTAAATAAATTCAATGCCGACATTCTAATTTATTGAGATGCACCTGTACATAGATTGCTTTAAATTTGTCAGACCCAGCAAATCTGTCAAAAAAATATGAATTGTTACATTTTAAATTATTATAATCTAAATGAAGAGTGAAATAAGCAAATCATTTAAAATTTTATTTATTTTATTTTTTATTTTTATTTTCAGCTGCCCTATTTCCAATTTCCAGCAAACCAAACAATTTGGCACCTAACAAAGTTTTTTCAAAAGTTTGCGTGGGAGACATCAGTGTCAATAAACAGTTTGTGCAAAAATATCAGGCATCAGATGTGAAGTGTGAAGAAAACAAAGAAAAATCAAGGTAAACATCACTTCTGAACAGAATATTTTAATAATAATTTTCAATCAAGCTGTAATTTTCTCCAATCATCCAAAAAGTGTGAAACATGGTTTAATTGTGTGCATTGAGGATGCTACTGATGAAATTAGCCTTTGCAAGACGAATGAGACAGGTGTTTTATTCCAAATATCTTCAAAATGGCATGTCTAACTGCCATTACAAAATTTGATCACACTACATCATTTGAGATGTGATGGAAACGACAATGCAGTGGAAAATTTCATGACTTTCATTAGGGAAAAAAGGGATACATGTCCACACCTTAATACATTATATAGATTAAATACACTGGTGAAAGTTTGTAAAGCATTTTGAGAGTGTTTCTTTTCTAAAAGTCTACAAGACTAAAAGTGTCCTTAGTTTAAGAAACACTCGCTATGTATTTAGGTCTTATGCCATTGAGTGATTTATAAACGAGTAAAAGTACTTTAAAATCAATCCTAAATATAACTGGAAGCCAGTGTAAGGACCTGAGAATTATGTCAGGTCCTGTATACATCAAAGTGTGCTTGGATCTACATGTGTGTGTCGGTGAGAATGATGGAAATGATGGTGGAGCAAAAGTTGTTTGATTGCATCACTATCAGGGGGGATAAACCAACCTGTTACTCCGGTACGTGATACATAATTCTGCACCGGAAACCATCAACATACTCCCAGCATCTTTCAAACTATCACCGATATGCCCAGATGCTTGTTTGGCCAATCATATCCAACACAGCGAGTTTTAAGTCTGCGCAGAGCACAGCAATCCTTAACAGTATTTACAGTAACATAACAAAATTACATTTCCTATTTCATATTACACAGACTTCCACTGGTGTCCGTAAGAGGTACACATGAGCCGATATCACAGGGAGATATGATCTCCAACAATACCACCTGTCTGTCTGCCAGCTTCCTCAAAGCGCTTTCCTTCAAATCCTCTGTGAGAAAGTGAGCCACCGGCACTGTTAATTGGCTCATTTGTTTAATGATGTACTACAAACTGAGAGAGAAAGACAAAACGTGATTTAAGAGCAAAGAAGCAGTGCTGTACTGAAACCACTGTTTTAGACTCACCATCATATAACTAGCTACTCGAAAAACAAAGTTGAACATGAGGTTGTAGTACAGAAACTTGTCTGCAAGGTCGTGTGAGATGAGTGACGGTGATTCACACAAACACACACACATATGCGCACAGGTCAGATGGCTAATAAAAGATCCCATAGTGTCCTGGCCTTTTCTCACAGGTTACAGATGATATGATTTCTGCCGCTGGTTTGAACAGGGCAGGAGGCCGGGGGAGATTGGCCAAGACCCTGGTTTTCTAGCTTATCGTCTACATCAGTCGGGCTGTTGAGATTGGATTGTGGGAAAGCACAGGGAGGGTACAAAGCGGGGGCGTATGGGCTTAATTCGCACCAAGCGGACAGCCGAGATTATCTGTGGTGATTCACAGCACTCCATCGAGAGATAAATAACAAGTGACACAGTGAATATAGCATTGCCTTATCCATATTCATAAAAAAGGTTATAATGAAACTCTGGAAGAAATTGTATAATTTATGACTTTTGATAACTGGGAAATAGACAGATTGGTGGACTCCACTGTTGTACAATAGACTACATTCATCAACATGTGCATGCATTCTTCATGAGCTCCAGCACAACACATCTACTGTGCATTCCTCTACAACTAGTAAGAAAAAAAATCATTCACATTACATTTATTCATTTGGATTTATTGAAAGCAGCCTCCACTGCATTCAAAGTACATTTTTGCCATGCATTCAATGAGAATCAAGCCTAATTTAATTCATTTCCTGAATTTGGATTGGAATTGAAGCTGTGATTTTTTGAAGGTTTATACTGTACATACATATATACAGAATGATAGGCAGACAGATAGAGTGACAGACTGACAGATAGACGGATGGATGGACAGAACAATGTCTGTCTCAACTAGTTTGTAAGTTGACTGAACTAGAGTATTTGCCCCCTCAACTTAAAAAAAATGTGTTGAATCAAATCAATAACAATATCATATTCTCAACATCACTTATCGCGAGAACTCGTGAAGACCGTTGCAGAAAGAAGACGTTCATCAGCCATCTTGGTGAGCTTCTCCACAAAGTTTGGAAATTTTCTCAATTTCTACAAATATAAGTAAATATTTGTATTTATTGGTTTAATATGTGTGAAATTACGTATGTTGTCTAAGAAGAGTACAAGTATGGTTTATATCCTATGTATGCCAGTGTTAGTTTCGTGGCACTCTGAAGCCTCAAAATACACGCAGTTCCACAGTATTTTGCAAAAATATTAATATTTTTATAATTATAATATATATAATATATGTATAATTATATAATTATAATCTATTTATAATATAATAGATATTCTCCTATGTGGTACTGAGCTGAAGCTATATAGAGAATGAGAAAAATACAGTTTAGTATGCATTATTTGCAGAGGTGGAAAGAGTACGAAAATATTCTACTCAAGTAAAAGTACCACTACATTAATGAAATTTTACTTAACTACAAGTAAAAGTACCAGTCTAAAAATCTACTCAAGTAAAAAAAAGTAGCTCGTTTAAAATTTACTC